>NC_037330.1:23709437-24012468 GCF_002263795.3 Bos taurus
GAACCCCATGGACAGAGGAGCCTGGTGGGCTGTGGTCCATGGGGCCAGAGTCGGACACGACTGAGCCACTGAGCATGCACTCACGTGAACTGCACAAGAAGAAATGACCGCGATTGTGAAGCATTTTCTAAACCAGAGAGTGATGCAGTGATCCTAGTTTTAGTCGATGGAGGCCTCCAACTCTTCCCAGGGATTTCAAATCCCCAATGCTGGGAGCTGTGGAGAGTAGGAAATTATGGAGTAGGGGAGCTGAAAACTCAAGACCGGTTAGCACTCTCTTGGCAGTGTGGGGGTAACCAGGGGCATGGCTAAGGCAAAACTAGAAAGGGTCTTTTTTGAGACTGTGATTTTAGGCCAGAGACGCAAAAGCAAAGAGTTGCTTTAGAAAAAGAGTCTCTGTGTAGACTAATTCTGGTGGGCAGGGTGTGGAAGGCAGATGCGCTGGGGGTTGGGGTGCTGTGGTCCTAGAGAGACTGGCCTCCAGGGATCAGAGGAGGATACTACACAGCAAGCCAATAAGGGATTTCAGCTAATTCCTTGAGCGAAGTGTCTAGATTTTAAGTCGATTGGAAAGTCACAGTTCAGAGAGAGCCAGGAAGCATTTAAGGGATAAGGATCTTAAGATGCTATACTTTGGACACCTGGCTAGGAGCTACTCTTCAATAATAGACCTGGTGGGACTTCCCTGGTGGTCCACTTCTAAAGCAGGAGGGCATGGGTTTGATCCCCGGATAGGGAACTAAGATTCCGTATGCCATGTGGCACACCCCAGAAAATGAACAACAACAACAACAACAAAAGACCTGGTAGTGAGCTGAAGCTGAAGCTCCAATACTCTCATGACCTGATGCAAAGAGGTGACTCATTGGAAAAGACCCTTATTCTGGAAAGATAGAGGGCAGGAGGAGAAGGGGGTGACAGAGGATGAGATGGTTGGATAGCATCATTGACTCAGTGGACATGAGTTCGAGCAAACTCTGGGAAACAGTGGACAGGGAGACCTGGCATGCTGCAGTCCACAGGGTTGCAAAGAGTCAGACACAACTGAGCAACTGCACAAATGAACTGAAGAGATGGTATTATGGATAATGTAAAACTAGTCTTGTTAAGAAGATACTACAGGAAGACCAGAGCTGGCTAATTCTGTACTGCCAGACCACTGTGAACCAGCTTTGGTAGTTTTCTTGTGAGGAACTCTTCTCGGGGGTGAGCAGAAATTCTCTCAACGTTCTCACTACCCTTATAATCCTTCCTTTGCAGGAAGTCTTGCCTGAAGGAAACCAGCCCAGAGCTGTGGCCCATTACTCCTGACCTGGGAGCATCTTATATCACAAAGCTGTTAGTTAGTTCTTGGCTGTCCTGTGACCCCCAGCTTATAACCACACAGAAGGGCTAACGTGATGACCAAGGAAACACTTTTAAGTTCTGGTTCCAATGCAGTGGAGGCAGGAGGTGGTCGGAGAACAAGAGTTTGAGGTTGGAGCTGACTCAACACTTGATTGGACCAGCAGAAATGTTTTTGTGGCCTTTGGACTTACCGAGGTGTGGGTTTAAATTCTAGCCTGTTCACTCCTCTCCACAGGGCCTTAGACAAGTTATTTAGCCTGTCTCAGCCCCAGTTTCCTCATCTAAAAAACTGAGGATGATGGCTATGAGTCTGTTGATTGGAAGAAAGTATGTGAAAGTGTTAGTCGTTCAGTCGTATCTGACTGTTTGCGACCCCACAGTCTATAGCCCACCAGGCTCCTCTGTCCAAGGAATTGTCCAGGCAAGAATACTGAAGTGGGTTGCCATTTCCTCCTCCAAGGGATCTTCCTGACCCAGGGATCGAACCAGGGTCTCCCAAGTTGTAGGCAGATTATTTACTCTCCAATCCACCAGGAATCTCTGTTGGTGGTGATGAGCAAAAATGCTTGGTGTCCACCCAACAGGTGTTCACCAGGCGCCCCCTCCCTTATCCTGGCCTCCCTTATCACTGGCCCACCTCCCTCCAGCTCCACCCAGGATCCTGTACCTTTCACATTGACGTTCATGATGGTCTCTCGCGGGACAGCATTCCTGACGTCAATGACAGAGGCGGTGTGGATGACCACTGAGGTGCCCTGGCAGGCCCCCTTCAGGCACTGCTCATCCAGAATGTCTCCTTCCAGCAGGGTCAGCTTGATCTTGCTCTGGAGCTCTGTGTGAACAGGAGGCAGGTCACTGGAAAGCTCTCTGCATCTGAAAGTTTCCTGATAAAGGTGGCATTTTACCTAGGTCTTCAAGGATAGGTAGACTGAGGGGAAGGAGAGATCGGGAGGAGAGGTGAACAGCCCATGGAAGGAGCAAGTCAACAAGGGCATAGCAATCAGAATGTGCAGCATTTCTTGAGAAACAGCAAATATCTCTTTCCATCCCATCTCCTTCCAAAAACATAAAAAAAGAGAGTTTGAGCTATGAGGAGTCATGAGTACCTGGAACACGAAATTGTGAAAGAGACTCATGCGGCATGTATAAAATTCATTAAGGAAAGAATTTGCATTTAATTCAAATTAAATGCAATGGGGAATCAGGTATGGATTTGGAATTAAAGGAGAAATGTAAGCAAGAATTGTGGTGTAGGAAGCAAACCCCTGCTGCAGTATTATAAAGCGGATCAAGGTGGGGGGTGGCTAAGAAAAAGCAAGGTGACTGAGGGATTAATCGGGCCATGGCACCACAGTTTACATGACGAGGATTGGAACCAGGGATCCAGCAGAGGGAGTTGAGAAGAGAAGAAGTACAGAAGGTTTGACTTTCAGACCTTACCTTCCAGGTCCTGGTTCTTACTGGAGACGGGCTGAGAGGAAGAGTCAAAGGCAGCCCGAGTTTTTTCCTCTTGAGTGATTAAGAGCATGGTGGTGCTTTTTAACAGGAATTTAGAATGAGCCCCAATGCTGAATTTAACTGCAAGAGCTCTTATTAGATATCATCAAAAGCAGATATCAGTGCTGAAAATGAGCTAGCCACCAAGGGACTAACATTCTGACTATCTTAGCCAAGGATCACAGAGATGTCATCAGGGTCTCCGGCTCCTCTGAAGCCCAGGGAGGTGGCACAACATCATCACCTCAGATTAGTGTGGTTGCTCAGCTGAGTCCTACTCTGTGCGACCCCACAGACTGTAGCTGGCCAGGCTCCTCTGTCCATGGGATTCTCCAGGCAAGAATACTCGAGTGGGTAGCCTTTCCTTTCTCCAAGGAATCTTCCCAACCCGGTGGTCGAACCCGGGTCTCCTGCATTGCAGCCAGGTTCTTTACTGTCTGAACTACCAGGGAAGGCCCACCTTAGATTAGCCCATGAAATAAATGCCACACAAAGAGCTTAGATAAGTACCCTGCACTTATTTTGTGCTATTTATTTCACACATGACTTTCAGCTTTCTAATTTCCTTCCCCAGCCATCTCATGAGACAGGGATTCCAATTTCCACTTTACAGGCAAGGCCATCCAGGCTCAGAGGAATAGTCTTAAGTCACACTTCTAATGAAGGCTCCAGCCTGCCCACCTGCCTTCAAGCCTTGCTTGCTATCCCATCACCCACTTGCAGGACAGCAGATCAGTTCAGGATCAGTCAATTTAAATGAAATGGGCAATGGAGGCCAGAGAACAGCGAGAGAGAAATCCAGAGTGAAAAGTCTCCTGCATTGCAGGTAGATTTTTTTTACCACGGAGCCACCAGAGGAGCCAGCCAGACAGCCTGGGTTCAAATCCAGTTTTTCCATTTTCCAGGTGTGGGACCTTGAACAAGTTAATTAACCTCTGCTACATCTGGTCTGTATGTTTGTGTCCCCTCAGATCCATTGTTGAAATCCTAATGTGATGGTGTTAGGAGTTAGGGGCCTTTGGGAGGTTATTAGATCGTGAAGGTAGAGACCTCATAGATGGAATTTCCTTCTTCGGTTACAACTTGGTAAAACCATCTGCTCTCCTTTAAGCCTGTTTGAGATTAGCTCCGCCCCAGCCCCTTCCACTCCCAAAAGGCCACAGAGTGGGACAAAGGCAGAGGAGTTAACTGGAGAGCAGAATTTTCTGATTGTGTCTCTACCTCTGCCCTGCCTGTCCCTTCCCCTTCCTCTCTTTCAAGGCTGACTTCAGCAGACTGGCTCAAAGGCCAAGCGAGGAAAGACCGCTCACCCATTAGTCTGCAGGGATGCAGAGTGACAAGCAGAGGGCGCTGTAGATGCCTCAGCTGGAACCCCTAGCTCCCTCCTCCTCCAAGCCTCTGTGGGCTTGGCCAGTGTTTTGCATAGACTGAATATGCAGTGTAAGCTTACCTGTTGTGAGCGGGGTTGGAGGGAGCCCCAGAGAGAAGCTACTAGACAGACTAGCAGTTGAGAGCACAGATACTGCAGCCAGACCGTGCGTGACTCTTTGCAACCCTATGGACTGTTGCCTCCAGGCTCCTATATCCATGGAATTCTCCAGGCAAGAATACTGGACTGGGTTGCCATGACCTCCTCCAGGGGGGCCTCCCTGACCCAGGGATCGAACTGGTGTCTCCTGAGGTGGAACCTTGAACAAATTAGTTAACCTCTGCTATGTCTGCATGTTTCTGTCCCCTCAGAGCCATCGTTGAAATCCTAATTTGATGGTGTTATGAGTTAGGGGCATGTGGGAGGTTATTAGATCATGAAGGTAGAGCACAGATAGGATTAATGTTCTTATAGAAAAGACCCCAGAGAGATCCCTCATGCCTTCCACTGAGAGAGGGCACAGCAAGATGGTGCAGCTATGAACCAGCAAGAGACCTCTGACCAGAACTTGACCCTGCCTGAATTTTGGACTTCTAGACTTCAGATGGCTCAGTGGATAAATAATTCACCTGCAATGCCGGACACACAGGGAGTGCAGGTTCGATCCCCGGGTTGGAAAGATCCCCTGGAGGAGGAAATGGCAACCCACTCCAGTATTCTTGCCTGGAAAATCCCATGGGACAGAGAAGCCTAGCGGGCTACAGTCCATGGGGTCACAGAGTTGGACATGACTGAGTGACTAAGCGCACACACACACAGACTTCAGAACTGTGACCCATACATTTCAAATTATAAGATACCCAGCCTGCAGTATTTTGTTACAGCAGCCTGAATTGACTGGATTCTTCTATGCCTGTATTCTCATAAAAAAAAAAGAAAAAAAATAAACTGAAGCTCTGTTACCCATCCCAGAGAGAGGGTTGTGATGAGGAGCGAATGAGTTGACACACGTAAGATGCTGGGCACAGCGCCTGGCACAAAAGGGACCCTGTAAGTATTCTCTATCATTATCTTGACAGAGGCCCCTGCCCACCCACCACAGCACCTGACTTATTCACCTTGGGAGCTGTTCCGCTAGGTTGAGCATCACTCTCTCTGGGCATAAGTCATCAGCCTGCATATATTGCTGGGATGTAGGGATTACCAAAGGTTGGTGTTAATCATTTGTGAATTTTTTTAAAAAAATCAAAGACACTGTTGAAGCAGAGGGTAGAGGAAACAGACATTTGCAGAGGTCGGGGAGGGGAAAGGAGAAGAGAGTGATGGGCAGGGGCCAGGAGAGTGAGCTGGGGAGGAGGACTTTAAGTGGGGACGGGGGTCCTGGGCAGCCAGGGCCTGTGTGTAGATGGCCAATCCACCGGGGCTGGGGAGGGGAGACAGGGAGTTGGTTTGGGGGCACACAGGCGGGAAATGGGAGAGACTGAAGACTCACTTTGTCAAGAGTTGGCCCTCGGGCCATTGACTGGGGCTCGTCTGAGCTCTGCTCCCCATCGATCCCAGAGACTTTGACAAGTCGCTTTACCTTTGCGGACTTCAATTCCTCATTGTCCAGGCGGGTGTTACCCTCTCCTACCTTCCTCACAAGGATATTTTGAGGATCCGGGAGCAAAGCAGATTGGAAAATACACTATAAATCAAGCGTTTGCCTTGGCACTATGGGCAGCAATCAGGAAAGAGAGCCATGAGCTGCTTTAGCAGATTCTGTAGTCATGTCCTTGTGATGATGAGGAGAGAGGCAAATAGTACAAAGAGACGCACAGGGAATCCCCTCGAGGTGTGTCTCCATTCAGGCTGCCTCTAGTTCTCTTTCTGGCTTCTTTGTTGCATGCCTGTGCATCCTCTCCTCCCCCCTCTTTCTGGCTCCTTCTCTAATTCCCTCTCTCTCTCATTCACACACACACGCTCACAGAGACACACACACACTCACACACTTCACCCCCTCTTCCTTCTATTTCACCTTTAACAGAGATGCTCAGTGAAGCCACAGAAACATAAGGGCAATCAAGAAGCTCTGGAACTCACTGGTGGCATCTCCAGGTTAACAGCACTGGCTCACTCTTTGCAGACGGTACACAACAAGTAACAAGTTGAAACACTGAAGACTCGTGGACAGGGAGAAAACTGAAACATGATTTTCTAGATGAGAAGAACAGACTCTAAGTGTCTGGTCCACCGCCCACCCTCGCACCCTGGGTCGGGGCCCCTGACCCATCTGGGACTGCACCATGTATTACCCTACCCCGTCTTCTGACACTACTTGTGATTACACCATGGTATTACTCCATCTGTGATCTTCCTTTCTGATAACAGGATTAGCCTTGATTTGGCTACCATTTTCCTTAAGCTGCTAGACAAGAACCCCCTCCCCCACACCCACATAAGTCTTCAAAGGGAGCTACACGCCCATGACTCGAGCTTCAGTTCAGTTCCGTCGCTCAGTCACGTCCGACTCTTTGTGACCCCATGAATCGCAGCACGCCAGGCCTCCCTGTCCATCACCAGCTCCCGGAGTTCACTCGCTTACTTACTAGAAAATTCCTCCCGAACTTCTGGTCTGAAGACTTTGTCTAGCACCCGGATTTCCTGCAGATCCTTCTCCTCCACCAACAGGCAGATGATCCTCTGGCCCAGAAAGCCTCCTCCTCCGGTCACGAGGCAGCTCCACCCTGCCATGGCCAAATCTGAGCACTGAGAAACGCTCACCAGGAACCAGAAAGCACTGGGGGGCAGTTTGGGCCAGAGGACGATGCTGGAGAGATCCACAAAGACAGTTCAAGTGATTCCGTGCTCATAAAGATACACTGTGTTCCTTCTATTCCATTTTTGCAAAAATCCCTTGTGCCCACCTCCCAGGAGTAGCAGAAAGAAAGTGAAAAAGCTCTAACCGGTCAGATTGTGGCAAGCCAGATGAAAGCACCCAGGTTCTGATCTCCAGATCTCCAAAAGACGGGACTGGAGAGAGCTTTATATGCTGCTGCCTCTGACTCAGCCCACTCAGCCTTGAATTCTTACAGTGTACACATTGCTCACATCTCCTCACTTCCTCTCCAAGCAGTAGTGACCTTTACCTTGTAGCCCTCATTCCTCTAAGGCATAGGAGGAGAGAGCAAGCTTCGAGGCCACAGCGCGATAAAGATTCTTGATTCTACCCTCAACAGGGCTCCTGGCAGTCAGTGTCTGCTGCCTGGGATCCACCGTCTGTGAACTTAAATGGGACGGGGCGAAATCTCCAGCACTGTGAACTGTTGCCTCATGCAGCAAAGACATCTGGAGGGCGTGGGGGTGAGGTGGATCCACGGTAGCCTGTTGTCTCCTCTGTCAGAGTGTTCTTTGAAGTGTTGCTGTTTTGCAGAGTTTAGAGTTTAGAAATTTGCAGTGATGGAAGCTCCAATCACTAAATTCGGTGGAAGGCAATTTTCTTTCCCACCCAACATATCTGGATCCTCAGTTTCTTTCCCCCTGCAGAGCTCTGGGTTTCTGGAGGAAAAGCACCGTTGAAGGGAAGCTATCTGGTGATAACTGTCTAGTTCTATGACCTGTACAACGTGAGTAGGTATATGGCTGTTAGCATAACTATCTCCACCTTGGTCCCTTACAGTTTCTCCTGTCCTTTCACTAACCCTACCCAGGACTGTACAGTGAACCACTTCTCTGTTATCAAGGGTTTTGTTTTTTTTTTTTTAAAGATATTAGTTGTTGTTGTTATTTGGTCACTAAATGGTGTCCGACTCTTTGTGAACCCATGGACTATAGCCCAACAGTCAATGAAGATTCTCCAAGCAAGAATGCTGGACTGGGTTGCCATTTCCTTCTCCAGGGGATCTTCCTGACCTAGGGATAGAACCTGGGTTTCTTGTGTCTCCTGCATTGGCAGGAGGATTCTTTACTGCTGAGTCACCTGGGAAACGCAATAGATACTGCTTAATAACTGTTAGGGCCAAATGGCCTCTAGGCTCTGTTAGTCCCAAACGACAATGAAACTATTTGTATTCCTGGCACCCATGAAACTAGTTACCCTTTCATAAATACTAATTTAGGAATGTATGTCTTGTATGCAGGAGTTCCTAGCACCTACCTCATACCCTAGGTTAGTTATAAAATTGTCCCCATGGCCCCTCAGCAATGCTGAGTACGTGTGTGAATGCTTGTGGGTCATTGTCCACCAAACCCTACTCTGTAAGTTACACTCTGATAAACTGATCCAACGATTACATGGAGCTGCCTGCTTCACTTTTCCTTCCCAAGATGTCTTCTCAATTTGATGGGCATGCCTCCAACAGTAGGGGTCTGTAGCTGTGGGCCATAGTAGCTTTTATTATGAATGTTTGCACTCAACCCACATTTGGTTTGCAAAAACACTCTCAGTAGATTCTTGAACGGATGATACTTACATGGTTCAGAAGCCTATACCTCAGAGATGTCCAAATACCACTGCCATCAGCATCTCAAGATACTGTCAAAAGATTGAGGTGTAATTTACGTGCCTTAAAATGTCCAGATCTTAAACGTTAGTTCAACGAACCATTGCAATTATGTACAGCTATGTAAGAAACCACCCAAAACAAGATCTAGAATGTTTTTTTTTTCCCTGCAAAAAATTCTTTCCTGCCCATTTTCAGTCAATTCCCACCCTTCCAACCTACCCCAGAAACAACTACAGTCTGGTATTTAGTGGATAGATATTCTCCTAACTTTTCTTCTAAAGCCTTCATCATTCTGGATGTATATTTAAATATAGAATTCATCTAAAATCAAGTTTTATACACTGCATACAGGAAATTTTACTATTGTATTCCTCTATTGTCTATCTATTTTCTCTCATCAATATCTCGTTTTAATTATTTGCTTGCTTTTATGTACTTTGTGTTTAATTTATACTTTTCAAGTTTCTTGTGGTCGAAGATTAGATACTTGATTTCTTCTTTTTGACAACGGGCATTTGCATTTAAAGCTAATTTCTGTCTAAGCACCATATTACCTGCAACCAACAATGTTTTTTTTTTTTTTGGTGGGGCACACATTGAAGGCATGTAGGATCTCAGTTCCCGGACCAGAGACTGAAGCTGCAGACTACCGTGGAAGCACAGGGTCTTAACCACTGGGCCACTAGGGAAGTCCCTTAGCAGTTTTGTTACCATTCAGGTAAAAATATTTTCTGACTTACCTGTGGTTTCTTCCTTAATGCATGAGTTATTCCTAAGCATGTTGTTAAATGTCAGAAACCAGAGATTTTCTAGATAATGTTATCAATTTCTAAGTTAATACTATAGTGGGCAGAGAATATAGCCCGTATGATTTTGATTTTCAGATATTTATTGACAGTTGTTTGGTGGCTCAGTACAAATGGTCTGTCTTAGTGAAACGCCACAAGCACTTGAAAAGAATTCTTTAAATTGCCAACAGTTGCAGAGAGTGATGCTTTATAAGAGTGGGTTTGACACCCTCCTTCAGGTCTCCCCCTCTTCCTGCGTTGTGGACATCCTCCTCTTGTCACTTGGGACTTGCTCCCAATGCCTCAAACGCCCTTGCTTGGGAAAGGCACTGAGCTACAGCGTCTTCTTCTCTGAGCACTAACTAAAGGCCCTCGGTCTCACTGAGACCTGTGGCGCCTATCTGAGGTCATCAAGATGCCTCGTACAGCTTTGCCTGCTGTGGGGATGCTGTAAGTGGGCATTTATACCTCCTATCCCCTCCAAGGCTGCGGCTGAAGAGCTAATTCCCCCAGCTCTTGGAAATGTTGGAGGCTGGTAGATTTCATCTAGTTTCTCTCTGAGGATTGCCTTCAGCCAAAGAACCAGTGGAACAAGAGTTCAGAGTTGATGAGTGGAATTGATAAACTGTGTAGATGGTGAGAGATAAAGGGGAAGGCAGACGGGGGCCAGAACATTACTTTTGTTTTGTTTTCAGACATCTTTGCTGTAAAACAAATTTACATGACATAAAATTAACTTATTTTAAGTGTACAATTCGACTATTTTAAGTAAAATTATGAACTTGTATAACCATCACCATAGTCCTATTTTGGAACATTTCTGGGTTTGTGTATGTGCGTGCGTGTGTGTACTAAGTTGCTTCAGTCGTGCCCAACTTTTTGCAACCCTATGGTCTATAACCTGCCAGGCTCCTCTGTCCATGGGATTTCCCAGGCAAGAATACTGGGGCGGGTTGTCATGTCCTCTTCCAGGGGACCTTCCTGACCCAGGGATGGAACTTGAGTTTCTTACGTCTCCTGCATTGGCAGGTGGGTTCTTTACTGCTCGTGTTGCCTGGGAAGGCCTGGAACGTTTCTATCCCCACTAAAAGATCTCCTGTACCCATTAGCAGCAACTCCTCATTCATGCTCCCCAGCTATGTGAAAGTCGCTCAGTCACGTTCAACTCTTTGTGACGCCATGGAGTATACGGTCCGTAGAATTCTCTAGGCCAGAGTACTGAAGCAGGTAGCCTTTCCCGTCTCCAGGGGATCTTCCCAACCCAGGGACTGAATGTCTCTCACATTGCAGGTGAATTCTTTACCCCAGCTGCAGACACCCTTTAATTAACTTTCTGACTCTATAGATTTGCCTTTTCTGAACACCCTATAGGTAGAGTCATACAGTGAGTGCATGGTCTTTTGTGTCTGGCTTCTTTTTCTTACCACGACACACTTTTGAGGCTCATCAATGTTGCAGCATGTATCAGTATTTCTTTCCTTTTAGGTGTCGAGTACTATTTCATTGTATTGATCTCCCATATTCTGTTTATTCTTTCACCAATTGATAGTTGGGGTGTTTCCACTTTTTGTACTATTATGGATAAAGCTGTTAGGAACATTCCCATACAAGTGTTTGTGGGGATGTATGTTTTCATTTCTTTTGGGTGGATAGCTAGGAGTGAAGTTGTTGGGTCATATGGTAAATTTATCTTTAACTTAAGACATTGCCTAACTGTTTTCCAAAGTGGTTGTGCTCTCTACCAGTACTGGGTGAATATTTCAGTTTTTCCACATTATTGTTTCTTCATATTCTTCAACTGATATTCTCTATTTTTTAAAAAAATTATTTACTTCCGGTTGCGCTGGGTCTTCACTGCCTTGCACAGGCCTTGTCTAGTGGTGGCAGTGGGGGTTACTCCTGTGGTGCATGGGCTTCTCCTTGCGGTGACTTCTCTTGTTGGCGAGCATAAGCTCTAGGCGCACAGGCTTCGGTAGTTGTAGCACGTGGGCTCCGAAGCTGCGGCTCACGGGTTCTAGAGCGTGGGCTGGGTAGTTGCAGACATGCGTTTAGTTGCTCCGCAGCATGTGGAATCTTCCTAGACCAGGGATTGAACCCAGGTTCCCTGCATTGGCAGATGGGCTTTTATCCACGGTGCCACCAACGAAGTCCAGCGTTGTCTATTTTTAAAATCATAGCCATTCTTGTGGGTAAGAAGTGGTATCTCATCTTGGTTTTGATTTGTATTTCACTAATAATGAGTGATGCTAAGCATGTTTTCATATGCTTATTAAACATTCCTATAGCTTTTCGGTGAAAAATCTATGTGATTCTTTGACCATTTTAAAATTGGGTTATTTATCTTTTTGTTTTGATTTGTAAAATATTTTATATTCTATATCAAGTTCTTTCATAGATACACGATTTGAAAATATTTTTCCAAGTCTATAATTTATCTTATCATGTTATTGATAATGTCTTTTGTTTTAATACTTAAAGCATTTTTTTTTTTTACAATTTTGTGTTGGTTCCTGCCATATAACAGTGCAAATCATGCATAATGACACATACACCCCTTCCCTCCCTAGTCTCCCCCCTCCCCCGATCCCATCCCTCCAGGTCGTCACAGAGTGTCAGACTGTGCTCCCTGTGCTCTACAGAAACTTCTCACCAGTTGTCTGTCTTACACCTGATAGTGTGTATGTTGATGCTGCTTTCTCCGCTCTTGTCGCTCTCTCCCTCCCAACTGTGTCCACAGTCCATTCTCTACATCTAAGTCTCCTTTCCTTCCCTGCAAATGCTGGAGAGAATATGGGGAAAACGGAACCCTTCTACACTGTCAGTGGAAATGTAAACTGAGACAGCCATTATGGAGAAATGTATGGAGATTCCTTAAAAAACTAGGAATAAATCTACCGTATGACACAGCAACTCCACTACTGGGCATATACTCTGAGAAAACCATAATCCAAAAAGACACATGTGCCCCAGTGTTTATAGCAGCACTGTTTACAATAGCCAGGACACAGAAGCAACCTAGATGTCCATTGACTGATGAATGGATAAGGAAGATGTGGTACATATATACAATGGAATATTACTCAGCCATAAAAAAGAATGAATTTGAGTCAGTTCTAGTGAGGTGGGTGAACCTAGAACCTGTAATTCAGAGTGAAGTCAGAAAGAGAAAAGCAAATATAGTATATTAATGCATATGTATGGAATCTAGAAAAATGATATTGATAATGTCTTTTGAAGAATAAATATTTTTAATTTTGATTAAGTCCCATTTTTCCATTTTTTTTCTTTTACCACTCGTGTTTTTGTCTAACTCAATGTCGGGAGGTCATGAAGATTTTTAATCTATTTTTTCTTCTAAGAAGTGTATGGTTTTAGCCTTTACATTTATGTCTATGATCGATTTTGAGGGGGTTTTTGCATGTGGTGTGAGTTAATGGTCTAGTTCAGATGGTCAGTTGAAAAGATGTCGAGTAACTTCAGTGGGAGAAAATGATAGCCTTTAAACAAATGACTCTGGGACAACTGGACTGTCCTCCATCCCCTTCAAGACTGAGATTTGTACCTGTTCAGGGAAGGTCAGAGCCTGTTAAGTAAGGCCAGGCCCATCTGGGTTACCCCCAGTTGGCATTGGAGTTTGGGAAGAACTCCTCAATATGACGCAGCATGGGTTGAATAATATGCTGTATCAGGGACACTCACAAAGGCCTAAGGTCAGCAAAGGAACAGAGGGCATGAGTCCCCCATCCTTCTACCCTACACTGATTGATGCATGAATGTTCAGGAAACTGCCAGGCCTGCAGTATGGGTCTGTATTCTAGTGTGGGGACACAAGCTTCCTTTATTCGATTTTTTTTTTTTGATATCCCATTAGCACAAGAAAGCAGGCTAATCAGTAGAGGAAAATACATCCTGTTGGTGCCAAGCAGTCTGAATTTGGAGTGCCAGCTATTTATAAGTTATATGAGGGGACTTCCCTGATGGTCCAGTGGCTAAGACCCTGTGCTCCCAATACAGGGGGCCTGGGTTCGGTCCCTGATCAGGAAACTAGATCCCACATGCTGCAACTAAAGATCTTGCCTGCCACAAGGAAGACAGAAGATCCCATATGCAGCAACTAAGATATGGTGTAGACAAATAAAATAAATAAATAAATATTTAAAAAATAAAAAAATACCAATTAAAAATAATAAATTTTGAAAAAGAGTTGTATGGGAAAGACAACTGCCCAGCACCTGGAGTCCGTGGGGCTCATAGGAAGTGTTTCTCTCTCTTTGGGAAGAAGTCACTGTTTCCAAGGGATCTATTCATGGTACAGTCTCTCATGCTGGGAAGAGGGAATTCCTTTACCTGGATAAGTTGTGAAAGTCCTGGGCCACTTAGGACAATTAAGTTCCTTGTGCCACAGTTCTAGAGAGGCAAATTTGGAAAGAGAAAGCATATGATAATTTTTTAAGCCACAGGGTTAGGTGAGATACTATACGGAAAGAATGCTTGTGGATACAAGGAAAAGCCTCAGAACTGAAACCCGGGAAAAACTTAACAACATATAGAGGTTGAACAGAGGAGGACGAGCCAGCTAAGGTGATGGAGCAGGAGTGGAGTAAGGCAGGAGGAAAATCAGGAGAGTATGACATTAGGAAAATGACATGAGGGAAGTACTTAAAGAAGGAAAATGTGGTCGACTGTGTTGGATGTTGCTGAAGCATCAAGTGCAATGAAGAAAACAATTGACCATTGGTTTTGACAACGTGGAGTTCATAAGTAAGTTGGTAAGATCAATTTCCATGGATTTCGAAATTCTAATTGGAGTATGTTGCAAAACAGATGACGTCAATAGAGCGACTACAAAAAAACACTGGGTCTTGTTTTTAGATCCACTCTGACAGTCTCTGTTTTTTAAATCTTATTTGGTGTATTTAGACCATTGATGCTTAAAGGAAGTATTTATATAGCTGGGTTAATATCTATCATATCATAAGAAATAACAAGTGTTGGTAAGGATATGGAGAACAGGGAACCCTCCACTGTGTATTATTTGTGGGCATGTAAATTGCACCCACTACAGAAAACAGTATGGAGGCTCCTTGAAAAACTAAAAATAGAACTACCATATGATCCATCAGTTCCACTTTTGGGTGTTTATCCAAAGAAAATGAAAACACTAACTTGAAAAGATTTATGCATTCCCCCATGTTCATTGCACCATTATCTACAATAAACAAGATACGCAAATAATCTAAATGTCCATCAGTGGGTAAATAGAAAAAGGAATGGAGAGTTAGTATATATGGAGAGTTAGTTCAAGGAACTGAACAATACAAGTGTGTGTCTGAAACACAAGAATCTGGGAGAGGGTGGAATTAGATGAGGTTGTCAAGGTGAGCTGGGCCTTGACATGCATAGTCTTGAAGTCGTGATAATGATTTTGGCTTTCTCCTAAGAGCAATGTGAAGTCAAAAAAGAAATCTGAGTCATGCAGTGGCATGATGAGAATTACATTTTTAAAAGGTCACTTTGGCTCCTGTGTGTAGAACAGATTAGTGTAAGCTAAGAAGACTCAGAGAAATCCATTGGGAAAGGAGTTTGGAAGTGTAAGACAAAGGATGGTAACTCACTCTCAAGTAGTGATATGGAGACAGAGAAAAGGTGACAGGCGCATTAGCAATAGAAGGAAACATTGCAGTCCTTCTAAACCACATGCCAGGTACACATGTTATGGTCTGTCTGAGTATAGCCACTGGCTGGTGTGTGATACTCCCTGGAAATCCACGATTTTAAGTAGAATGTGCTAGTTCAGATTCATACCCCATGTTCTATGCTGTGTTGGTTGATTTTGTAAGAGGCAGGAGATGGACAGTTTGTAATAATGTCGCAAGGTATGTGTTTTGCCTCCTGGAGCCAGCAGAGGGTAGGCAGCGTAAGGAGTGTAAACAGGTCAAGAGTGCAGAGGAAAGGCTCACCCACTCCCTGCAGGCCCATTGATTTAAAAGGTTAAGCGTCTGCCAAACCTGTAGCCTTATCTAGTCTAGCTGAGCCACTCTTTCTAGACACTTGACAGGACTGTTAACAATCATTAAACATATTTGATTAGTGAAAACTTTCCTCTAAACAGTCCCATGAAATGTACCACATCATTGAAAAAATGCATTAACCCTTCTAAATTCAGTACCAATAGCTCAACACAGAACCCAGTGTAAATATACCCTAAGTATATGATAACAAGGAGGGGTACCAGATAGGCAAAGGGAGAAGGAGTATGAGAACAGTTTGTCTGCTCTACTTAATATCCGATACTTGTAGCTTTCATGCTATGACATCAGACTTAAGTAGATGCAACAGACTGTATGGTCTGCAGTGCTTAAATTTTACCATCTGGCCCTTTAGAGAGAAAAGCGGTCTGTCTCTAAATAGAACCTGTTCAAGAGAGTAGTAGGCTTCTTTTTTATTATTCGTTTATTTACTTCTGGCTGTGCTGGGTCTTCGTTCCTGCGCGGGCTTCTCATTGCAGTGGCTTCTGTTGTTGTGGAGCACAGGTTCTAGGGCACCTGGGCTTCTGTAGTTGTAGGCACATGGGCTCAGTAGCTTTGGCTCTCAGGCTCTAGAGCACAGGCTTGGTAGTTGTGGCATATGGGCTTAGTTGCTCCGAGGCATGTGGAACCTTCCCGAACCAGGCATCAAACTGGCATCCCTTGCACTGCAAGGGAGATTCTTATCCATTGGACCACCAATGGGAAGCCCTGCCAGTTCTTGATGTCCATGCATATATGTAGTTACTCCTGTTTACAGAAACCTTTGAATTTGGCATTAGTGACAAATGGAAATGGAATTGTTCATTGTTATTCAAGAGTAAAGCCAGACATGATGTACTGGGTAAGAGGAACTCCAGTCAATAGGCCTATAGTGATGTGCTGGTAAGGTCTGTGATAGGGAAAGTGTTTTCTAGTCCTATGGTTAGTCTTAGTCTTTTGGTGAGCCTGTAACCATGGACTGTGAATTTCACCAGTGCTTCTTGGTCCCTCCTTGCCCCCTTAAGTGGGACCGGGTGGCTAGAGGGGGCTGGAGTTGGGTATTTCCCATCTCCCAAATTGGTTTCAAAAAACTAAGATCATGGCATCCGGTCCTATCACTTCATGGCAAATATATAAGGAAACAGTGGAAACAGTGACACACTTTATTTTCTTGGGCTCCAAAATCACTGCAGATGGTGACTGCAGCCATGAAATTAAAAGACACTTGCTCCTCGGAAGAAAAGCTATGGCAAACCTAGATAGCATATTAAAAAGCAGAGACATTACTTTGCCAATAAAGGTCCACCTAGTCAAAGCTACGGTTTTTCCAGTAATCCTGTATGGGTGTGAGAGTTGGACCATAAAGAAGACTGAGTGCCAAAGAATTGATGCTTTTGAGTTGTGTTGTTGGAGAAGACTCTTGAGAGTCCCTTGGACTGCAAGGAGATCAAACCAGTTCGTCCTAAAGGAAATCATCCCTGAATATTCATTGGAAGGACTGATGCTGAAGCTGAAGTGCCAATACTTTGGCCACCTGATGCGAAGAGCTGACTCATTAGAAAAGACTCTGGTGCTGGGAAAGGTTGAAGGCAGGAGGAGAAGGGGACGACAGAGAATGAGATGGTTGGATGGCATCACCAACTCAATGGACATGAGTTTGAGCAAGCTCTGAGAGATGGTGTTGGACAGGGAAGTCTGGTGTGCTGCAGTCCATGAGGTCACCAAGAGTCAGACATGACTGAGAGATTGAACAACAACAACAATTTGGTTAGGTTGTGATAAAATCCTAGTCCGTGAGGGTCTGGTAAAGTGGTTTCTCTTGAGGGCATGCTCATGTTCAGTCACCCAGTCATGTCCAACTCTTTGCGACCCCCATGGACTATAGTCTGCCAGGCTCCTCTGTCTGTGGGATTAAATCAGCAAGAATACTGGAGTGTTTTGCCATTTCTTCCTCCAGGGTATCTTCCTGACCTAGGGATCCAGCCGCATCTCCTGGGCTCCTCCATTGGCAGGTTCTTTACCACTGCGCCATCTGGGAAGTCCCTCTTGAGGGCAGGCCTAGATAAGAACAGAACATACTATTGGGACTTCCCTGGTGGTCTAGTGGCTAAGACTCCAGGCTCCCAATGAAAGGGGCCCAGGTTTGATCCCTGGTCAGGGAACTAGATCCTACATGCCGCAACTACGACCCACTGCAGCCAAATAAATAAATAATAAATATTAAAAAAAAAAAAAAAAGAACAGAATTCACCGGAGTACTTCAAAATGGTTACTCCCCCCTCCCAGTGGAAGCTCTGTGGGATTTTTCTCTGGTATTCACTGTGAGAACCTAGTAGAGCTCCTGTTGGTAAAACAAAAGTATGGGGCAGAGTCTCCCCTGACTGTTTCCGCCTGGATTTTGAATTCTCAGATTTGTCCACTATGAGCCTCCAGCTATTCATCAGTTACAGTTCAGGTTTTCTAATGTCAGGGCTGGTTTTCATGGAGGCTTCTGCTCATGGATTTCTGCTCAGACAAATTATAGTTCTCTGTATCTGTTAGTTCTTCCAATCTGAGGGGCAGTGGTGTGCCCTGTGACTTCATTTTTCTGAAGGAACTAGAGGAGCTGTCGATGTTTCAGTTTGTTCAACATTTTGCTTGTTTTTGGGATGGACTAGCAACTTCCAAGCTCCCTATATCTTATATTGGGAATCAGAAGTCCCCTATAGTGTTTAATTTTCACAGTGAGAATCCAAGGAGATTGGTATTATTATTTAGTAGAAGAAGCAAAAGATGTTTTGGGTCTTGCTAAGAGTCTTGAAGATAGTAGAGTCAGAATCTGAATCCAGATAGCCTGACCTTGGAGTGACTCAAAAGCTTATCCTCTTTATCAGAACACATTTCTTTTACATACTCAGTGTTCTGTTCAATTGTTGAAACTTTCTAGTGGGGAGGATTTCTCTGCCTTCTTTACAAATGCATTCTAGTGTGTGACATCTTTGGGCTTCCCAAGTAGCGCTCATGGGAAAGAACCCACCTGCAATGCAGGAAACATAAGAGATGCAGATTCAGTCCTTGGGTTGGGAAGATCCACTGAAGGAGGGCATGGCAACCCACTCCAGTATTCTTGCCTGGAGAATTCCATGGACAGAGGAGTCTGGTGGGCTACGTCTGTAGGGTCGCAAAGAGTTGGACACAACTGAAGAGAGTGAATACGCAGGCACATGGGACATCTTTAGAGGCCAAGAAGTGCCTTCTGATGTTTCATATGTATCCCTCCATGTAACTGAGGCCATTCTGTTGTCCACACTTCTGGTTCATTGGACACTCTCTTTATAACATCTTTGCCCATATCCCTTTGAATCTTAGATCCATCCCTCTGAGTCCAGAAGGAAAAGCAACTCAAAAAATAACACATACATGTGTCCAGGACCAAAAAAGAGTACAGTTATCACCCAAGTAGAAGTGCCCAGGGAGAACTTACATCAGATTCTCTCATAAAGTAAGCTAACTCCATTATCTGCACACCAAATTACCTTCATGCCATATGCTATTATGATTTATTTCTCTCTTACCCCAAACTGGATGACTCAGTCAAGATCCCAGCGGTGATTTCAGGACAGAAGAGACTTCCTGGCCATCATGCCTACTTAGAAGGGGTAGTAGACAGCATACCCTGTAATAAGTACAGTTATTACAGAGAAACTTGGCTAATTTTACTGCATGTTCATCAGCCAGCAAGATAATCTTAGCATGAAAATAAAAAATTTGATTTATGAGATTGTGGTGAGGTGGCTAGGGAAGTGGATGTTCTCTTACCAGTGATTTCTCTGGTGTCAAACCTTACTGTCAAGGCTGCCTATTTATTCTTTTAGACCACAAAGGACAGTGTGGTACTGTGATATTCTCATTTGGTTTCTGACATAAGAGAATCATGAGACCAGAGTCACAGACTTAACACAAATTGGAAGAGACTTCAACAAGTGGTATCTGAGGCATAGTTCTGTGATCTATAAGTGGAATTCTAGAGAGTGAATTTCTAGAAAGTGCACTAAGCCCCAGGGGATGCGATGCCGAGTCGTAATGGGCAACAGGGATATGAGGGCTGAGGAACAGGGCAGAGAAGAGCAAAGTCCATCTAGACATGATGTGGCTGGGCTGTCCAGTTCTCTCAGGAGTCTGTCCAAAGCCTATCTACTGTCAGAGTCCATGTTCTTCGGGACCCTTGTGTAAGAAATTATTTTTTAGACTTTAATCTCTTTAGTTGGTTGAGCACTTAATGGAGAAAGCCTACATCTATCTAGTAAAACTAAAATATGAGTGCAGTAAAGGCCTCTCCTTTCTCATTTATTGGTCAAGAACTGATGCCTATGAGCATGCTTGGTTTCTCAGTCACGTTCAACACTTTGCAACCCCAGGTTCCTCTGTCCATGGGATTATCCCGGCAAGAATACTGGAGTGGGTTGCCATTTCCCCCTCCTGGGGATATTCCCAAACCAGGGATAGAACGCTCATCTCCTGCATTGGCAGGTGGATTCTTTACAACTGAGCCACCCGGGAAGCCCCGCAAGGACTGATACAGTCAATTTTAATTTGTGTTCAGAGTCCCCGAAGCTCTTGACTGAAAACTCTCTCTTTACTACCTGTCCTGGAGGTCAGTGTGCTACACAGAACAGGCATACTTAATGGGCCATTAGGTCCTGTAGCATCCTAGGTCACAAGCACAAATGTTTTACGCTTTCTCTTGCTTTTCTGTTCTCTCATGTCTTTGGTCTTGGCTCTGTGAACTAAAGTAAAAAAAATTCCGGAAGATTCCCACAGCAGTGTGTGAATTAGTCTACACTGTGACCACCCCTGCACCATAAAACCCTTTTAGGTCCTGTGAACCTTCCACATGTTTCTTCTCCAATCTGTGTGTTGAGGGCCTTCTTCAAACCCATGGTCATTTAGGCCTCCTGTCCCACCGCTGTGCAACGGTGATTGCTGTGTCAGCCAGGCAGGTGCCCTTGGACATGGACTTTACTTGGTATGTCCCTAAACTTTGAGCACAAGCACCTATTCTTGCTGCCAAATTAAGACCCCTCCTTGGCCTCAAACTGACCATGAGCCTGACAGTGTAGGAGCCAATTTTAACTTTTAATTGAATAAAAAGATAGGGTCTAGCACAAGGGTCACAGTCAATTACCTTTTTCCTTTTAAAACCCATTAACAATGCCATCTAACTCACTCTCCTGGGCCTCTTTTCAAAGACCACAATTCTATAAAGAGGTTACTGCTCTTTCAGTATTCTAACTACAGTAACTTTCCTTTCCTTCTTTATTCTGGTTCATCTGTTCTGCCCTGTCTGATAGATAGGGAGTATGATTTTTGTTGGGGAATATTTTATGTGGATAGCTCTCTGTCCAGAGTCCAAATTTCCACAGTTATGTCATAAAGATATAGCAGATGTACAAAAAATAGAGCTATTTCAGTCATTGCTGATCTGCCCTTTAAAGATCTTTTATTCAGAGAAGAATCAAAGGAATCGATGATTTGGGAGTCTGGGTGTTCACATCTCCTGTATTCTGGGTTCTAAATAAACCCCAGTATAAGCAAACAAGATTCTCTAATGCCACCATAGTTTAATTTCTCTTTACAAATATGTAGGTGGCATATACTCCATACCTTTGGGTAGGCAGATGGTTAGGGCATCAAGAGTTATGATCAGGGAGGCTACCACAGGACTGCTTTCTCTTTCTGTGTTTTCCATGCTATCTAATGTTCCCTTGATCTTGCTTATATGCAATAAGCTGGGCAACAGAGGACTTTTATTAAGGCAGGAGTTCATGCAGAAAAGTGTCAGCCTAGGAATGATAGGAGACTTTCCGAGTCTGTTGGCTTAGATTGTGATTGATTCAGCTTCTTTCTGTTGCTAACTAACTGTGTTCCCTCTGGGACCATTATATTTCTCCGTATGTGGCAACGCAATTTGATCCAGCTTTTTCTTTTTGGATTAATTCATTTAACACATATTTACTGAAAGCTTTCCATGGAGCTGGGCCTGGTTCATGCTCTGGGAATGAAGAGGTGACCACAGCTGATAAGGGTGCTGTGGTAGTGCAGATGAGCAATAAACAAAGGATAAGTTAATTGCCAATGGTATTAAGTGCTGGGAGGGGAAAACACAGGGTGATGTGATGAGTAAAGGAGAGACTATTCTAGATGGGATTGTCAGGGAACTCTCATCTGATTGGGGTGGTGACACTTAAGTGTAGTTAGTCGCTCAGTCTTGTCTGACTCTTTACAACCCCATGGACTGTAGCCTACCAGACTTCTCAGTCCATGGGATTCTCCAGGCAAGAGTACTGGAGTGGGTTGCCATTCACTTCTTCAGGGAAATCTTCCCAACTTGAATCTTGCCAACCCAAGGATTGAACTCAGATCTCCTGGACTGAAGGCAGATTACCGTCTGAGCTAAGCTGAGATCTAACTATAGGGAAAGAGCCATTCATGGGAAGAGGATGGGGAAGGACATTTTATGTAGAGGGAATAATAAGGATGAAAGTCCAGAGTTTTACTTATTTAAGAAACAGAGATGCAGATGTAGAGAACGGACTTGTGGGCACAGAGGGGGAAGAAGGTGGGATGAACTGAGAGAGCAGCACTGAAATATATACATTACCATGTGTAAAATAGACAGCTAGTGGGAAGTTGCTATATAGCACAGGGAGCTCAGCCTTGTGCTCAGTGATGACCTAGATGAGTGGGATGGGGTGGGAGTGGGTGGGAGGGAGATTCAAGAGGGAGGGGATATGAGTATATTTATAGCTGATTCACTTTGTCATAGAGCAGAAACCAACCATTGTAAAGTGATTATCCTCCAATTAGAAATAATAAAAAGAAAGGAATAGAAAGGACGCATTTTGGCTAAGGCATGATGAGGGAAGGGGAGAGTGAAGGCTGAGGGAAGAACCAGATCATGCAATCTCCTGGAGAGCTGATGCTCAGTGTAGAATTGATACTGAATGGAATAGGAAGCCATAGAAAAGCCTTAAGCAGGTGAGGTATAGCATTTGCCTATTAGAGATCATGGCATCCAGTCCCATCATTTCATGACAGATAGATAGGGAAACAATGGAAACAGTGACACACTTTATTTTCTTGGGCTCCAAAATCACTGCAGGTGGTGACTGCAGCCATGAAATTAAAAGACACTTGCTCCTTGAAAGAAAAGCTATGACAAACCTAGACGGTGTATTAAAAAGCAGAGACATTACTTTGCCAACAAAGTTTTGTCTAGTCAAAGCTATGGTTTTTCCAGTAGTCACGTATGGGTATGAGAGTTGGGCCATAAAGAAACCTGAGCACCAAAGAACTGATGCTTTCAAACTATGTTGTTGGAGAAAACTCTTGAGTGTCCCTTGGACTGCAAGGAAATCAAACCAGTCATTCCTAAAGGAAATCAGTCCTGAATAATCATTAGAGGGACTGATGCTGAGGCTGAAGCTCCAATACTTTGGCCACCTGATACGAAGAGCCCATTCATTAGAAAAGACCCCGATGCTGGGAAAGATTGAAAGCATGAGAAGGGGACAACAGAGAATGAGATGGTTGGATGGCATCACCAACTTAATGGACACCAACTCAATGGACACAAACTTAATGGACATCATCAACTCAATGGACTCCAACTCAA
Organism: Bos taurus; assembly: GCF_002263795.3. NCBI lineage: Eukaryota > Metazoa > Chordata > Mammalia > Artiodactyla > Bovidae > Bos > Bos taurus. The sequence goes on from NC_037330.1 coordinate 23,732,585, forward strand.
TGGAGTTTGAGCAAGCTCTGGGAGTTGGTGATGGACAAGGAAGGCTGGGATGCTGCAGTCCATGGGGTTGCAAAGAGTAAGGCATGACTGAGCGACTGAATTAGGCTCTAAACTAGCAGGATTTGCTTGTACTTAAAAAAGTCAATGACTGTTGTATAGAAAACAGTCTATAACAAGGACCAAGATAGAACATGAACACCAGTTATGAAATTATCAATATTTATTTAGGATATCGGGAATTTATCCTTAACTTCCTTAATGTCTTCAAGTGTCAGATCTTATTTAGCCAAGCGCCCCTGCTCTAGAAGTCTATTCTTGCTGACTGCTGGTCTGGGGAGTTTTTACTCTGATAGGGCATTTATTCATTTTCCCATCTCTCCTTTCACCCTTTTCAGTCCATCCACTCATCTATCCATCCTACAAATGTTTATTGAGATGCTGCTATATGCCAAACCCAGTACCAAGCATATAGTTTCTTGCTCAGAGACATGTAAAGTCTATTTATGGAGAGAGACCAATAAACATAACACATTATAATAAGGATTGTAATAGTATAATGTGCAAAGCACAATAGGAAACCTTTAGCAAGTAGCCAGGTAAGAATAGGTGATATTTGAACAAGATCTTAAAAGATAAATAGGAATTTGCCCAATAATAATCATAAAAGCTAATAGCTCTTTATTTTTTAAGAGGGATTTTTTCAAGTTTTATTTATGTATTTTAATTTTTGGCCACATCCTGCAGCATGTGGGAACTTAATTCCCCCACCATAGCTTGAATCCACACCCCCTATATTAGAAGGTGAAGTCTTAACCACTGGACCACCATGGAAGTCCAAAAACTACTCTTTCTTAAACTTAGGGGCTAAGCATTGTGCTCTGAACTTTATGTATGGTATCTCCCTCAATCTTTCTCCCAACCTAATAGGGTAGGTATTATAAACCTCATTTTATACACAAAGACATGGAAGAACAGAGATCAAAAAACATTCCCAAGTCTCACAGCTTGTCAGTAACAGACCTGGCAATCCTGTGTCTGTATGACTCCAAAGCTTATGTTTTTAACTATATTATTTCTCTGTTGTCTACAGATAGGAGTATGATTTTTGTTGAGGAATATTTTATAGGTATAGCTCTTCTGTTCTTGGGTACAGATTTCCATAGTTATTTCATAGAAACATAGTATATTCAAATAGTTGTAATCACTAGTTATTTCAGCCATTGCTGATCTGCTCTTTTAAGATCTCTGCTTTCAGAGGAGGATTTCAGGCAAGACAGCAACATATACAAGGCGGTGAGGCAAAGAAGGGCATTGGCATATTTGAGGAAGATGAGGGATTTGGGGTGGAGTGGTTGAGGGTGCAGGGATAAACTGCTGGCCAGGATGGGACTGAGGCAAGAGGGCATCACACACCCTATGATTTTGTCTTCCTCCTATGGGCAAACTCTGCAGTCAGGCCATCGGCTGTCTTTCTTTACAACCTGGAGAACTGGATCAGGTCCTGATTGATCTCAGCAACCGATCGGCAACCTAAAAAAAAACAAAAAAAACAAAATGTAGTTTAAAAGCTCATTTCTCTGAAACCCCAGTCACCACCCCACCATGGGGATAGAAACAAGCCTTGACCCTTGCCCTCACCCTGATAAAATGTTATATATACAGAACATATCACGTAATTCTGATTACATTGGGAATTGTTTTGTGAGCCTGTGCTTGTGTCCTCTTTGAAAACAGCCATGGCAAAATGGGATGGTAAAAAACATAAAAGCAGTATTTCAGCCTTTTGAAAAGTCAGTTTGTGTGCAGTGAATACCCCTGACTACTGAACCACCAGGGAAGCCCCTGGTGTTGATGATAGGTGACAGGAACGGCAGGTGAGGGATGCGTAAATAACTCATAAAATGAACTAAGTCAGCAGAAGCAGGAATTTGGAGCCAGAGGTGCTCTCATCAGAAGTGACAATGATTTTGACAGCTCTGGGTTTCCACGGGGCAGACAGAATTGTGCAGCTTTGGAGAGGGTAGACTTCCTCAAGGAGTGCAGAGATGCCAGAATAGAAACTGCTGATACACTGTAGTAGAAATAAATATTTAAACTATGCAAAAATGTCTCAGTAGTTGCATCGAAGTGTGTGATACCATTTTGAGACACTTTGAAGCATCCCATGTAAGCCCTTGTTCTACTTATCAGCATGAGCTCAGCAGATGGAGTCTTGGTCCACATGGTACCAGGGACACTGCCTTGTTCTTGGTAGAGGTTCACTAAAGGTTTAACAATGAATTCATAATTACAAGGTACTCATGTTTTTTTCATTACTGTAAATTAGGAGGATATTCACACTAAAACACTTTGGCTAAATTAAAACAGAGTGGGTAGTTTCGAGCAATAAAACTCAAGAAGATTCAGCCCCTATTGAATCTTCTGTTTCAGCCCCTGTCCCTTACAAGAGATGAGACCTAAGTGAGGTCTGTGTACACATGATTTATATGTGCACAGTTTTGTTTTCCAAGACAAATTGGGATTGTAACGTTCCTATATGTACAGTTTTGGCATGTGGTCTCACAATTAGGAAAAGATGATTTCTAAGCTTATTTTGATTTCACATGCAAATAGGGTTCTCTTCTCAGGGCTGAGATGTCACAAGGTTACAGAGGAAAAATGTCACACATCTCCACGAGGTTTAGGAGAGAGAAGTCATATTGACTGATCACCTCCTGGGTGCTGGTTTTGTGTCAAGCATCTTACATGCATTGTGCAGGGAAGGGCTGATCTTGGACTGCAAGGAGATCCAACCAGTCCATCCTAAAGGAGATCAGTCCTGGGTGTTCATTGGAAGGACTGATGTTGAAGCTGAAACTCCAATACTTTGGCCACCTGATGTGAAGAGCTGACTCATTTGAAAAGACCCTGATACTGGGGAAGATTGAGGGCAGGAGGAGAAGGGGACAGCAGAGGATAAGATGGTTGGATGGTATCACTGACTCAATGGACATGGGTGTGGGTGGACTGTGGGAGTTGGTGATGGACAGGGAGGCCTGGCATGCTGTGGTTCATGGGGTCGCAAAGAGTCGGATGCGACTGAGCGACTGAACTGAACTGAATGTGAAACTCTATGGAGTTTCACATTATGATTTTCTATTTGAGTGAGTTCCACTGAAAACACAGCCCTCCTCACCTGAGACCCCCTTCTCCCCAGGGATCAGCTTGGGGAGTCTTTCCTGCGGGACCGATACCCACAGAGAATGCTGAGGGATGTCCTTCAGCCTAGATTTTCTCTTCTTTCCCTTCTTCCCCAAACCCTCCTGCCTATCCCACATTTAGTTGTTGATTAGTCATTTTTCTCTGCATTTAAACAATACATTCTCATTGGAGAACAATTAGAAGGAAAGAAATATAAAAAGTTAGGCATAAAAGTATTCATCATCCTGTTTTCTCTTTCTTTTTTTTCCTGACCCCATTTAAGAAGAGGGCTCTCTACCCTTTATTTCAGAAAAAGATTTTCCAGTCTCTATTTCCATCCCAGTGGTTGTTAAGTATAAACTTTTGGTGGAATAAAAAAGCTTTGTTATTGTGAATTCCCCCTCCAGGCTTCTGTTTTAAAAGGTCAGACATAATGTCACAAAGACAGGAGAAAATATTTGGGGGAGCAACAGAAGTCACCTCAATCTCTCGGAACCTGCAGAAACTCATAGATCTTTCCATCTCTCTCTCCCTCCCAAGGGCAAAAGACATCAACATGATATCTGTTCACACTTGTGCCCTCCTCGCCCTCATGGGAGAGACTTGGTAACCTTGGGTTATTTATTGACTTATCTTCATAGGCTTTGGCCCCAGATGGAGAGTCCTGGTCCATGATGCCTTAATCCACTCCCCCAGTTTTTTTTCCTATTAATCTACTCAGTTGAAAGGGACTGGCATTAATGCTGGTCTAAGTTTTCTAGCTTAAACTACTTAAGCCCAAAAGGCTGAGTTCACAGCCCCAGTGAACACTATGTAGCTTGGATGCTAAGTACAAGATACTTGTCTAGATAGCTGATGAAAACCAGACTAGAAAAGACCTGGACACCTTGCCTTGTGCCTGGCAGATGGCAGACACTTGGTAGCATCATCTGTGGAAATAAGTCAATGGCACAAAAACGACTCCACTTCAGATCTCTGGATTCATTATTTTGTTACTTCTGGAGGAAGTTCCTATTATCACCAAATTTTAGAATTGAGGCATGAATGGAGGTCTTATTTGGGTTTATCTTGTCTGCCTCTCACATTACAATCTATTACCATCTACAGCAGACAAAGACAGTCAGAGACAGAGCTACCGATGACTGGCATTTGGGCAGGCTAATTTTCTATGAGACAGCTCCAAGCATTTTAGAACATTTAGCATCCTTGATCCCTGAGTACTGAACACCTCCAACACCAACCCTGCATCATTGTGCCAGTGAGAAAAAAAGGATAAGCCACCCCCCACCCCCAAACTAAATGATTCTGAAGAAGGAAGTTACCATCATTATCTGAGAACCACTATTTCACAGGATCACTGGATTCCAGTGATCACATGGATTTGCTGAACACATGTAAGTTTTTATGAACACTGCTTTATAGTTACCTCGTTTATGCCTGATACCTGCCTGTGTGTAACTCTGAGACGTTCAAGTTTGTCTTGTTGCCTGTGGTTACTCAGGATGATGTTTTTCCTTCTCTCTGTTCTGTCATCCTGCTTGCTTCCACCTTTACAGTTCCTCCATGCTTTCCCTGTGACTTAATTTCCCTACTCTTAACAATCCATGAATCTTACTTAAAGATCACCCCAAGAACTACATCTGACAAGTTTGATGGGATCTGAGCAGGCCAAAGTGAGATGGGACCCTCTTTACCACAATCTGAAATTGCACTTGCTTTTGTGGCAGAGGTATCACATTCTGAATTTGTGCTTAACTGGCTCAGATGGTAGAGAGTCCGCCTGTAATGCAGGAGACCCAGGTTCAATCCCTGGGTCGGGAAGATCCCCTGGAGAAGGAAATAGCTGCCCACTCCAACGTTCTTGCCTGGGAAATCCCACGGACAGAGGAACCTGGCAGGTTTACAGTCCCCAGGGTCACAAAGAGTCAGACACGACTGAGAGACTAACACTTTCATTTCACTTTGTCTCAGGGATTTCCTCTGTGCTCTCTCTGGGTTTGGGAGAGGCAAATGAGAAGGAAGGGCCCGAGCTTCTGTTCTTTAGACAGCCTGCTTTTAGCTCTGAGTTAGGAAAAGCATGGTAAAAAACTTACCTGTCAGGGTCATGGAAGTGTGGAATTCATTTTTTAAAATGTCCAAAACTTCCTTAACACCATGTTCACCCTGCTCACAAGACAGAGAAAAGAGGAGACTCAAAGTGGCATGAAGGAACATCCTGACCACAGGCTGAGTTTCAATACTAAGTGAGGGGACTTCCCTGGCGGTCCATGCTGTCAATGCAGGGGGCCTGGGTTTCATCCTTGGTCAGGAAACTCGATCCCATACACCTTGACTAAGAGTTCGTGTGCCTCCTCTAAAGAACCCATATGTCGCAACAAAACTGAGGATCCTGCGTGATGCAACTAAGGCCTGGTGCAGCAAAGTAAATAAACATTAAAAAATACTTCTAAGTGAGCTCAGAGCTGTGGTGGGGCGGATGGGGGCTATCTGTGAAATTTGAACTATGTTGGGAATAAAGGAAAGCAAAGAGTAAAAAGGTGGGGCTGAGAGCTCTTGAAAATTTACAACATGCTGTGGAAGAAGTGTGGAGGGGCAGGTGAGGTGTCACTGTCCTTCAGGATCTGTGGCACCTCCAAAAACTGGTTAAACTTGGGGGTTAAACCACAGAAGCACGTGGAAACAAATAAGAAGTGGGGTGCCTTCCGGTTGGTTTTCATTTTACCACTCTCACCTTGTAGGCAAGACCCCACAGAATGGGTCTCCCCACAAAAACGCACTTAGCCCCGAGGGCTAGAGCCTTCAGCACATCGTTGCCAGTCCGGATCCCACCATCCAGGTACACTTCAACCTTCCCTTTCACAGCGGCCACCACTTCTGTCAGGGCATCGATCTGAAAACAAGAGACAAGTGTGGCTCAGAGACTTCCTTTTGGACTCTCAGGGTGTCACGGGACAGCACTGCCCCCCAGGTTTGGCTGGCTCCAGGAGGTCTAAGCTGGGGCAATGCCTCAGGCTTCTATGCTTGAGGCTGCAGATGCTGTCAAAGCAGGGTAGCTACATTCCCAAGGCCCAGGGACTCTTTCTAGGCTACCCGCTCCTGCCCTTTCCTGCTCCACCAGAGTTCAGGTGTTTACAGCTTGGAAGAAATTCTTGGTATTTCTTAACATCCCCAAGGGGGCATTTTTCCATTTGTAGTGTTCGCTTTTGTGTGCTGAGTCACTCAGTCGTGTCTGACTCTTTACTGCCCCGTGACTGTAGCCCTCCAGGCTCCTCTGTCCATGGGATTTTCCAGGCAAGAATACTGGAGCAGGTTGCCATGCCCTCCTCCAAGGGATGTTCCCAACCCAGGGACTGAACCCAGGTTCCTTGTTTTTCCTGCATTGGCAGGGAGATTCTTTAGCAGTAGTGCCACCTGTTCTTTTTATTTCATTTTATTTTTTACAAACATTTATATTGGGGTATAGCCAGGTAGCAATGTGGTAGTTTCAAGTAGACAGCAGAAGGATTCAGGCATACATATACATGTATCCACTCACCCCCAAACTCCCCTCCCATCCAGGCTGCACACAATGTTTTAATCTTCTTCTTTTTAAAGGACATTTTGACTTTTGATTCTCTTCCACTTTCTCTGCTTCTAAGGTGGCACAATTAGAAATGTTCTCCATTGCTAAGGCCCTAAGTCTTTTTGGCAAAATAAATGCGATTAACCGTGACCCTAGTGTCTGAACCACAGCCTGTTCCATGTAACTGGGCTGTAACTTATTCCTGACACAACACATCTGAGCAACTTGTTCCTGACTCCCTTACGGGGTATCTGAGACACGGGAGAGAAAGGCAGTGGTAACATTGTAAGAGCTTGGTTGAAGCCTTAGAAAGACAAAACAAAAACACCTGATCACTCTGGCTGCCTCTCTCAACTGGATCTTTTCTCCCACCTTTTTTTCTCTTTCATTCCCAGCTGTGTGGTCAACAGCCCTGTCGAAATAAGGTGCCCCAGACTGAGCTATGTTCCTGGGCACCTCCAAGTCTGTAAGGAGGGGTGATGGCAGAGTCTGGGGGGAGGGTCCTGAAGGAAAAGTTTCTGGAACTGCCTCAGGGCTCCTGTTCTGTCTCTTTGAGGAATAACTGAAGAGGAGGAGTAGAATCTGCAGCGGAAGGAGTCGATTGAATTCTGCCTGAATGAGATCCTTTGGTGAGACCAAGCAGAGTATGAAATCAGGGAGGAAAGAGCTTTGTACTTTCCAAGTGGGTGGGGGAGAATTGAACATTTTGTTAACCTACATGTAAAGACTGGAGAGAATGTGCATCAAAATCGGTATTTTTACAGTCCCACCATGGTACTATGTGAAACATTTCTACAGAAGGCTCAATAGCTGTGGCACTCGGGCTTAGTTGCTTTGTGGCCTGTGGGATCTTCCTGATCCAGGGATCAAACCCACGTCTCCTGAATGGGCATGCTGTGAGAAAGAAAGAAATGTACTCATGCAAACTCTTCTGCCCTGTGCACTCAGTTGCTCAGTTGTGTCCAGCTCTTTGCAACCCCATAAATCGCACCCTGCCAGCCTCCTCTGTCCATGGGGATTCTCCAAGCAAGTATACTGGAATGGGTAGCCATGCCCTTCTCCAGGGGATTTTCCCAACCCAGGGATTCAACCCAGGTCCCCCGCATTGCAGGGGGATTCTTTACTGTCTGGGCTACCAGGAAAGCCCTTCTAGTGAGCCACATTGGACAATGGAACTGAGAGTAGTTTAAGAAGCACAGTAGGGGGTGAATTTCAGCCTGCGGTTCACTCAGTATGGCTTGAGAGTTAACTTTTGATAAGCCACAATAGGGCATTCATTAGAGTCTTCTGGGGCCAAAGCTAGCTTTCCCCTGGTTCTGGAAGGAAGCACAGGAGTGTTAGATATGAAACATTACAGAGATGGACTATCACTGAGACAGTCACACCCCTCACAAGGAGGGACTGGGTTGAGAAGAGTGAGCAACTTACCCCAGGCACAAAATTTAAAGGGTGTCAAAAATATAAATAATATTTGAATACAATGTTTATAAAAATCAAATGGCAAACTTTGACCTGCAAGCTGGGGGCTTGTTTTTATAAATAAAACTTTATTGGAACCAGGGCCAGGTTACAGTGAAATGAGTGAGGCAACATTATGCAAGTGCAGGATCAGATCCTATCTCTGTTAAAACTGTTGCTATTCACTGTGGATTTTTTCTGCATTAATTTTCATCTTTCAAATGGTGCATGAAACTATTATTCCTAATTCAGTTTTTTTTGGCATCTTCTTGAATTTTGAGCCAAGGGTGGGTCTCTCACTAGCCTCCCACTAATCTTGGTACTGTCCCTGGATGATCTTGGGTTTGGCTGTTAGGTCAGATGGCCTGGGAGAACAGCATGTTGATCAGTGTGATGGGGCAGAAGAAACTCTTTTTGTTCTGGCACCTTCCTTCCTCACTGCTCATTCTTTTTTGAGGAAGTGCAGTGTGAAAATTAGTGGGCCATTTATCCCCACTCCTCTCTCAGAACTCCCTGAGGGAGCAAGACTAGCTAAACTGATTAATGAGAGACAGCCAATTATGTAATGTTTTATTAGAGTTATTTCAAAAGTCAGTATTCTACCCTGTTTGCTGCTGGTTGGTGAGGGGCTCTTTGCTTTCTGTTCTTATTGTCAGCACAGTTGGGTCAGCTCAGAACCTGCTATGCTCTGCACACTCTATTTTGTCAATTACTGGATACGTGAGAGATGGCTTTATGGGTATCCTTGATGGAGTTGGGTGAGAGAGCTCAGCGCATGTTCTGAAGACCTACATTCTCCTAAAGTCTTAGGTCAAGAGTTGGGATGGGAAGTAGAAGGCTTGACCATTCCCTGTAGTTCAACCCATGCTTGTTTGCTATGAGGTAGAACCTGGTAGAGAGGAGGAGGCCAGTGATTGGCATTTGAAACCTCCAAGTTTCATAAACCTTGAAATGTATAAACTGGCTGGTTAGCTTTTTCTATTTCCTGTAATTCTTTTTAAAGGAGAAATTGAGAATGTGCTAAAGATTTCAGGATGGTCACTGATGTATTGTTTAAAAGAGTGAACCCTTGGAAGCAATCCAGATGTTAAACAATAGGAAGGTGGTCATATAAATTGTCCATTCATACTATACACCATTAAAAACAAAAGCGAATTTATTGAAGTAAAATGATGCTCTTGATATATTGATAAATGAAGAGAAGAAAATTGCACAATATCATATATAGTTTTCAAACCTAAAATGTTACATTTACATTAAGTTGATTACCAAACTATTGTCATTAATAATAATGATTTTTATCTTAATTCTTTTTGTTTAGATATATTTTACAATTTACTTGCAGTGAATATGTCCTACTTAAAAGACCAAAAAAAAAAAAAAAAAAAAACCCTTAAGAGGAAAAAAACTCACTTCCATTTCTCAGAATGAGTCAAGCAGCATAGAAGAATCCCTTGAAAAATACAAGCTATCAGTCTCCATGAAATCAATGAACTTCCTTTAAAAATTCTTTCTCTGCCTCCCTCCTTTTCATTTTCTTTCCCCAGACTCCATCTCTAATGGACAAATTCATAAGCTAGGGGAAAATTTAGACTGTCTTGGATTTTTAGCAAAAGATTCATAGAGCATTTTAAGTTTTACTGTGAAAGTTATTTATTAGCTTAAGTGAGGCACCATTTCTTCCTGGGATGTGTCATATGAGAAAATATGAGGTTCCAATCCATGCAGACAGGCAAGCTTCCAGCTGAATGCTTCTTCCAGAAGGCAGGTGACCACTATGCCTTGGGAACAACTCTTCTATCAAATTTCACCTTAACCACTTATTAACTGTGTAAACTCACAAGTTACTTAACGTCTCTACATCTTACAGTATCCTCATCTGTTAAGTAGGGATAATAATGCAGGACTGTTGTGCGCTTTAGAGATGACATATGTTGAGTTTGTAAGAATAGCCTGGCACACACTAGACTATTATTAATGATTAAAAGTCCTTCATATATATATACACGCATATAACCTTCATATATATATACACACATATAACCAACATAGTCGGTTAGGGAGAGGGGAACGAGCACCAAATATCACAGAGTGCCTTGCTGTGGACACACATACAAATGCATGTGCACACACACAGCACTTACAGACACACCCACTCTGAAGTCATTCTACTTACTGAAGCAGGAACCTCATCAAGCTGCCTCCCACCATGGTTGGAAACAATGATGCCATGGACATTGTGCTTCACAGCTAACTCTGCGTCCTCTTTTGTCAAGATCCCCTTAAGGATGATGGGCAATCGAGTCATGCTTTGAAACCAGGAGAGATCTTCCCAGCAGATGGATGGGTCAATTGGGGACATTTGGAAATAAGGCATTACATTTCCCTGTGGGGAATAAGAGAACCTTAGCCTTGAATTCCTTTGAGACTCTCATTCCAAAGACGAGGCACATTTGAAAAGCCGCCATTTGTAAGCTTGAAAAGAGGAACCATAAAAGCCAACACTACGTCTAGCTCCTTTCCAAACAAAACTTTTGTTAAAGAATTTCTACTCCCATTGCTTATTTGTTAACCATTACTTGTGTCCCTGCTCAATAATTTTTCTAAGACCTGGGAACACAAAAACAAATGAGACACAGTCCTTACTTTCAACCCCCCCCCCCCCACATCTCAGAGTTTATTAAGTGAGATAGATAAGCAAAAACATTTATAGGCCAATGTGATTGTTGTGACTGAGATATGTACAAGGTAACAATAACTAAGCAAGACTTCAATAATCTTAAGTCAGTATTGCGTGCCTGCTCAGTCATGTCAATTCTTTGTGACCCTCTGAACTGTAGCCTGCCAGGCTCCTCTCTCCATGGAATTTCCCAGGCAAGAATACTGGAGTGGGTTGTCATTCCCTTTTCCAGTGGCTCTTCCCCATCCAAGTATCAAACTCATATCTCCTGTGTCTCCTGCATTGGCAGGCAGATTCTTTACCACTGAGTCATTTGGGAAGCCCATATTTATCTTTGCTCACCATGTGAATCAAATATCTATAGGCCCCAAGGTATCCCTGGAATCTGAGCTAAGATACCAGAAACCCTCAAGGCCAATTTGTGGCTAAAGGGTAGAACTATTGAGTCACTTGGCTGGATATCGCAGCTGCTCATTGGCTGAAAAGGCTGGTATCATTATTTCTAATGCAGTCAAGGGATTCCAACTTTACCACAGCTTTCTCTCTCTGGGACACTTCATCCCATTGGACTAAAGGATTTTAATGGAGGAAGTGCCTTTGTAGTCACCTTGTTCAAAAAACTACACTGTAGCTCTCTGGTGCCCCATGGATGAGTTCCAGGTGTGCAGAGATACTGCTGCCCAGTTTTCAAGGCAGTCCTGCTCCATAGGCATTCACCTTGAATAGGAGCATCTTTTTCACATGGTCCATTTATCTATGTATGATCGTTTTCTAAGTGTGCCATAAAGTAGAAAATGTTGGAAGAAACTTTTACTCTTCTGTCTCATGAAAAAAAAAACCAAAAAACTTCTTTCCCTAGCTTTCTTATTTCCTAACATCCAGACCTGCCCAGAACACTTCTGGGGACAGGCTGGCCAGCTCCAGAGGTGAGAACAATTTGTCTTATATTCTGCTTATCTGGAAGTTCTGAGCAGCAGGAACTCCATCTGCTTTTTGAACTGCTGCATCCTTAGTGCCTGGCACAGAACAGGTACAGAACAATGACTTCTTGAGGAAAGAAAGAAGAGAGGAAAGAGGGATGGAAATCTGCCTCGTTACACCTGCCCTCCCGGCTCTGGTATCTTTCCTACCATCTCAGGTGATCCGAGATCTTTCAACAATAACTTCTTCATCAAGTCCACTTGGTTCGTAATGTCATTTCGTCTGTTGCCAACTTTGGGTACATCCACAGTGATGACCAGAGCTTTGAAACCCAGGGATTCCACCTTTTGGATCATCTGTTTGTTTATCTGCCGGTTCGGGTGCACATACAGTTGGAACCACCTCAGGCCCCTGGGGGCAGCAGCAACGATATCTTCAAGGCTACAGCTGGCATATGTGCTGGTGATGTAGCAGATACTGGCTGCCTGTGCAGCTGTAAAGCAAATGATACAGCTCAGGTTGGAGGGCAGTGACATTCTGAACTGGGGTGAAATGCCCTATAGGTCTGTGTTCCCTCTGGCCAGCTTGCCTGTGAGTGAAGATAAAGCTTGACCTCATTCTTCTTCCCTATCGGGCAGGCATCAGAGGTGTTTGATCAGACTGCCTGGGTCCTCCACTGTATAACTGGTCTTATAAACTCTGTATTCCATTAAAATATTTCAGGCTAGAAATGACATTGAGTCCCCAAAACCATTTCCCAAAACCATTTGAACATGTTGCAGCTTTCAGATAGGAAATGGACATCTTATGAATCCATTAATGAAGCAGAAAGAAACTAAAGAAGGTGAAGGTTGAGAACATAATTCCAAGGAGAAGACAGCTTTGCAGTAGAAAAAGCATGCTATCTGGAGGTAGAAGAAAACTAGTTCTACAACTTCTTAGCTGTGTGGCCTTGAGTCTCTTTTTCTTTATCTGTAAAGGGGGAAAATGATAATATCACTCTTATAGGGTTGTTGCAAGATTAAATAGGATACCAGCTATGGTATCCTTTTTTTTTTTTAAAGCTATGAAGTGAGGTACTGTACAAATGCTGGTAATAATGTTGTTGATGATGGTGACGATGCTGACGATGGTGACAATGATGTGCCAATTGCACCTTTCTCATTTCTCATTTTAATCATTTTCAGGGAGGGGATTCCCCAAGAGGTTAATGTCACTACCATTCTACAACTCACAGGTAGAGACTTTGACCTAATCACAATTAATATTTCAGTTCCTAACATCAACAGGAGATAATGCTTTCTCCTGCCTAAAACAACCCAACACCCTCAACCATGAAGATTTAGTAGAGCAGTCATATTCATACAGGGTATTCATATTTTAACTCAGCCAAATTTGTTCCTAACCAGATGGATGTCACTTTAGCTCTAGTATCCTTGGATTCATCACTTCCTATATCACAGAGTCAAAGGAAAAGACCCCAGGGAACCCTTGGGCAACTTGAGAAAAAAAGATTTGGTTTCAGTTGAAGATGACAAATGAATCCCAGGAATATTTTTGCCCCCTGCTCTTCCCTTCTCCTCCCTTCTTGTTTTTTGGTGGTGGCAAATGAGGGAAGAGACTGAGATGGGACTAGGAAGAAGACAAAAGCCAATGGAAAACTTTTTCTCAAATAAGATGATCAAATCAACTGTGGTTTTTCGGTCATTAAGTTGTGTCCAGTTCTTTGCAACCCATGGACTGCAGCACACCAGGTTTCCCTGTTCTTCACTATCATCCTGAGTTTGCTCAAACTCATGTCCACTGAGTCAGTGATACCATCCAACCATCTCATCCTCTGTCATTCCCTTCTCCTCCTGCCTTCAACCTTTCCCAGAGGATAAGAGAAATGGAACATTTGGACGAGAGCACCTGCTAGGACCTCATGTTAGGAGCAAGGTCATGACTTTCTCCTCGTCCTGAATTAAGAGACTCGGCATTTAGCCCCAGCCCTGGCCCACGAGGGCTCAAAGAAAGGCCTCCCCCTGCTGGCCACACTAAGCAGCCCTTACCCCACAGGGCCAGTGCCCCTTTCTTGGCATGGCTTGGTGGGGTTTTCATACTCTCCTATTCATCTGTAGCTCCCTCCCACCCTAACCATTCTTTATAATGGAAAACTGGTATTTCCTCAATCTTAGGTGAAATGATAGGCAAATGTAGCTTTAACTGTTCCTTTTCCTATCCTTGATTCCAACCAGGTTCATGTCCATAAGCGTCTTCCATAGAGAAGCTGGTTGCCCCTGCCCTGAAGGACATGTCTGCACACCTAAAGGGCCTTGGGAGGGGAGCCTCAAGGTGGGGGCAGCTCATACCTCTGGCTGTGCTCATTTCTCCATCAGGCCAGGCGAGGCGGTGGAAACCTGTGGGTGCAATACAAATGGGAGCGCTGATCTCTGCTCCTTGGATGGTGGTCCGCATGTCCACCTTAGACACATCTTTCAGGTACCGGGGACGGAGGCGGATTCTGTGCTGGACAACAAAGAGATGTTCTGTTGGTGGGATCATTCTCCAGCATGAAGGTGCTGCTGGGACCTCTAGATTCCTGGCACAGGTCTAGGACCTCATTGGGTCCCAAGAAATCACTTGTGGGGTCAGTTGGCTGGTGAGGCAGTATAGACAAGCAGGAGGCGCCTTTCTTCTGGAAAGCCTCTCCCAACCCCCTATTCCACATTGACCTGGCCTTCCCTGAACTCCCACTGCACATATAGTCTTTCTGTTCTCTGCCTGCTCAATCAGAGTCTGTGTCTTGGAGCCATGCCTCCATGACCAGACTCTCAGCATGTGGAGGCTTTGATTGATGCATCATAACAAGAACTAGAATGGATATAAATGAGCAGGGCATAGGCTCTTCTCTCTTAGGTTAAACACAAATCTGTGTGTGTGTGTGTGTGTTGCTCAGTAATGTCCAACTCTGTGTGACCCCATGGATATAGCATGCCAAGCTCCTCTGGAAATCTTGCCAAGATTTCCCAGGCAGGAATACTCTGGGGTGGGGGGGTTGCCATTTCCTCCTCCAGGGATCATCATGACCCAGGAAACAAACCCAGGTCTCCTGCATTATAGGCAGATTCTTTACTACCTGAGCCACTAGGGAAGCCCAGACACAAGTCTCTTTAAGGCAAGAAAAGGTCATTGCAAGAGGACAAATCCCAGAGAATTATCACTTTTTTTTTTTTTTGGTTAGAGGCTAATTCATTGAAGATCTGACTTAAACACTACTTTATAAGAAGGTAGGGAAATTAACAAGTGTTAATTATATGAAACACATTTGTAAGTCCCAACAGAGACTTAGTTAGCTTCGGGGTCCAAAAGTGCTTGTTTTCCACAAAATACTATTATTCCTGTACATAAACTGAGAAAAATTTTTCTGGAAATGCTGATTGTGCGAACTTCCGTCAGAGAGCCTCAGTTACTTTATCTGTGAAATAGGAGTAATAATTCGACTTTCCTAATAGTCTTGTGAAGACACATGAGAGGAAGCAATTAAAGTGCTTAATATAGTGCTCAATAAATATGAAAACACAGAAGATAGGGTTCACCTTGTGTCCCATTTTCCAGTTTTTTTCTGGCCTCAGTATCACAGAGGTCAGCAAACATTTTCTGTAAAGGGTTAGATGGTATATATTTTAGGCTTAGTGCCATGAGGTCTTTGTCACAATTACTTGGCTCTGCTGTTGTAACATCACAGCAACCACTGATAAGATGTAGATGACTGAGCATGGCTGTGTTCTAATAAAATTTTATTTATGGACATTGAAATGGAAATTTCTTATAATTTTGACATTTTGTAATTCCTCTTTTGGTTTTTGTCAATGATTTAAAAATGAAAAAAAGCACAGCCTTAGCTTGTGGACCATCCAGAAGCAGTGGGCCCGACCTGACCATCCAGAAATAGGCAGTGGGCCTGGCCTGACCTGTTTACTGACCCCTACTTTACCACTGTTGTGGCAGCCCAGCCCTTCTCTCTTGAATCAATCTCCTGCTCTCCCCAAGACTCCTTGGGTCTCCATATTTCCTCCAGCATTGAGCCCTCTCTCCTGTTATACCGCCAAGCTGGAAGTTCAGGCATTCAGGAGGTTTAGGCTTACCCAGCTGGCTTCTCCTCCCCGCCCTGGGGGCTGGAGACCCGGAGACTGTTGCGCTACCTTTTCAAGTGGCAGAGTCAGCATGATCGGCAGAGGGTGGCTAGCTTGTGCTAGTTGTGCAGAGATTAAAGGTCTCTCCACCCATCCTATCCTCAGTTACCCACTCACCTGTGGAGAGAACCCCCCAAATCCCCACCACCAACAAAAGCCCATTACGATGTTTTGAATACTCTGTTCTTTGGAGGCAGAAACCAGGACTGCTACCTTCCAAGGAGCTTTCAACCTGGGCACCTTAGCTTAGCAATAGAAAGGATACGGAAGACCAGACTTTTTAAACGCTGCCATGTTTTCATCCCGCGTGCAGCAGTCATCAGCTCCTCCTTCGATAAAATCCCAGGTGGACTTAGATAGGTGCTCCCGAGCATGCTCCCGAAAGTCTGTCAAACACACCAAGGGCATTTCTGGACCTTTAAAGGAAAAACCAAAACCAACCAAACAAAACTCAATGCGAATTCTTCAGATAGTTGAGGCGGGTGAAGGGGTAGGTGTGGACTATAGCACAGAGCTGTTTGGATTCAACGTGAACCCCCGTGTAATCTTCATCCACAAGGAGGGGCTGCCAGACAGGCTGATTCCCAGACTGAGAGCAGGGAGTCGTGCTGCCCTCCTCTGCTCTCCCAGCCCCGGCTCCCACTCCTGGTTGTTGGGTCTCCTCACTATCCCTCAGGTCTGTCCCCTTGTTTCTAGGCCTGCTGCCTCAGATCTTATTGAGGCCCCACCACCTCTTATAAGAATATTATGAAAATTTCTTATCTCTTAGTTTCCATCTGGTCTCCCTCCAGCTGCCGGGGACCTTTCTAAAATGCAAGTCTGGCCATGGCTGTTGGCTTTCGAGTGCCCAGAGCGTGGCATTTGCACCTTTCTAGGACCTGGCTCCTGACACCAGCTTAATTTCTTGGTGGCTTTTTCTCATCAGCTGAGTCACTATAAACAATTTCTGAACATTCTGGAAGGCTATTTCGTATCTCTGCCTTTTGGGAAGGAGATCCATCAGGCCAAGAAAACTGGGTCTGAACAGAAATCAATATCTGGGAGTTCCTAGGAACCTCTGGGTATATGAATACATGAGGCAGTTAGTTCATTATCTGGTAGGAAGTTGACTTTTTGCAACTCTTTGGCTGGGTCATTGAGCATGGTGCTAATTTTGAGCCAAAGAAAATGATACATGCTCTCTCCATTCATTCCTATCCCCTTATTTGAACCTCATAAATACGTGGAGCTTGGTACTTCTGCTATGACCATACCTGAAAGAGGAAAAAGGGCAGGATTAGGTGGCAAATTTCTCTAGTAGGAGCAAGTATCTACAGAAATTCTGAAGGCACCGGTTACGGTCAGTCTCAGCATGTAGAGCTTCTGCATAAGAAGGTTCTACTATGAAGGGTGATGAAATCTGTAGTACGTAGCTCAGCACATCTCCCCAGCAGTTGGCCATGGGGTGAGTTACCCAAAGCCTGTGGGTAGAAACTAAGTGCCTACCAAGTTATCATCTGAAGGATGCAGATAAGACCCAGGGACTAGGGCTTCTAATGAGGCAGCTCCCTTAATGAATGATGGGACCAGAGAGGCCAGATGAAATGTGGGGTGTTGGGAATCTTGGTGGAGGTGAGGCTGTGCCAGAATCCAGTTAAGTCAGAGGAAAGTAGCCTAAACACCCGCTTGAAGGGCTAAGCAGAAAGAAGTTATACAACAGACAGGAAGCACCCCTGGGATGTGCCATGAGTTCTGCAAGGAGGCCTGGAGGTGGAGTTTGGAGCACAATCACAGAGCTTTTTGTGGACAGCACAACCTGTCATGGGCAGAGAGCAATTGGGGTGCTAAGTTGAGTTTGGCAAAGTGCAGGAACAATGTCTAATTTATCTCATTCCTATCTGACCCTTAAAGGCTCAGTGACTTTCAGTGAATGAATTCATCATTGTATTTATCCAGCTGTATTGCAATCAATTATTTAAACCTCTCTGTGCATAAAAGGGTTAATAAAGCAGACCTGAGAATGCTAGACCTCGGAAAGCTTGCATAAAGTTTGGACCTTGGCTGAAGTCTGGGAACTTGGATTTCAAGCGGGTTCCCACCATCTCCTGATAAGAATGTCTCTCTGTGTCTAAATTATTTGTGCAAACAATGTGCTCTATGCTGAACATCTGCTTTCTCTCTGAGAGTCCAGAATTTTGGTACGGGCTAGGCAGACAGTGTCCCTGTGACCAGCTCCCAGCAAAAAACCTTGGGCATCAACTTTCTAAAACAAGCTTCTCGGGTAGACAGCATCTCACAAAGTGCCGTCACAGCTCATTTTGGGAGGAATTAACTGCATCGTCTGTGATTCTACTGGGAGAGGGCTCTTGGGAGCTTATGCCTGTTTTCCTCTAGATTTTGCCCTTTGTCCCTTGCTGATTTTGCTTTGCATTCTTTCACTGTAATGAATCATAGCCTCAACTGTCTACTGTGTCCTGTAGATCTTCCTCGTGAATCACTGAACCTGAGACCCCCAACACACTTTGCCTCCCCAAGCAGTGGGACGTTATGTGACACTGAGCTGCTGTTCATAAGTGTTCGTTCCTTGAATTTACCATTCCCCTGTGTATCATCTCTCTGCTTTGTGGGCTGAGAATTCATCATCAAGTTTCAGCTCCCAGTGTCTCAACAAATCCCCATATCCTAAACATTACCCGCTCACAGAAATGTTCTTCTGCAGACTTTTAGCATAAAAACTTAACAGTATTTGCTTCTAATCTAAAGGAAATGGTACAGCCTCACTCAGAATCACTCACCTGGGATAATGTGAATAAAGCTGCTTGGAAATAAATAACGCACCATCTTTACGTATAGCAAACACAATTTTATCTAATGTCTGTCTACTATTTCCTTTTTCACCTACTATTTCCTTTTTCTTCCTAGTGAAGGAGATGGAGAAGGTGTTAGTTTCCTCTGAAGAGAATGGAGCCTGGGAAACAAATACTTTATGAAGGATTAGACAGTCAATTATTACAGGGGAAAGCTCAGACTCATGTCTTCTAGTAGTTTCTAAAGGTAGACAGTTTCCATTTTCAATTTCATGGTACAGAGCAAAGTAGTTGGTTTACCTAAATTACTTGTTATACTGAGTTTAAAAGAATTTTGTAGGGGGAAAGTATAATGATGATGCTTCTTTATTTTCTTTTCATAGCATATGTAAAATTTAGTAGAGTCCTGAGCCCATAATTTTTACTAGAGGTCTAACATAAGGTTCATAATTGAAGAGAAGGACAATTGTGTTGTTTCAAGTTTTCCCTATTTGGGAAGGAAACTAAGGACTATATGTTTTTATGTATTTCAGTTTGACCCATATTGGCTTTAAAGCCCCAGAAATTAAAGGGAGGGTCCAAGTTGTCTAACGGGTATGTTTTGTATTCCCATTTCATTTGACCTTCATTCCAGCATTTTTTTTTTCTTCTTTTCTCCTCTACCCCAGTTATGCAAGAGGAAGAGAAAAGGGAGAAAAGGATGAAAGTCTTTTGCTCGCTGATCAACAGCTTAGCTCATTTTAGCTCATTTCATCTGTTTAGCTTTTTTTTTGTCTAGGGTAAAAAAGAAGATAAGGTGCAACTTACATACCAGTAATAAGGAAACTAAAACCTAAGTGTAAAGACACTCAGTGGTACCTGTTGCTAACGACCTGAAGTTCAAATCTTCCCGAGTGAGGGAAAGGGGAAGTTCATAGACTGGGGCTGGTTAGCATTTCAAGGCAGATTTTGCTTTCTTCAAAATTGCTAAGTACCTACCAAATTAGGCTAGATAACAACCTGTCTTCCACTGGGGTTTCATATGGCTCATATGTTGATGTCTCTTTAGGAATGCTTTGACTTGTATGCACTCTGTAATAAATCTCGGGGTGAGGGGACATCATGGTGCAGGTGGCTGAGATTCAAGGGAGAATCTCAGGGCTATCTCAGATGACCTGCCTCCAGGATCAAATGCTTGGTGTCCTTTAAGTCCATGCGGCCTTGTCCCCTGGGAGCTTATGCCAAGTTTCCCAATGGAGTGGTAGAGATAACATCAAGGCTACATGTTGGCAGCCTTGTTTGAGACATTACTCTGTTCAAGGTTGGCTGACAGTGCTTTAATCTCTTTGTGAGTGACTATCTTAAGGACAGTGGCTGCAAAGCCTGGAGCCATTGCCATAGCAACAGTGGCCTTGGAACCAGAGAAGCTGTAGCAGGAGGAGGCCCTGGGAGTGGAAGGTGTAGACAGGGGAAGGAGGGGTCCTGGTATTGCTGGAGCCACAGGCAGTGTCAGGACCAGGAGATGGGAGTCAACAACACCCATAACTGAGGCAGGTGAGCCCCCAGGGAATCCTGAAATGAGGAGGGAAGGTCAAGGTCAGGGACTTGGATTCCTCTGTTGATGGACATCAGATGAATGGATAAGTGAATTGTGGTACATTTAACACAATGGAATATTACTTGTCACAAAAAAAAAAAAGGAACGGAACTGGGTCATTTGCAGAGATGTGGGTGGACCTTGGGATTATCATACCTAGTGAAGTAAGTCAGAAAGAGAAAAACAAATACCATAAATTAACGCATGTATGTGGAATCTAGAAATATGGTATAGATGATATTATTTGCAAAACAGAAATAGAGACATAGACATCTCTATGTCTCTCTAGCAAACATATGGATGCCAAGGGGGAGAGTGGGGGTGGGATGAATTGGGAGATTGGGATTAACATGTATACTCTATTAATACTATGTATAAAATAGATAACTGGAGAGAACCTACTGTATAGCTCGGGGAACCCTATTCAGTGCTCTGCGGTAACCTAAATGGAAGGGAAATCCAAAAAGGAGAGGATATGTGTACGCGAATAGCAGACTCTGCTGGACACCAGAAATTAACACCATGCTGTAAAGCAACTAAACTCCAATAAAACGTAAAAACAGAGACAGGACTTGGACTCTCGGGAACATAAGGTCAGATGTCAGTAAAGATGGGATGGGAGTGTCCCTAACACTGGTGTGCCCTGAGGAACCACGGATGGCATTTATATGGGGGCCTGGAGGCAGAGGGCCCAGGGTGGGTCTGACAGGTGCCGGTAGTCTAATGCTGCAAGAATGTACCCAGGGCTCTATCAGCCCAGGGTCAGCTCTGGCCTTTTCCCTGAGGCTTCCCACACTGAGCCGAGGACTCAGGACCCCTTCCAGGACAAGAGGGCCGTGGTTTTGTTTTATTCTGTTTGTGCAATAATAATCTGTCCTCTCCAGCCACCACCCCACCATCCTTTCTCATGAGCTGGTTTTTCTCCCCAGTCATTAAAATTCCCCTCTTGAGCTGTGGGCACATCTTCCTATGAAGAGTAGTACATGTGGGCTCTTCAGAACCTATTCTGCCACTAACTATGGAGACTGTCTTTGTCTTACTCTAGGAGCTCTGTTTAAGGAGAGTGTGAGGTTGTGAGGGGAGGTACATTTATATTAATGCTCATTCTGGAGCTGTTGTGACCTAACTAGGTTATTAGTGACCCAGTGTTCCACCTCTGCGGATGGTAATGATTGCAAATCCTGCCTGGTGAGAATGAGAAGACAGAGCGGCTGTGCTTGATGGAGCTGAGAGGGACTTTAGAGAGATGGAGAGATGTCCACAAGTTCACAGCACAGCGGAATTAAAAAATGAGCCTAGGTCTCCTGTCTGCATGCTCAGTGCTCTTTCTGATGCAGTATGTGACTCAGAATTTCTCTGAAGAGCCTGGCGAAATTACCTGGAATTTGTTTATCCTTACGTGGGCATTAGTTTCTAGTGTAGACCTGAGGTTTCTAGAGACTGAACTTATCTACACTGGATTTTATCACTCCAACTCCTCCTGACCCTGCTTGGTTAGCCAATATTAGCAAAAAGGGGCTGAAGCTGGAGGAACAGACTAGATTCTTGCCTGTGTAGTCAGTGGACCCACACTTGTGGGGGATGGAGAAGCAGTCTGCTTCAGAGGAGGTTACTGACACTTAGCCCTATGAGCAGAGACACGTTACTTCCGCTCTTTGGACCTCAGTTCCTCATTGGAGAAACTATGGTTTTACATATTTAGGTGTAATCTCCACCAGATTTGGGGGGCTTTCCAGATGGCACTGGGGCTTCCCAGGTGGTACTAGTGGTAAAGAACCCTGCCAATACAGGTGGCATAAGAGACGCAGGTTCCATCCCTGGTTTGGGAAGATTCCCTGGAGTAGGAAACGGCAACCCACTCCAGTACTCTTGCCTGGACAATCCCACGGACAGAAGAGCCTGGCAGGCTACAGTCCATGGGGTTGCAAAGAGTCAGACACGACTGGGTGACTAAACAACAACAATACCAGATTCGAAGCCACTAGAGAAATTAAAGGTTGGGCTGATGTTTTATGAGGTCCTCATTCTATGCTTCCTTTGCCCATAAAAATGCAAAGACCTCTGTTTAGATGGATCACATTAGCATTCTTGTTCAGCACTTACTTCACGGTGATAAAGTGCAGAGCAGGGAACAAGCCCCTTATCTAGGCTGGTTCCTGACACCAATCAGCTGGGAGCTCACAGACATCCTTTGCTCTTCCTCACCAACCTTGAGGCTGGTTTTTACAATCTCTTCTGACCCTGTGGTGCAACCAAAGGCTTCAGCAGGGAACACTTCCACCAGTCAGGGCACTGTTTCCCTTTTACAGGTGGGTTCTCACCCCACCTGGGTTCCCAGATGGCCCACCAGCTAATTCATCATCCTACACACGTATTCTCTTCTTTCCCTGATTTCTCCAAACTATTGGTTGATTTTTCTTTCAGGAAACCTTTCTCACTTTTTCCCTTTCCCTAGTTTCTCCCATATCCTTCCCTTTTCCATTTGCAAACCAAAAATAACCCCCTTGTGGTGGATGAGACTGGTGTTGTGGAGTTCCTTGGATTATGAACAAAGTGAAAAAGTTCTGAAGTCACGTTGCTGCTGCTGCTGCTAAGTCAGTCGTGTCCGACTCTGTGCGACCCCGTACATGGCAGCCCAACAGGCTCCTCTGTCCCTGGGATTCACCAGGCAAGAATACTGGAGTGGGTTGCCATTTCCTTCTCCAATGCATGCATACATGTTAAGTCGCTTCAGTCATGTCCGACTCTGTGCCACCCCATAGAGGGCAGCCCACCAGGCTCCTCTGTCCACAGGATTCTCCAGGCAAGAATACTGGAGTGGGTTGCCATTTAGACTTGGTTAAAGAAAACCTCCAAAGCCTTTGAATACACCCTCAGGGGCACAAGACTTCTACCCTCTGTCACCACAGAATTCTTTCTTTGTCTAATTAAGCCTGCTTGTCCTCTTCATCAGCATTTATAAAAACAAAAGAAACTATTTAGTAAGCAACTTCTTCGTTTTCAGTTTTAGCCTATTTCTAGCGTACAGGACTCTATACTCATTTGCATTGCAAATATGCTAATTTTCTGCTACTCTGGAAATCAAGTGGGTATTTTCAGTAACCTAGGAATCCAGCCACTATCTTAATAGCTTTCTTTCTATGGGAAAATATGCGCTGAGTTCCCAACAAATGACCTCCTAGTAGAGCTTTGGAGCACAAGCCTCGTTGTGAATAGTGTGCTTTCTATGGGCTGTTGGCTATCGTTTAGGACGTACTGGGAGACCTTGATCCAAGGGTTCACAGGGTGTTTGCAGAGACTGGGAATTTTCTTCTCTTGAGCAGTGGAATCATTTGATTACACAAAGGCCCTTGGAGACAGCGTGGTGGCTCCTTAATAACAAGAATAGTGACGATAAATTCGCAACCATTTATGGAATGCTTCGTGACGTGTCACGTAGCTTATTTTAGGTGCATTAATGTGCAATCTCCAAACACAAATATCATTATCCTCATTTTGCAGATGAGAAACCGCAGGTTCAGAGAGATTAAAATATTTTGCCCAGCATCACATATCTAGTCATATACTCTGACTCCTGTGGCTTGGCTCTTAAGCATCACGAAAAGAAGCAATAATCTGAAGCCAAGTGTGGTTTGTAGGGTGAGAGCTGGCATCGAAAATGGTGAGAGTCCCATTTTATAAATGAAAAAATTAAAACTCAGAAAATTCAAATAAGTCGTCTCTATTCACATGATGAGGATGGCAGGGCCTGCCTAGGAATTTTCTGGTTTGCTCTGAATATTGTTTAGTCGGCCAGTACATGGTCTTAGTGGTTTGCTAGGCTTCCCAGATGGCACTAGTGGCAGAGAACCCGTCTGCCAATGCAGGAGACATGAGACGTGGATTCAATCAGGAAGATTCCCTGGTGGAGGGAATGGCAACCCACTCCAGTATTCTTGCCTGGAGAATCCCATGGATAGCGGAGCCTGATGGGCTACAGTCCACGGGGTGGCAAAAGAGTTGGACACGGCTGAAGCGAATTAGCACACACACGTACAAGATCAGTTCAGGTCTCTGCTCTATAGGGTCAGAAGAGTTGCACAGGGACTTGCCTGGTGATCCAGTGGTTAAGACTCTGAGCTTCCAACACACGGGTTGTGGGTTCAATCCCTGGTCAGGGAATTAAGATCCCACATGCCTTGTGGCATGGCAGAAAATAAAAGAGCTGCACAAAGTGAGCTTGATCAGTTCCCACAAGATCTAGGCCACTGGGAAAGGTGTCCTGTGTGGAGATCACAGCCCTGCACCTTCGTTTGCTCAGAAAGGGTGAAGTGCACTAAACAGATCTCAGAAACTACACAAAGGTTCAGAACAAGCTCTGAACTCTACTATTTTCACTCCTGACTTGAGGTCTCATAGGCATAGCTCTACGCAGGAGTGGCAGCTCCTGAGAGGCAGCAGGAGAGGAGTGAGAAGACAGAGAAGCTGCTCACGATGCTCCATGAGACATCAGTAGCTGAGGGAGTGCATGGAGCCAGGAGGACAGGATCTCATAAGTGTTATGTCTTGGGAAACATGGGCTCAAACTCAGCTCTGCTGCTTGTTCACCAGGTGCCATGAACAGGTTATTTGTAAAAGAAGATTATTAATGCCTGTCCCACAGGGCTTCATGAGGACTAAACACTGCTGCTGCTGCTAAGTCGCTTCAGTCGTGTCCGACTCTGTGCGACCCCATAGACGGCAGCCCACCAGGCTCCACCGTCCCTGGCATTCTCAACACTACAGTTCACATAATGTTCCTAGAGCAGTGCCTTATATAGATTAAAGTGCCAGTGGAAGTGTTAGTCGCTCAGCCACATCTGACTCTGTGACTTCATGGACTGTGATCCATCCTTCAGAGGACCAGGCTCCTCTGTCCATGGGATTCTCCAGGCAAGAATACTGGAGTGGGTTGCCATTCTCTTCTCCAGGGGATCTTCCTGATTGAATCCACGTCTCTTATGTCTCCTGCATTGGCAGACGGGTTCTCTGCCACTAGCGCCATCTGGGAAGCCTAGCAAACCAGGGATTGAACCCAGGCCCCTGCTTTGCAGGCAGATTTTTTTACTGTCTGAGCCTCCAGGGAAGCTCTTGTATAGACTAGACTATCCTTAAACGGTAGAACCATTGGCATTCTTTCTCTTGTTGATGACATTCTCCTCTGAGGCTCTGGAGGTTGAAAGTGGATTTCACCTTCGAGTAATTCTGTGATGGTAGAATTTATTTTTTTTCCTTTTTTATTGGAATATAATTGCCTTACAATGTTATGTTAGTTTCTGCTGTACAAGAAAGTGAATCAGCTGTATGCATACAAATATCCCCTCCCTCTTGGACCTCTTCCCCCTACCCCTCACCATCCCACCCCTCTAGGTCATCACAGAGCACCGAGCTGAGCTTCCTGTGCTAAACAGTAGCTTCCCACCAGCTAGCTATTTTACAAATGGTAGTTTATATTTGTCAGTCCTAATTTCCTATTTATCCCAACCTCCTCTTCCCCTCCTATGTCTGCATGTCCATTCTCTAAGTCTGCCTCTCTATTCCTGCCTTGGAAATAGGTTCATCTGTACCATTTTTCTAGATTCCATGTATATGCATTAACATACAATATTTGTTTTTCTTTCTGACTTACTTTACTCTGTATGACAGACTCCAGGTCCTGGTGATGGTATAATTCAAACTGTGTCGGATTTACTCGTTGGTTAATCCCACAAGGCTTGTCTAGTGCACACTCTCAGCCAGGACGAGCAGAGGCAGTCACTGTTCCGCACGTGCTCCTCGATGGTTCCCAGCTGCTTATAGGTAGGCAGGCTTTATATGACTAGTTCTGGTCAATGGGCTAGAAGTGGAAGTGACTTGTGTTCATTTTGGGCCAAGAATTTAAGAGCTTCTATGTGACTCTCTTTTTTTCCCTCCTGTTACAACATCCAGGGGCCATGTCCATCAGGAGGCATTGCTATAGGATAAAGGTAGCTTAGATCCCTGAATCATCACCTGAAAAGGAGGAGCCCTGGGGATCAGCTGGTTTTTTTGAATAAGAAATAGATGTTTGAATGTTAAACCACGAAGAATTCAGGGTTTATTCCTTACCACAGCAAAGCCAAACCCAACCTATTATATCTAGGCATCATGCCAAACACTACAGGTTAAAAAAAGAGCTACATGATGTTAGTCTCTATTCCCAAGAAGCTTACAGTCAAAAGAGAAGGTGGATTTCAACAGCTGACTCTCCTTTAGTCGATATGATGTTGCCTATAACAGAAATCCTTTTCTAGGAAGGGTTACCCAGAAATGTGGGAATATTCCCATTGCTTCTCAAATGGTAGCCCATAAGTGATGTTCCACTCCATCTAGTCTAGACAAGCTCCAATTCTCATCTACCTATAAAGTTAGGTTATGGCTGTCTGTCCCACAGAGCTCTTATGAGAATCAAAGGATCTTGTCAAATGCAGAATAGCCTAATGATAATAGTAAGTTATCATTTAAATAATAGTAATGATCATAGTAAATTATCATAATAAATTATTACTATTACTTCAATAGTAAAGGCTTTGGAGTTTTGCTTCCTGTTAGGAGGTAGGATATCACAAAAAGCCATTTCTCCCTTGATCCTGTTTCCAGACTGTCTATTACAATCCACTGATCTGGGTATCTTTCTACTAATACCACCCTGACTGATCACTGTTGGGGGAAGTTCTTCCCGGACTGATCCATAGATTCAACTTGAGTGCATGCATGCTCAGTCTTTGGGAACTTACAAATTATAGCCTGCCAGGCTTCTCTGTCTATGGGATTCTTCAAGCAAGAATACTGGAGTGGGTTGCCACGCTCTTCTCCAGGGGATCTTCCTGACCCAGGGGTCGAACCTGTGCCCCCTGCATTGCAGGCAGATTTTTTTACTGCTGAGCCACTGGGGAAGCCAGATTCAGCTTGACCCAATTATAATTTCAGGAGGCTATACACCAGAAGGAATTGTTACCCGGATCCAAGTAAACGTACTCCCCAAAGAAACTACACCAGCCTGACTGTCTGACAACATTAACTTTTTTGCTTTTTAGGAGCAGTCGCTGCATCACTGTTATCCTCTGTGGCCACGAAGCAGTGGTCAAGTGACAAAGTAGATCCCCGGGGGCAGGAACTGTGACTTTTAGATTTTCCAGAACCCTTTCAAGTGGACATCTTTTAAGCTATCTCCCCTCCTAAGGACATCCATAAATACTCCCTCGGGGCTATTCCTTGGTGGCCTAGCAGTTAGGATTTCAGGCTTTCATTGCTAGGGCCAGGGTTCAATCCCAGGCCTGAGAACTGAGATCCTGCAGGTTGCTTGATATGGCTCACCCCAACCCTCCAAAAAAAAAAAAAAAAATTACTCCCTCAGGTGGTTCTAAAACTTAACTTCCCTAGACATAGCCTCTCTATCTATAGTTTTTTTTTTTTTGAGTATGATTGTATCACAATGTTGTGTCAGTTTCTGTTGTACAGCATAGTGAATCAGCTATTTATGTACATATATCCCCTCTTTTTTGATTTTCTTCCCATTTAGGTCATCACACAGCGTTGGGTAGATTTCTCTTGTTATACAGTAGGTTCTCATGAGTTACCTACTTTATATATACTACTATGTATAAAATGGGACTTCCCTGGTGGCTCAGATAGTAAAGAATCTGCCTGCAATGCAGGAGACATGAGTTGGATCCCTGGGTCAGGAAGATCCCCTGCAGAAGGGAATGGCTACCTCCTCCAGTATTCTTGCCTGGAGAATTCCATGGACAGAGGAGCCTGGTGGGCTAAAGCCCATGGGGTTGCAAAGACTTGGACACGACTAAATGACTAACACTTTCACTTTTTAACTTTTTTGTATATAATAGATAACTCATGGGAACCATCGGAGTGACTCTGCGGCAAAGCCTTCCTTTGCCAGGCCCCTCAGTGTCCTACTCCCTGTGTCCACATGGCGTCTTTCTGCCGAGACTCTTTCTTTGAAGACTCACATTTGAGCACCTCCAGTGCCTCCAAGGCAAATTGGAAGTGGTCAGACAAGAGATGGCAAACTGAATGTCGACATTCTAGGAATCAGCGAACTGAAATGGACTGGAATGGGTGAATTTAACTCAGATGACCACTATATCTACTACTGTGGGCAGGAATCCCTCAGAAGAAATGGAGTGGCCATCATGGTCAACAAAAGAGTCCGAAATGCAGCACTTGGATGCAATCTCAAACACGACAGAATGATCTTTGTTTGTTTCCAAGGCAAACCATTCAATATCACAGTAATCCAAGTCTATGCCCCAACCAGTAATGCTGAAGAAGCTGAAGTTGAACGGTTCAAATGAAGACCTACAAGACCTTTTACAACTAACACCCAAAAAAGATGTCCTTTTCATTATAGGGGACTGGAATGCAAAAGTAGGAAGTCAAGAAACACCTGGAGTAACAGGCAAATTTGGCCTTGGAATACGGAATGAAGCAGGGCAAAGACTAATAGAGTTTTGCCAAGAAAATGCACTGGTCATGACAAACACCCTCTTCCAACAACACAAGAGAAGACTCTATACATGGACATCACCAGATGGTCAACACTGAAATCAGATTGATTATATTCTTTGCAGCCAAAGGTGGAGAAGCTCTATACAGTCAGCAAAAACAAGACCAGGAGCTGACTGTGGCTCAGACCATGAACTCCTTATTGCCAAATTCAGACTTAAATTGAAGAAAGTAGGGAAAACCACTAGACCATTCAGGGATGACCTAAATCAAATCCCTTATGATTATACAGTGGAAGTGAGGAATAGATTTAAGGGCCTAGATCTGATAGATAGAGTGCCTGATGAACTATGGACTGAGGTTCGTGACATTGTACAGGAGACAGGGATCAAGACCATTCCCATAGAAAAGAAATGCAAAAAAGCAAAATGGCTGTCTGGGGAGGCCTTACAAATAGCTGTGAAAAGAAAAGAAGCGAAAAGCAAAGGACAAAAGGAAAGATATAAACATCTGAATGCAGAGTTCCAAAGAATAGCAAGAAGAGATAAGAAAGCCTTCTTCAGCGATCAATGCAAAGAAATAGAGGAAAACAACAGAATGGGAAAGACTAGAGATCTCTTCAAGAAAATCAGAGATACCAAAGGAACATTTCATGCAAAGATGGGCTCGATAAAGGACAGAAATGGTATGGACCTAACAGAAGCAGAAGATATTAAGAAGAAATGGCAAGAATATACAGAAGAACTGTACAAAAAAGATCTTCACAACCCAGATAATCACTATGGTGTGATCACTGACCTAGAGCCAGACATCCTGGAATGTGAAGTCAAGTGGGCCTTAGAAAGCATCACTATGAACAAAGCTAGTGGAGATGATGGAATTCCAGTTGAACTATTCCAAATCCTGAAAGATGATGCTGTGAAAGTGCTGCACTCAACATGCCAGCAAATTTGGAAAACTCAGCAGTGGCCACAGGACTGGAAAAGGTCAGTTTTCATTCCAATCCCAAAGAAAGGCAATGCCAAAGAATGCTCAAACTACTGCACAATTGCACTCATCTCACAGGCTAGTAAAGTAATGCTCAAAATTCTCCAAGCCAGGCTTCAGCAATATGTGAACTGTAAAATTCCTGATGTTCAAGCTGGTTTTAAAAAAGGCAGAGGAACCAGAGATCAAATTGCCAACATCCGCTGGATCATAGAAAAAGCAAGAGCGTTCCAGAAAAACATCTATTTCTGCTTTATTGACTATGCCAAAGCCTTTGACTGTGTGGATCACAATAAACTGTGGAAAATTCTGAAAGAGATGGGAATACCAGACCACCTGATCTGCCTCTTGAGAAATTTGTATGCAGGTCAGGAAGCAACAGTTAGAACTGGACATGGAACAACAGACTGGTTCCAAATAGGAAAAGGAGTTCGTCAAGGCTGTATATTGTCACCCTGTTTATTTAACTTATATGCAGAGTACATCATGAGAAACGCTGGACTGGAAGAAACACAAGCTGGAATCAAGATTGCCGGGAGAAATATCAATAACCTCAGATATGCAGATGACACCACCCTTATGGCAGAAAGTGAAGAGGAACTCAAAAGCCTCTTGATAAAAGTGAAAGTGGAGAGTGAAAAAGTTGGCTTAAAGCTCAACATTCAGAAAACGAAGATCATGGCATCTGGTCCCACCACTTCATGGGAAATAGATGGGGAAACAGTGGAAACAGTGTCAGACTTTATTTTTCTGGGCTCCAAAATCACTACAGATGGTGACTGCAGTCATGAAATTAAAAGACGCTTACTCCTTGGAAGGAAGGTTATGACCAACCTAGATAGCATATTGAAAAGCAGAGACATTACTTTGCCAACAAAGGTTCGTCTAGTCAAGGCTATGGTTTTTCCAGTGATCATGTATGGATGTGAGAGTTGGACTGTGAAGAAGGCTGAGTGCTGAAGAATTGATGCTTTTGAACTGTGGTGTTGGAGAAGACTCTTGAGAGTCCCTTGAACTGCAAGGAGATCCAACCAGTCCATTCTGAAGGAGATCAGCCCTGGGATTTCTTTGGAAGGAATGATGCTAAAGCTGAAACTCCAGTACTTTGGCCACCTCATGTGAAGAGTTGACTCATTGGAAAAGACTCTGATGCTTGGAGGGATTGGGGGCAGGAGGAGAAGGGGATGACAGAGGATGAGATGGCTGGATGGCATCACTGACTCGATGGACGTGAGTCTGAGTGAACTCCGGGAGTTGGTGATGGACAGGGAGGCCTGGTGTGCTGGGATTCATGGGGTCGCAAAGAGTCGGACACGACTGAGCAACTGATCTGATCTGATCTGATCTGAGTGCCTCCTGAAGTCTCTAGCCTCTCTTCTCGTCCCACCTGCCACCTGCTCTCCCACCCCAGTTCCAAATACACGGTAGACAACCATCAACACACCTGGTATTAGCCTCTTCCAGTGCCTGGGGATAGTGGTGTCCGGCAGCAGCCACCCCGATCTTGGCTCACAGCTGGCTGTGGTGGGAATGGCAGGTCTCTATCCACAGCCCACTGAAGACAGAAGAGGTTCAAAGTTACAAGTTAATCTTTAATGGGAACAGCATCTAGCTTGGAAGCCAGTGAGCAAGTGGGCCAAAGCATGTTAACCATGAAATGAACTTTGCCAAGTTACATCACATTCAAGTGACATTCATTACCAAATTCAACCTCAAAATAAAATAGCTGTTAATTTGCTCAAGCCATATATTTCTCCCCTTGGGCAGCAAGGAGATCAAACCAGTCAATCCTAAAGGAAATCAACCCTGAATATTAATTGGAAGGACTAGGGCTGAAGCTGAAGCTCCAATACTTAGGCCACCTGATGTGAAGAGCTAACTCACTGGAAGAGAGTTGTCTGGGAAAGATTGAGGGCAGGAGGAGAAGGGGGTGACAGAGGATGAGATGGTTGGATGGTATCACTGACTCAGTGGACGTGAGTTTGAGCAAACTCCTGGAGATGGTGAAGGACAGGGAAGCTTGGTGTGCTGCAGTCCATGGGGTTGCAAAGAGTCGGACATGGCTTAGTGACTGAACAACAATTTATTTTCCCAATCCTTCAAAGATGGCTAAAGGAAGAGAATCAGTGATTTCAGTGGAGAATTACAAAAACCCCCATGTTGTAAAGGAAAGGCTTGTCTGGGGAAGTGCTGAGGGGATGGGTACGGAGCAGTCACACCTGGGAACTGGAACACAGGCAGCAGTGACCCAGCCAGGTTGTTCTGAGGGCTGTGCTATGTCAAGTCCTCCAGGCCTGACCAGAGACGAATAAGGGAAGCAGGGGGAACCACTAACACTTCTGAGTGGGAGAATGACTCAGTAATCAGGTGTAAGTCTGAGGAAGCCAATGCAAATGTTATTGTTGTTGTTCAGTCGCTCAGACTCTGCAACCCCATGGATTGCTGCATGCCAGGCTTCCCTGTCCTTCACCATCTCCCAGAGCTTCCTCAAACCCATGTCCATTGAGTCGATGATGCCATCCAACCATCTCATTCTCTGTCACCTCCTTCTCCTCCTACCTTCAATCTTTCCCAGCATCAGGGTCTTTTCCAATGCGTTGGCTCTTCGAATCAGGTGGCCAATGTATTTCACAATAGTACATGTTAAGAAAAAAAAAAAAAGAATTCCCCAAGAGCAGTCCTGTGGGGCTCACTAATGTCACTAATTAATGTCTAATTTGTCCAGGCCCTTCCCGCTGTGCTCCTGAGCCAGCCCCTCATTCTGCACCAACCACGTTATGAGTTGCTGACAATAGGCCTGACATGTGACACACATTATTTCACTTGATTTTCACAGCAACCATATGGGGCAATATTATTTTCCCATTTTTCAGAAAAGAAAATGAAGTTAGCTGGCTCAAGCTTTCCATCAGTAATGAGAAGAGTTGGGATTTGCATCTAGCCTGTAGCCCATTCAATGGCAGGTGAAAATTCTAGGCTATTTCAAGGACCATGGCAGCGGGATTTCCCTATCGTTTAGAATCTGCAGCTGAACTGAAAAACAACTTTGCTGCTGATGTATTTACCTTCCCCATTCAAGGCTCATTCTACATTCACTTGAGGGTAATTGCTACCTGCTGTTTTACCACTAGATGGCAGGCTTACCTCAGAAATACTTTCAAAGTGACCCTCCGGCAGGATCTGAAAAGTCCTTTGCCACGGTGATTTTTACCCCTCCATAATCAGCCTCCAGGGCATGCCCACAGTCAGCTCTCACACCACCGGACCTCCTAGCTATCCAGGAGACATTATGTTATGGTCAGGAACACAGACCCTGGAGCCTTGTGAGCGCCTGAGTGCCCGTCTGTTGCCACTTCTAACTTCTGAGTTCTGCAGTTTCTCCCAATGTCTCCTACACTTTAATGAGAAGTAAATGAGTTAATACTTACAACGTTCAGGTAGTCGGTGGAACAGTGGAGGTTCTATAGCTCTTATAGCTAGATTCATAGTTTGAATCAACTTCAAATTAGGTTCTCAAGTTTGAATCTAATGTGAAGTCCTGGGGATCTTTCAAATCTGGTCACTGAGCTAAGGAACATTTTCTCTTCTTTAGTATCAGCCTTCACTGCTGTAGCCTAAGTGAATTAATCCCCACAGGGGCACAGAGGGACACAAGCAGAGCTCTCTTGAGGTGGTTTGTAGCATCTCTTGAATTCCAGAGACTGGAACCATCTGGTGTTCATGATGGGTTCAGCTTTGGATTTGACATTGGGTTGGACAGGACAGCACCAGTGTGCTGGGAGCATGTTTCAGGGAGGCTGTAAAGAGATGTTGTTTTTCAGGTAGCCCTGGGGCTTCCCAGGTAGTGCTAGTGGTAAAGAACCTGTCTGCCAATGCAGGAGAGAAAGGAGAAGTGTATTTGATCCCTGGATGGGGAAGATCCCCTGGAGGAGGTCATGGCAGCCCACTCCAGTATTCTTGTCTGGAGAATCCTATGGACAGAGGAGCCTGGTGGGCTACAGTCCGTAGGGTCACTAAGAGTCGGACTTGACTAAAAAGTGACCTAGCATGCATGCACGCATGGGGTACCTATTAATCATTGTATGTGTATGTGCTAAGTCACTTCAGTCGTGTGGCTATAGTCCCTGAGGTTCATCTGTCCATGGGATTCTCCAGGCAAGAATACTGGAGTGGGTTGCCATTTCCTTCTCCAGGGGATCTTCCCTACCCAAGAATTGAACCCATGTTTTTTATGTCTCCTGCATTGGCAGGCGGGTTCTTTACCACTAGCACCACCTGGGAATGTGCCTGCTTAATTTGGGTGAAGGGAAATGATAGGTTATTCTTGGGCAGTCATGGCCCAGCTCTTAGAGAACAAACGTAGTTCTGCAAGCATAAAGGCACCCCCCAATCCCCTATGATGGGGGGCACCTAGGCCCTCCTGGTCCCAGCTGTGCCATGCAGCCATCTGTCTTGCTTAAGCTGATTCCAGAAATCAGACGAACCTGGAACTTTGAGGTCTGGGCTCAAGCCCACCACATGCCTGACCCTAAGGAGGTGCAGGCAAGTTAATATTGAATTATTGAAGCCTGAAGCCAACCAGTTGTGGATGGGGTCAAACGAGGGACAGTTTGATCTTTCTGCAGCTACTGAACCTCTCAGAGGCTAAGAGGCCAGCAGTGTGGTTGTTCCCCTGGGTGGGAGCAATTGTGCAGTGAGTCACAGGGAAGGATGGGGACACAGCCTGAAGAAGGGCTTTTGGGGGAATATGGTTATATGCCAGTGATGTTTGTCACAGGGCTGCATTGTCTGTCCTTGTTTTACAGGGTCTGAAGGGGGAAGGAAAATTCTTTCTCCATTTGCTAAGTTTGCTACATAGATCAGGTCTGATAGGAAGTAGAGAGAGCTTCTGAATATGAAGGTGAGCTAGGTAGCAAGAGCTGGGATTATAAAGCTTCCCAAGATCTTGGAGAAATTTGGGTGCGGGGTGCAGACAAGAGTTCAGGATCTCAGATTCTGCCGGGTGTCTGGGGTCACGGGCACGGCTATCCCCATGGGAGACAATGAGGGAGCCGCCATCAACAGCCCATTGATATGAGAGCCGCTGGCATCTTGGAGATGATTTGTATCCTTCAGAAGGTTTATGCTGATTCAGGATCAAGCATAGCTTATATATGAGTTAGGTGACAGGGAAGGACAGTTGGTACAGGAGAGGAAGCAGTGGTTTCCTCCCTAAAGACACCTCATTTGTGACTTGGTCTTGCTCAGACACCAGGGGGTCTCACAGCTGCCCCATGATGAGGTGTGTAAAAGTCCTCACACTGTGCTCATAGTAAGTGAGTGCTCAATAAATGGTAGTGTTATCCTTAACAATAGTCAATAACACTTAAAGGACATTTACAATGTGCCAGGCAGTGTTCTAAGGGCTTTGCATGTATTAATTCATAGGGATCAACTTTATCCCCATTTTACAGATAAGGAAATTGAAGCACACAGCAGAAAGTAACTTTTTCCAGATCACACAGCTGGCAAACACAGAGCTGGGATTCAAAGCCAGAAAATCTGGCTCCAGAGTCTACGCTGTTAGACAAAGTGACAAAGTGTTAGTTGCTTAGTCTTGTCTGACTCTTTGTGACCCCATGGATTGTAGCCCACCAGGCTCCTCTGTCCATAGAATTCTCCAGGCAAGAATACTGGAGTGGGTTGCCATGCCCTCCTCCAGGGGATCTTCCTGACCCAGGGATTGAATCCTGGTTGCCCACATTGCAGGCAGATTTTTTACTGTCTGAGCCACTAGGGAAGCCTGACACTGTTAACTATTATGCTATTAATTCATATTTCAGAGTAGCTTATGGGAGACCAGAGGAGGAAGAGGTTGCTTCTGGCTGGGGTGACCAAGGAAGTGGGGGACCTGAACTAACAGATGTTCATCTGGCGCTTTCACATAAATTTAATTCTATTTCCTGTTTTCAATCCCAGTCCGTGGGTCTGAAGTTGAGCCTACAAGTCTTGCTCCTATGTGGACGGAGCTAGGGTGTTCAGCTGAGGCCCCAGACCTGCTGAACCCAGAGCCAGTGGGCCAGTTAAGGAAGGACTCCTAGAGATCAGGAACTCCGGAAGACTCAGCGAGGGCCTTTGAGGCTCGCTGGCTGACTTTTGTCCCCGCTTGCAACCAAAACATGATGTTTCCATGTCTCTGCCTGTACTTGCTATTCCTTCTTCCTCAAATTTTCCCTTTTTTTTTTTTTAGTTTTTAAAATTAAACTTAAAAAAATTTTTTTGAGATAATTGTAGATTCACATGCATGCTTCCTGGAATATTCTTACACTCCTACTTGTCCTTATGATCCAGTCGATGTGTCTTCCCAACCGTGAAGGCCTCCCCAGGGCTGTCAGGCAGAGCTGGCACTCTGTCTGTGTGTATGTGAGTGAGTGAGTGTGTGTGAAACATGTCACACTGTATTCCAATTGGTCCATTATGGCTTTGCAGGATTTGGAGTTCCTTGAGGCCAGGAACCCTGTTGTATTCATTCTTGAAACTGAGCCCACCAGAGCCTGACATGTGACGAGTATTTGTTGTAGAATTAGAGAATAGGTGAAGAAGCAAGCATAGATGCTGTCAGCATCTTCCCTTTACATTTCTACCCAACCTCTCCCTCCTCTCTCCTTTCCATCATCTGTCTTACTGGAAGAGCACAGCCAGTTTAATGCAAAGGTCAGGATAACTTTGGTTCGTGAACTGTTGACTGATGTTCACATTTCTGAACGTGCAATGACCTCAGCAGATCTAGGGCCAAACTCCATGTAAACACGCTGGGTTATGTAGGGACAATCAGCTTCGTGAGGTGGTAGCTTTATTAAAGTCTTTAGATTCTGATCAGCCCCAGCCCTTTGCCCACAAACATCGCCATTGACTCCCACTGGAGCCCAGCCCTGTGGTTGTTGCATAAGCTGCACCAGGCCCCAGTGGGCTAACTAGCCTGCGATGTCACTATGGATAAGAGGAGGCCCTAGAGTCTCCGAAAGCAGATGCTAGAATCTGCCTTCTCCTTCCCTCTTCATGCACTGACTTTGCATGGTCTCCTTCCCTGAAAGTCTCCTGCATGTGCTCAGGGCTCATTCCTTGAACAAGGCGTATTCAGGACAGGCATATTCAAGTCGCATGAACAGGCTACCTGGCTATTCTTGTATTTTGCAGGGAGGTGACTGCAAGCATTTAATGTGCTTCAAAAATATTTGATATTTGAATTGATAAAGAAGATGGGGTACATACATACAATGGAATATTACTCAGCCATATAAAAGACTGAAATAATGCCATTTGAAGCAACATGGAGGCAACTAGAGATTATCATACTAAGTGAAATAAATAAGAAAAAGACAAATATCATATGATATCACTTAAATGTAGAATCTAAAAAAATGATACAAACAAACATATTTACAAAAAAGAAAAAGACTCCCAGACATGAAAAACAAACTTGTGATTGATTACCAAAGGGGAAATTTGGGGGAGGGATAAATTAGGAGTTTGGGATTAACATATACACACTACTATATATAAAATGGTGGCTTAGACGATAATGAATCTGCCTGCAATGTGGGAGACCCAGGTTCAATCCCCGGGTCAGGAAGATCCCCTAGAGGAGGGCATGGCAACCTGCTCCAGTATTCTTGCCTGGAGAATCCCATAGACAGAGGATCCTGGTGGGCTACAGTCCATAGAGTCGCAAGGAGTTGGACATGACTGAGCAACTAATATATATAAAATAGATAACCAATAAAGACCTACTGTATAGCACTATACTCAATATTTTATAATAACCTATAAGGGAAAAGAATCTGAAAAAGAATATTATACATAATATAAAAGGATATTATATATGTGTGTGTGCTGCTGTTGCTGCTTCTTAGTCACTTCAGTGGTATCAGACTCTGTACAACCCTATGGACTGTAGCCCACCAGGCTCCTCTGTCTATGGAATTCTCCATGCAAGAGTAGTGGAGTGAGTTGCCATGCTCTCTCCCAGGGGATCTTCCCAACTCAGGGCTCAAACCCAGGTCTCTTGCATTGCAGGCAAATTCTTTACCACTGAGCTACCAGGGAAGCTATATATATATATATATATATATATATATATATATGGAAGCCATATTCCAATATATATTGAAATATATATATTCAGATATATATATGAATCACTCTGTTGAAACTAACACCTGAAACTAACACAACATTATAAATCAACTATACTCTAATAAAAAATCTGGGGACTTCCCAGATGGTGGGCCAATGGTTAAGACTCTGCACTCCCAATGCAGGAAACCCAGGTTGGATCCCTGGTCAGGGAACTAGATCCTGCATACCATAACCAACAACCAACTGAGTGCAAAAAAAAAAATGATCCATAAGCTGCTGAATCTAATTCCTAGAACCATGGGTTGACTATCATTTAACTACTAGACTACAATGGATCCCACTGTCCCAGCCCCCAACTCCCAGTTATTTCCACTAAGGATTGACTGTATGATTCCTGACGGTTTAAGGCCTAAGGCATGGAAAACAAAGTGGAAGAGAAGGCAGAAATAGAAACAGAACACAGTTATGTTCCCCCAGTAGCTGAAACAATCTTAGGTTTCATTTTAAAAATTAGAATGTAATTTTTACACAATAAAACAAACTCACTCTAAGTGTACAGTCTGATGAATTTTGGCATAAATGGTATAACCACTGCCAGTGTCAAGATACTGAACATTTTCCTTGCCACAGAAAATATCCTTGTTTCTTTCCAGTCAGTGGCTTCCCACCCACAGCAGAGATCACTGTTCTGATTCCTATCACTATAACTTAGTTCTGCCTGTCCTAGAACTTTACATTATTGGAGTCAATTAGATGGTTATTTATGTATGGATAGGTCCTTTTACTCAACAAATGCTATAGAGATACATTTCTGTTGTTACTTGTATGAGTGAAAGTGAAGCCGCTCAGTCGTGTCTCACTCTTTGCAACCCCGTGGACTGCTTCTTAGTCACTTCAGTGGTGTCAGACTCTGTGCAAACTCTATGAATTGTAGCCCACCATGCTCCTCCATCCATGGGATTCTCCAGGCAAGAATACTGGAGTGGGTTGCCATTTCCTTCTCCAGGGGATCTTCCCAACCCAGGGATCGAACCCAGGTCTCCCGCATTGCAGGCAGATGCTTTTAACCTCTGAGCCGACAGGGAAGCCTTGTATGAGTAGTTTATTTCTTTTTTTAACTGTTGAGTATTGCTCTATGGAAGAAGAGTAAGACGGTTGGATAGCATCACTGATTCAATGGACATGAAATTGGGCAAACTCTGGGATATAGTGAGGGACAGGGAGGCCTGGCATGCTGAGCCCATAGGGTCGCAAAGAGTTGGACATGACTTAGCGACTGAACAACAACAACATCATTGCTCTATTATATTAATATAACACAAATATGTTTCTCCATTCACCTGTTGGTAGGCATTCAAGTTGCTCCCAGTTTGGGGGGTTATTATGAAAGTTTATTATGAAGCTTGGAGAAGCATTTCATAATTTCTGTGAAATTTCTTTTACAATTCTTTTTGTGAATGTGTTTTTTGTTTTCTCTTGGATAGATGCCCAGGAGTAAAGTTGCTGAGTAACAGAGTGAGAACATTTTTAACTTTGTAAGAAAAGTTCTCCAGAACTTTGAAATAATTGTGCCATCTCACACTCCCAACCATCAGAGTACTCCCACCATTCTCGGAGTAGGAGAATTTGGTTACCACCTAGGCTTCATTGTATTATCTCATAGTCGCTACTTAGAGAAACAGGTCAAAGAACCTTAACATTGGTTCTTATAGATTTCAGAGAGCGGTCTGTCCCTATGAAATGCCTCATTCTTGTGTATCCTTGATAGGAAAAAGATTTTCCATTCCTTGGGACCTAAGACCCAGCATGCAAACTTAGGAAGGATGCTTGAGGATTGGTGAAGGGGGACGGCACTATAGCTCAGCCCACCATGCAGGATCAAACCCAGCTATCAATTTGATGACAGATGTTCAAGCCAGATCACCCTCATCTCCAAGAGTGGCTTTGTAACAAGTCACTATCCCAGGCCTAAGTAATCAGAGAATTTATTTGCAGTCTGTTAGCTAATTGTTCCCATACTGAGCACAGATCTTAACTAAATGCCAAAGTGACATTTACATTTCTGGTCTCCATTATGAAACAGCTGATAAATTACCATGCTTATATCCTGCCAGTAGAGTTTAATTTGCTTAAGATCACAGCTGATTTCTGAGATCCCTAAACAAGATAGGATAAATATCCCAGGATATGATGGAAAAGTTAGAGAAGACACAGATTTGCAGCCAGGACAAGGACATTACACTCCAGCTGTAAGACATTTAGCAAGTCACATCACTTCTCTCGGCTTCAGGTCCCTCAAAAGCAAAGTGGAAACAATTCCTATTTCTATCCACCTACCTGCTAGGGTGGGTATGAAATTCAAATCAGATGCAGCTGCATTCAAATCTTGGCTCTGCCAGTTTCTACCAAAAGTTTGACTGTGTTACTTATTTAATTTCCCAAATCTGGGGTTTCACCTCTGTTAATGAAGATCATAAATGAATGCTTTGTGTGTGTGTTAGTAGCTCAGTTGTGTTCGACTCTGTGTGACCCCATGGACTATAGCTCACCAGGCTCCTCTGTCCATGGGGCTTCTCCATGCAAGAATACTGGAGTGCCATTCCCTCCTCCAGGGGACCTTCCTGACCTAGGGACTGAACCTGAGTCTCCAAGATTGCAGGTAGATTCTTTACTGTCTGAACTGCCAGGGAAGCACAAATGAATTCCTCGCACAGTTATAAGAATTAAGTAATGTACATAAAGTGCCTACTGGTAATGAAAGCCTCAATTTTAAGCAGACTACTTGAGTTATACATGAATCAGATGGCAGTTTTCTCAATCAAATGGCATTTACTCACTTGCCAACCAACCTTTGTTGAACTGGGCACCATGTCCTGCTGATAAAGCTCATACAGTGACAGCAACACTGCCTGGGGGGTGTTTTGCAACCCAAATTTCAACTGTTTTTCTTGTTTTTATTCTTCATTGGCCCAAATGTAAAACACATCTTTCCTCTTTCAGTAAGGTCATTTCCTCTTTTCTCCTATCATGTACTAATAATTAGGGTGCTCTGTTATTAATTATTCAAATAAAAGGATTTATTCTAGCCCCTACCCATATTTCTCCTCTTTTATTTTCCTGCACTTCTTGTATAGAATGGCTTCTGACAGTTATACTTTTCTTAAATTCACACTTAATCATTTTGTGTAAGTGCAAACATGTGACCCAATTGCCTGTCCTAATTTGTTCATGTGTGAATATCTACATATTGAAACACATTTTAAAAAAAAACCATATGCTACTATATTTTCACCTTTGTATTATATTAATCATTATGACATTACATTGATTTTCATAATAATGCGCATAACTGATTTTATTGTCAATGAATTTAATTTTAGAGTAGTAGAGGAGACAAAAGGCTTCCCAGATGGTGCTAGTG
Source organism: Bos taurus (assembly GCF_002263795.3). Classification (NCBI taxonomy): domain Eukaryota; kingdom Metazoa; phylum Chordata; class Mammalia; order Artiodactyla; family Bovidae; genus Bos; species Bos taurus. Next base: position 23,773,951 of record NC_037330.1, read on the forward strand.
GTAAAGAAACTGCATGTAAGCTGTAAGAGATGCAGGCTTGATCCCTGGGTTGGGAAGATACCCTGGAAGAGGGCATGGCAACCCACTCCAGTTTTCTTGTCTGGAGAATCCCATGGATGTAGGAGCCTGATGGGCTACAGTCCGTAGGGTCGCAGAGTTGGACATGACTGAAGCGTCTTAGCACAGCGTGACACAAAGGGGACAAAAACTAAGGATACACAGTACAAAGAGGGTGTTGGGTCTGATGGTGTTGAGAACGGTCCTTGCGGGTGAATTGGAGCGGCATCTTTCCATTCCTTTGGCTCCTCGTTTTGCTAGTACCACTCTTGCTAGAGCACGGGCTGTTGAATGTAAACCTGCAGTAGAGGATGGAGTCTCCTTGGGACCCTCCTTTGTCTGTGAGTGCTGTATCTGTATGCCATCTGCCCCCCTGTCTTTCCACTAGATGCCAGCAACGTCCCAGGAGACTGCCTGGCTGTGCTGGGCCTCCCCGATGGTAATGGTTATGGTTTAGTCGCTAAGTCATGTTCAATTTTTGTGACCTCGTGGCCTGTAGCCTGCCAGACTCCTCTGTCCTTGGGATTTCCCAGGCAAGAATACTGGAGTGGGTTGCCGTTTCCTTCTCCAGGAGATCTTCCTGACCCAGGGATCGAACCCATGTCTCCTGTGTCTCCTGCATTGCAGGTGGATTCTTTACCCACTGAGTCATCAGGGAAGACCTGGGAATTTTCAGAACAACACAAGGGCAGTTGTTCCAGCTCCAAGCATACAGCAGTGCTCCTGGAGTTGCTGATGGTATCTTAAGTGTGTGGTTTCCTACCTGCCCTGGTGTCAGAACAACAAAAGGGTCAAGTTTAGGCACACAGCGAAGTATCGGGTGAGATCCATGGCATAACCACGGGTGAGATCCCAGCTTCTGTGCTGATGCCCTCACTGACCCACTCACTCACCCACTGACCCACCCACCCACCGAGTACATCTGCTGGAGACTGACCATAAATATTTACCTTTCATTAAACATGTCATCACTGCCGTTCACCCAGAGTCTCAAGAGTACCAGCACAGAAGCCAGGGGGGACTGGAGCTCAAGGCGGCCAAGAGTGAACCTGTGATTTTTCCAATCCCTGGAAAACAGTGCTCTGCATTCTGCCCTGGTCCAGGAGCCTAGGATAAGGCTCTGCCTGTGCTGACAACTATCTAGCTCTTAGATTTTGCTGAACAGAATTGAAAATGAATGAAAGGCCTCTCAAAGGAAAACTATATCTTCTCTGGATGATTTTATAAAGCTGAATTTTTGGTTAATTTTCTTTCAGCCAATAGGTTTTTGCGAATTTCCTTTTGGCAAGCTGGTTTTGCTTCTGGGTTCCTAACAGTTTTCCTCTTCCCTTAAAAATCTCCTTGCTTCCCCTCAACCTAACCATCCCCCTACCCCTTATGCCACCACCAGAAATGAGCTGTATCTGGAAATATGCATTCCTTGTTCTTCTCCAGAGACACCCCTTCCGGCCTGAGGAGGAAGCATTTCATTGTCAGACTAGCTGTCTGGGACTGTGACAGTGGTGGGCTGTCACTGGTGTCATCCTGGTGAGGCTGGACCAAAGATTTGGCTTCAGTTCTGATTGGCTGGGGCTTGTATCATAATATCTATCAAATATTTTGAGTATCATCTCTGGCAACCATTATGTGGGTAGCACATCCGTTTTAAAGAGATAATCCCTGATGTTGGTAAAGGGATACTATGTCCAGAAGCTTCCTACATTTTGCTCTCGTCAGCCTATGAGAGCCTTAGGGCAAACCCCATGTCTGTATTTTCCTTGTTTGCATCTCTAATGACTGACCTGTGTCAGACACTCAGAGGCCTAGTGGTTAAAAGCGAATGAGGACTGGTCTGGATTCAGAGCCCGTGAGATATGTGACGCTGGTGAATCCTTCCACCTCTCGGAGGTGTCTGTCCACTGGGGAAAATGACAACAGCCTTCTGTCTCATCAGGATGCAGGGAGGAAGGGGTGTCAAGGGCTTTGAACAGAGTGTGACACGTAGTGAGCACCCAGGAAGTGCTAAGGATCGCTGATGAATGAATGAGAGAGAGCTGGTTTGATCCTCACAGCTATCCCGCCAGTTCGGCATTATTATATGCAGATAACCCACATGTCCCTTGGGCCTCCATGCCCTTTGGGGAGGCGCTAGTGGTAAAGAACCCACTTGCCAATGCAGGAGACGTGAGAGATGAGGGTTCGATCCCTAGGTCGGGAAGATCTCCTGGAGAAGGGCATGGCAACCCACTCCAGTATTCTTGCCCGGAAAATTCCACAGACAGAGGAGCCTGGCAGGTTACAGTCCATAGAGTCACAAAAAGTCAGACATGACTGAAGCAACTCAGTACACACAGGCCCTTTGGAGATTTAAGTGAAATGTACTCACACCTCAATTCCAGGACTGAGTAAGCCTGATTTCTCCATAGAAATCCTTGCTTCTTACCCTTATGTTCTTACTGTTTTCTCTTCCTGACCCTCTTGATTCTCCTCCAAGAACCTCATATCAGATCCATATTTCCACAAGAATCCAACCATACTTAGCCTTTTCTGAAGTGGGTCATTTTACTGAAATTTTTACAGCAGGTCAATAGCACCCATTCATCTCCCCCCACCCCCACCCCGCCCCTCCCCAACAAGTCTCCACATGCTCTCTGGACTTTTTGGGCTCTAATACTTTCTCCGTTTGACCTTCTGCCTGACCCCACAGCCCTGGAAAGTGCTGTCCAGTTCTGGTTCTCCGGCTGTGCCATTTCTCATGAGGAGAGGTCTTGCTGGGCCAATTTGCTACTCCTCAGCCTTCCTCTCCCCAGTGTCTTACCTTCCACCCAGAATTCTGGTCAAAAACATCCTCAATATCAAGTACATCTTGTTTTGAGAAAAAGGTTTCTAGCTTGTTTCAAATCATGCAGACAATCTCCTCATGCAGACCTTAGTGAGAAGAAAGTATCTGGCTTTATCGTGTCTGTTAGTTTTTAATTTTTTATTGAAGTATAGTTGATTTATTGGGTTGGCCAAAAAGTTTGTTCAAGTTTTTCCATAAGATCTTATGAATCTTTTGGCCAACCCAATAAAATGTTGTATTAGTTTCTGCTGTACAGCAATGTGAGTCAGTTACACATATACATCTATCCATTCTTTTTAGATTCTTTGTGCATACAGGTCATTACAGAGTATTGGATAGAGTTCCCTGTGCTACACAGTAGATCCAGTCAGTTATCTATTTTATAGTATATACGTGTGTGTGTGCTCAGTCACTTCAGTTTTGTCCAGCTCTTTGCAACCCTATGGACTGAAGCCCACCAGGTTCCTCTGTCCATGGGATTCCCCAGAAAAGAATATCAGAGTGAGTAGCCATGCCCTCCTCCAGCTTCCTGATCTAGGGACTGAACCCATGTCTCCTGGGTCTCCTGCATTGCAGGACCCACTAGGGAAGCCCTTATAATATATATAGTAATGTGTATATGTCCTCTCCAATCTCTCAATTTATCCCTGCCCCACACTCTCCCTGCCACCCCTGCCCTGGGTGGGTAAGTTTGTTTTCTACATCTGTGATGCTATTTCTGTGTTGTAAATAAGTTCATTCATACCATTATTTTAGATTCCACGTATAAATGATATCATATGATATTTGTCTTTCTCAGTATCTGTTTACTTGTGGCATCCAGCTTGTCAACCCATTCCTCCACAGAGGTTGCTGATATGGAGAGGGTCCCTTTCACTGCTGGCTAAGCCGACCTCATTCCCCACTGGCTTCATCCATCCCAATGAAGCAGCCATCCCAGGAGGATCAAAAGTGGAAGCATAGAGGTGAAAGGTGACCTGGATGGTGGGCAGAATTCTCAGCCACATCTGCTGCTCGTCTTGTCTCCCCATGGGGAACCCAAGTAGGTAGGGTGGCATGTTCTCTCTTCCCCACTTCTAAGGTTTTCTGTATTTTGTAGAGAAGAGAAATGGTACATTTTCAAGTTGTTTTGCTCTAGGCTCGGACAGTCCCTCACTCTGGCTTATTTTCCACCTGGAACTTGGGAAGGCTCCTGGAGGCAGGCAGTCAGTCACAAGGAGCCCATCTTACTGCAATTAAAACCAATGGGTAGACATTTCCATCTCAGAGTTTTGAGCAATTCTTTGCTTTTCTGGAATCCACCCACCTCTACCGGGGCTAGGTAGTGAGGCTGGGTGGTGGGTGGGCCTATTTGAATGGTCACATGCAGACTGAGGGCTCTCCCAGCCAGAGTTGAGCAACCTGGGTAGACCCCAGGTCAGATAGACTTTGAGGAGGAGAGGGAAGACAACATGGAGGAAAGCCTACTGGGACCCCCAGAACTCAGTCTCTGGAGGCTGAGCCCTGCAGGCCACCAGCTGTTGAGTCTTCCCTGGCTCCTCTGGACTCCAATCATTCTCATACTGACAACTTCTCCTTTCTTCTAGTCTCTGGTGAAGACTGAACCACTTCCAGAAGCTCACACCCCACTAGATCTTGCTCCAGTAGGCCCAATTTTCCAAGGTGATCTCTCGTACCATGGCTTACTCTTTTAGCTCGTTCATGAAAATCTTCTCTTCTTTCTAGTATTGCTTCTGTTCTGCATTTTCTCCTTTTCTGAAGTTGGGTCTGGGTGAGGAGGCTGCTCTCGCTCTTTGCCCCATGAAGTCATAGGCCAGTTAGCAGTGAGGTGAAGGGGAGCTTTCCAGGATCTTCCCCAGCCTCGCTGACTTGCAGAGTCTGCTTTGTATCAGCACAGATCTCTTGTGATTACAACCCTAACCTGTGTCCCCCTTCTCTGCCATTGGACGTACCTCAGTAGAAACATTTGAGAAGCACTGGCTCTGGACAAAGGGGCTCAACTGGGCTGCTTTTCTCCTAAGCCTTAGGCTAGAAGCCTGAACAAGCCTTTGGGGCTCACACATGGTCTACCTCACCAGGAAACTTCACAGACATGTGGGTTCCAAAGCCTCAGATCATAACAAGGTATTTGCTCACCTGGGGCTCTGTCCCTATAAATCCCTTGGAGACTTGAGCCTTGTGGGAAGGTAGTCACAAGCCAAGGAACCCATGACAAGTTACCCAAGTTCTCTGAGCCTTGATTGATTTATCTGTAATAGGAGAGCTATAGTTTGTATTTTATGAAGGACTTTGATGAGAATTAAATAGGATGATGTGTGTGGGAACCTAATATGATGCTTCCTATGTGGTGGGTCTTCTGGATTGGCTTCTTGTTCATCCCTTGTTAGACGTCATACTGCATTGTAGGCAGCAGGGCAATGCCTCATGCTCCCAATTTCTACATGTTCCCTTCCCTTTCATCATCAGAGTCTGTCTGACCTTAGTCCTATCCCCTCACCGCTTTGTTCGCAGAACTGATGAAATAAGTCAAGCTAGGGTGGGATGAAATTCAGTAGACATCACTATCATGCGTTATTTGATCAGACACTGTAGGCTGCATTCACCAAATTGATCCTCACACCTCCCCCACTCCCAACTTCTTTCTTGCTAGTAGAATCTGATTTTTTTCCAGGTGTATACACTTTTCCATGTAGCAATGTCCCCAGAAAACTCCATCCAATTTCTAACTCAAGGGTAAAAGCTGATGGGAAGTCCATTCTCTAAGCCAGTACTTAGTTTGGAAGTGGGCATATAACCCTGTTTCTGTCAAGGATGGGGAGGAAATGTTTGCTCTGGGAGCTTTCGATAAAGGTTTCCTCATTTTTTCAGAGTTGCCACTGGAAGCTGCCATGTCTGTGAGTGTCATGTACAGCTTCTGTGCATGCTTGTCACCTTGAGGAGGGTATGTGTCTGTGAGTAATAGCATGCCTGTCACCTTGAGGAGGGTCAACCCAGGTTGTGAGCCAACATGCTGAGGCTGGCAGAGGACAAAGACAGAGAGACCTTGGGACATTGCTGATGTCCTTGAGCTGTGTCATTCATCAGCCCTGAGACATTCTAACTTCTTGTTATGGGAAGATAACAAACTGTCCATTAGTTTGGATCTATTTGAGTGTTTTTCTGTTACTTTAGCTGAGACATTCTGAATGATACAGTGAGATACCAGATATGGGTGTGGAAGATGGAGAGAGGAACATGGCAGAATGTTAATTCCCAGGGAGTGTAAAATCTACCGGGAAAGGCAATGTGTGTGTGTGTGCCTAGTTGCTCAGTGGTCTCCTACTCTGCGACCCATGTACTGTAGCCTGTCAGGCTCCTCTGTCCATGGGGATTCTCCAGGCAAGAATACTGGAGTGGATTGCCATGCCCTCCTCCAGGGCATCTTCCCAAGCCAGGGACTGAACCCAGGTCTCCCACACTGCAGGCGGATTCTTTACTGTCTGAGCCACCAGGGAAGCCCATGGACACTGGAGTGGGTAGCCTATCCCTTCTCCAGGGGATCTTCCCAACCCAGGAGTCAAACCAAGGTCTCCTGCATTGCAGGTGGATTCTTTACCAGCTGAGCTATCAGAGAAGTCCCAGGGAAGGCAGAGGAGGACACAAAAATTTCTGAGAGGGCTTAAGTAAAGGCATGGAAAACAGAGTGGGAAGAGAAAGGAGGGCTGGTTGTAATTCAACCACAAAACAATCTGTAGATCCACAGTCCTCTTTCTCAAAGTGAGACAGCTTGGCTTGTTTTTCTGACTAGCTAAGCAGTGGCCTGATAACATGAATCTTTAAGTGTTTTTGTTTGTTTGTTTGTTTTTCCGCTGTGCTGGGTCTCCGTTGCTGCGTGAGGGCTTTCTCTAGTTGTGGTGAGCGGGCTCCTCTCTAGCTGCAGGGCACGGGCTTCTCATTGTGGTGGCTTCTCTTGTTGTGGAGCACAGGCTCTAGGGTGCATGGGCTTCAGGAGCTGTGGTGTGTGGGCTTAGTTGCTCTTCAGACTGTGGGATCCTAGTTCTCAGACCAGGGATTGAACCTGTGTCCTCTGGATTGGCAGGCAGATTCCTAACCACTAGACCACCAGGGAAGTCCCGGTATTGAAGCTCTTAAACATGCAGGTGGTCAGTGGTGGGGCAGGTGGAGCAGGATGAAGGTAAGACAAACTTTTCTAGAGGGGTTTTTCTAGCCAGTTCTTGCTAGGCAGAACCCACTCCATGCTCTCAAAGACCTTCCCTGACCCCAAGACCTAGGTCTTCTTTTCCTGGTTCAGTTTTATCCTGGGGCAGGTAAAGCAGGAAGAGCAGGAGGAATAGTGGCCTTGGAGCCTAGATCCAGTTCCAACAAAGGGCTTTGTTGCTAGAAACATGAGGCTCAAGGGACATTGCCCGTTTTCTTCCAGCAGCCTGACTCTGCCTCAGGCCTTCCCAGGCTCCTCTTACCTTGCCCACTACCATCACTCCAGCTTTCCACCCATCACAGGTGGTGGTGGCTGTGGTCTAGGAAGTTCAGTAGAAGAGACAGACAGCAGGAGACCAAGGTGTGAGATTCCTGAATGCTGAGGGCACGGTAAAGTGGGGCTCTGGCCAGCTTCCTGTTCCCTCTGTCCTGGAATGCTGAGTGCTGGAATTGAGTGGTGGCCAGCAAAACAAGAACTGGAAGAAAGAGCCCAGGGTTTCAAATTCTGGTGCTACCCAAGGACCGAGTCTGGCAACAGGGTAATACATGGGCTACAGCTTGGGCAGGTCCAGCTGTATTGAGTTCTAGGTCCACCTCTTCCCAGCCATACTGTTTTTGCTGACCTACTGAAGCTCTCTGTGCTCCCATTTCCTCATCTGTGTAAGGCTTTACTGATTAGCAGTTACTTAAACAAAAGGGTGTCAACTGAAAAAAGATGCCCAATGTGAGAGTTGTGAGTTAAGTTTTATTTGGAGCAAAATGAGGACTGCAGCCCGGGAGACAGCATCTTAGATAGCTCTGAGAGACTGCTCCAAAGAGGTGGTGGTGGGAGGTCAATATATAAAATTTGGTGAAGGGGGAGTTCAGTGCAATCAAGCACTTATTTTATGAAAGGTTTTCTGCTACTCATGAGAAGCTGATGCCACCATGCAAGGATATACTGCTTTTCAAGATATGAAGAGATGCAAGGATTGGGGTCATGAAATCAGTGTCTGAGAATGTTTAACTATGTAAAGACCTGTTCCATCAGTTTCCCTGGAGCACGGGCTGCCTCACGCTCCACCCTGAACTCTCTTCAGGGTGGGTTAAGGGTCAATAGCTGTGGCAGCACAGGGTTCAATCTCCACAGAGGTAGATGGCAAATGCCCTTGGCAAGTGCCAATTTGTAGTTGACAAGGGCTAGAAGGATTCAATAAATGAAAAAAATGTGTATACAAGGTTATAAGGGTGCCTGGCCCTGAGCTGAAGTGCAACCAATGTTAACCACTGTTGTTCTAGAAAACTGCAAACCTATAGGCCTGGAGGGAGGCGATTATTCTGTGGCATTAAAATGATCAGGTAATTGAGAACTTAACCTTTCAAACAATGAATGTCTTCTTTATGTTCAAAGGTTTCTTTTCAAAAGGGATGTCTATAATCATTGTCTTTACTTTCTTTTATTTTCCAGTCGGGCTTTGGTTTCTTGCCTTAACAATTGAATCCAAGCTTGATTCTCAGGTCTCCTCTTGAGCTGTCAGCGCCATTAAAGTGGTGGTGGTTTAGTCATTCAGCCCTGTCCGACTTTTGTGACCCTGGGGACTGTAACCCACCAGGCTCCTCTGTCCATGGGATTTCCTAGGTTAAAACACTGGAGTGCTCTGCTGTTTCCTTCTCCAGGAGATCTGCCTGACCCAGGGATTGAACCTCTATCTCCTGCATTGCAGGTTGCCTCCTGCCTTGTGGGTAGATTCTTTACTGACTGAGCCACCAGGGAAGCTGGCATTAAGCTAGGAGGTCACTATTTCTTTTAACTCTTTCTTCCTTTGGCCTTTAGGACATAATTATATCACATATTTCCTCTTACCTCTTGCTGGTTCATCCCCATTTTCCTGATTTTTTCATGTTGAAGCATCCCAGGACTCAACCTCACAAATTTCTTCATCCCAGAGATGGAAACTCCATGTTTCTAGCTTCTCAGGTCACTTTCATCAGGTCTCTCCCAACACTCAGTCCAAACAAGAGGAAGTGATCACTGACCATGCCCACACACCCTCCAGATCCGTGGGGAGTTTTTGTGGCTCTTCATTCTGATAGTGCTTCATCTGGCTACAGTGCTAAAAGAGAAATAGCTAGGAATTATGACAACCTGTGAAGAAAGAGTCAACTAAACCAAAGACAATGAGATCAACATCACAAAGTTTAGTTCAGTTCAGTCACTCAGTCGTGTCTGACTCCTTGCGACCCCACAAACTGCAGCACGCCAGGCCTTGCTGTCCATCACCAACTGCCGGAGTCCACCCAAACCCATGTCCATTGAGTCGGCGATGCCATCCAACCATTTCATCCTCTGTCATCCCCTTATCCTCCTGCCCTCAATCTTTCCCAGCATCAGGGTCTTTTCAAATGAGTCAGCTCTTCGCATGAGGTGACCCAAGTATTGGAGCTTCAGCTTCAACATCAATCCTTCCAACGAACACCCAAGACTGATCTGCTTTAAGATGGACTGGTTGGATCTCCTTGTAGTCCAATGGACTCTCAAGAGTCTTCTCCAACACCATAGTTCAAAAGCATCAATTCTTTGGTGCTCAGCTTTCTTTAGAGTCCAACTCTCACATCCATACATGACTACTGGAAAAACTATAGCCTTGACTAGACAGATCTTTGTGGACAAAGTAACATCACAAAAAGGCATGTTTAATCTCCCTTCTTCTCCCACCTTTTCTACTTCTTTTTCTGTTTCATATTTGTCCATATAGTCAAAGCTATGGTTTTTCCAGTAGTCATGTACAGATGTAAGAGGTGGATCATAAAGAAGGCTGAGCACCAAAGAACTGGTGCTTTCAAATTGTGATGCTGGAGAAGACTCTTGAGAGTCCACTGGACAAGAAGGAGATCAAACCAGTAAATCCTAAAGGAAATCAACCCTGAATATTCATTGGAAGGACTGATGCTAAAGCTTAAGTTGCAATACTTTGGCCACCTGATGCAAAGAGCTGACTCATTGAAAAAGATCTTGATACTGGGAAAGATTGTGGGTGAGAAGAGAAGGGGATGACAGAGGATGAGATAGTTGATTGCTCACTGACTCAATGGACATGAGTTTGAGCAAACAAGTGGAGGACAGAGGAGCCTGCATGTTGCAGTCCATGGGGTCACAAAGAGTTGGACACGACTTAGTGACTGAACAACAACAATCTGTCCTTTCCTGTCTTGTGGATGGACACCTTACATATGCACTGTGAGCCCATCCTTGAATCCCTACAACACTCTCACTCACTGCCTTGAGCAGAACAGTGTCTGCTGAATAAATAGGTGGAGAATTTTCTTCAAGGATCCATTCTTACCTAGGGAATCCAGCCTGAAAGTTTTATTTTGGTGGGAATAAAAAAAGAGGTTTGGGTAGAATGACTAAACCACATTGGTCGTCTTTCAAGAAGGCATACATGGTGGCTTGGTGGTAAAGAATCCGTTTGCCAGGGCAGATGACATGCGTTCAATCTCTGGTCTGGGAAGATCCCACATGCCACAGAGCAACTAAGCCCATGAGCCACAACTTCTGAGGCTGTGCTCTAGAGCCCGGGAGCAGCAACCCCTGAGTCCACATGTTCTAGAGCCTATGCTCCATAACAAGAGAAATCTGCGCACCAAAACTAGAGAGGAGCCCCTCCTTGCCGAAACTAGAGAAAAAAAATCCCATACAGCATCAACGACCCAGCACAGCCAAATATAAAATAATAATTTTTTTTTTAAAAAAGAAGGCATACCTGTGAAATGGAAAGGAGATTTGAGAAGGAAGACATATGGCTTCTCTTCCTGACTCTCTTAGGTTCCACATTCTGGAAAATAACCCCAAAGTTCCCTGCCTTTATTTTTGTTTATCATGAAAAATGAGACTGAGTTTAAGTGGGTCAGGACCTCACATACCAAGAAAATGGGGAATCAGAAATGCTTGGCATCTGGGGGGAGCGGGGTGGTGGAGGGGTAGAGTAAGAGATTTAATGCTTACCTTGTTTTTCTTTTTCATTATGAAAATCACAAAGTCAGATAAAAATCCTTGCTTCTGTTTTCCCGAGGACTTATGGCTGCTTGCTTGAGCTCTGCAGAGAGAAAGAAGTCTTATAAACAGATACAATGCCCACTATTCTATATGAAAATGAATTTAAGGACCAACCAGGACAGGTCCCAACCTGCACAGAGCCCAGTGAATGAATAGAACCACATTATAAGGTTCTCCAGAGAGTGGGGTAAAAGGAACCGATTGTCTTCCTAAAATATACCAGCAAGAATGCAAGCCTTAATTAACAAAGCCCAAGGTTGATTTTTCTTGCTGCCTTTTTCTCTGAGAGACAAATCATAAGAAATGAATGAGGCTGAAAACAAATGAGAACCATATTTGGAAAGCAAAGCATAGTCTAACTCTTGGCTGAGCTGGTTGCAAAGAGCTAAAGTTCTTTAATCATCTCACTGGAGATGTAGCCAAAAAATGCAATTTGAAACACACACACACACACACACATACACACACGCACACACACACATTTCCACACCATGCCCTCCTCCTTTTTCACTGTAGATGAATCAAGATGGTGGAGACAGGATATGATCAGAACCATTCCTGCTCTCCATGACTTTATAAAAGGCTTTGGCAATAGGTAATCTTTGCTGCCATGGTCTGGGGAATTCATCTATCAATTCCTATTCTTTAAATGTTCACTGTGCGTGGTGCATTAGCTGCAAGGAGCAAACAAGCAGTTGGAATAGGTAACGGATTGTGAATATGCTAAGATGGCAACCTGTTTAAGATTCAGATTCTTCTAACAGATGATTTTTTTCTAGAAGAAGAGGAATTAGTTTGGCTTAAAAAAAGAACATTACTACATCTGAAGGTGGGGATGGGGTGGGAGGGGAAATGACAACTTTATGAGAATTAAAATAGTCTCTTATTAGCTAATAAATTGAGGAAGCACAGAAGGTTTTCCTTGCATCTGCGTTAGCCACGTCAACTTCGCACAGAGGCAGAACTGGTGGCTGAATATGGTGGTGTGATTTCAAGATGGTTCAGTATACAGTCCATTTCACTCCACCCCACAGTACCTGACAGTTTGCTTAAGGCTTGAAAAATTACTGTCTTTGTTAACATAGAGACAGAAGACATATCTATCTTGCTCTATGGAAGTGGGTTAAATTAAATATGGGCTTTTCTAATGAAGCCTAACTTAAAATGATATTAAATAAATCTAGCTTATTGTAGGAGAAGGCAATGGCACCCCACTCCAGTACTGTTGCCTGGAAAATCCCATGGACGGAGGAGCCTGGTAGGCTGCAGTCCATGGGGTCACTAAGAGTTAGACACGACTGAGTGACTTCACTTTCATTTTTCACTTTCATGCATTGGAGAAGGAAATGGCAACCCACTCCAGTGTTCTTGCCTGGAGAATCCCAGGGACGGAGAAGCCTGGTAGGCTGCAGTCCATGGGGTCGCACAGAGTCGGACATGACTGAAGCGACTTGGCAGCAGCAGCAGGCAGCTTATTGTAGGAACATTTTTACCCAACTCATGATGTTTCTGTTTGTTAAAGGGAGCTCATTTAGTCTAACTCCTGGCCCCCATTCTCTCTATTACTCTCATTTCCCTAGGGGAGGATGGAGTATCTTAACTGACTGAAATATCTGGGTGTGCTCAGCTCTGCTCCACCCTTCTTCCTCTTGGGAGAAGCAGCTCAGAGAGAGGAAGGATTCTATCCTGCTCTTCTGGGGGAGGGATCTTTCTCCTCAGTGGGGTCCAGTGTTGGCAGATCTACTTGGCTGACAGACAACCATATCCCCCAACCTGGTCTCTGTTACAAACGAGGGAGATTTATGTCTCGACTTGACCAGGCTTTTGTTTTACTGTCAGTTTGTACAGAACACGGGCACAAAAGAGGAGTGTTATATACTGGGCTCCTTCAGACACCCCAGCATGGTTTAAATATAAAGAAATCTGAATAGAGAACTTGAAAATGTTAGTTCTGATCCTGTCCTGGCTCTGTCTTACTTTCAGTTCAGTTCAGTCGCTCAGTCGTGTCCGACTCCTTGCAACCCCATGGACTGCAGCACACCAGGCCTCCCTGTCCATCACCAACTCCCGGAGTTCACCCAAACTCATGTCCATCGAGTCGGTGATGCCATCCAGCCATGTCATCCTCTGTCACCCCCTTCTCCTCCTGCCCCCAACCCCTCCCAGAATCAGGGTCTTTTCCAATGAGTCAACTCTTCACATGAGGTGGCCAAAGTATTGGAGTTTCAGCTTCAGCATCAGTCTTTCCAAAGAACACCCAGGACTGATCTCCTTTGGGATGGACTGGTTGGATCTCCTTGCAGTCCAAGGGACTCTCAAGAGTCTTATCCAACACCACAGTTCAAAAGCATCAATTCTTCGGAGCTCAGCCTCCTTCACAGTCCAACTCTCACATCCATACATGACCACTGGAAAAACGATAGCCTTGACTAGATGGACCTTTGTTGGCAAAGTAACGTCTCTGCTTTTGAATATGCTATCTAGGTTGATCATAACTTTCCTTCCAAGGAGTAAGCGTCTTTTAATTTCACAGCTGTAATCACCATCTGCAGTGATTTTGGAGCCCAAAAAAAGTAAAATCTGACACTGTTTCCACTGTTTCCCCATCTATTTCCCATGAAGTGATGGGATCAGATGCCATGATCTTAGCTTTCTGAATGTTGAGCTTTAAGCCAACTTTTTCACTCTCCTCTTTCATTTTCATCAAGAGGCTTTTTAGTTCCTCTTCACTTTCTGCCATAAGGGTGGTGTCATCTGCATATCTGAGGTTACTAATATTTCTCCCGGCAGTCTTGATTCCAGCTTGTGCTTCTTTCAGCCCAGTGTTTCTCATGATGTACTCCGCATATAAATGAAATAAGCAAGTTGACAATATACAGTCTTGACGTACTCCTTTTCCTATTTGGAACCAGTCTGTTGTTCCATGTCGAGTTCTAACTGTTGCTTCCTGACCTGCATATAGGTTTCTCAAGAGGCAGGTCAGGTGGTCTGGTATTCCTATCTCTTTCAGAATTTTCCACAGTTTATTGTAATCGACACAGTTAAAGGCATTGGCATAGTCAATAAAGCAGAAATAGATGTTTTTCTGGAACTCTCTTGCTTTTTCCATGATCCAGCGGATGTTGGCAATTTGATCTCTGGTTCCTCTGCCTTTTCTAAAACCAGCTTGAACATCTGGAAGTTCACGGTTCACATGTTGCTGAAGCCTGGCTTGGAGAATTTTGAGCATTACTTGACTAGCGTAAGATGAGTGCAATTTTGCGGTAGTTTGAGCATTCTTTGGCATTGCCTTTCTTTGGGATTGGAATGAAAACTGACCTTTTCCAGTCCTGTGGCCACTGCTGAGTTTTCCAAATTTGCTGGCATATTGATTGAGTGAAGCACTTTCACAGCATCATCTTCCAGGATTTGAAATAGCTCAACTGGAATTCCATCATCTCCACTAGCTTTGTTCATAGTGATGCTTTCTAAGGCCCACTTGACTTCACATTCCAGGATGTCTGGCTCTAGGTGAGTGATCACAAATCATGATTATCTGGGTCATGAAGATTTTTTTTGTACAGTTCTCCTGTGTATTCTTTCCACCTCTTCTTAATATCTTCTGCTTCTGTTAGGTCCATACCATTTCTGTCCTTTATCGAGCCCATCTTTGCATGAAATATTCCCTTGGTATCTCTAATTTTCTTGAAGAGATCTCTAGTCTTTCCCATTCCGTTGTTTTCCTCTATTACTTTAGGTGTTTAAAATTAGGGGGAAAGCAACTTCTCAAGGGGCTTCCCTCGCAGTTCAGTTGGTAAAGAGTCTGTCTGCAATGCAGGACAGAGGAAACCCGGGTTCAGTTCCTGGGTTGGGAAGATCCCCTGGAGAAGGAAATGGCAACCCACTCCAGTATCGTTGCCTGGAGAATCCCATGGATAGTGGAACCTGGCAGGCTACAGTCTTAGGGTCTCAAGAGTCGGACACAACTGAGCAACTAAGCACACACACACAACTTGTCAATATTTCAGTTTTCTTGAATGTAAAAGTAGTTCCTAAGATCATTACCTTATAATTATACATGTAATAGAATGTCACCCCAAGACTTATGTTTATATAATAATGTGTTCTGTTAGAGACCTTTTCCCAGCCAGAGAAGATTTCAGGGCTTTGTAAAGACAGAGCCCGAGGAGTCTCTATTATTTACATAAGAGTTTGCGGATCAAGTTGTAATTTTCCAGAGAAGAATATAATTGGACCTTCTAGGTTTTGAGCCTTTGTAAAACTGACTACCTCCTTGAGAAGGGGAAGTCTTACAAGAGGTTAAGAATTATTCGCAAAAGGATCCCCAGTGTCTTCTGGGAAAACAGGGTCTGAGATCTCAACCTTGTGTCCCAATAATCAAAGTTATGATGATACACTGGAGGTGGATGAGGCTAACCCTAAGCAAGACCAGGGATGTGGAAGATTGATGAAGTCCCTGAAAATGAAATTATCTTGAGAAAGGGGGGGGGAATTGAAGTTGATAGCTGGAGCTCAACACAGAGCTGATGGCACACGGATCAGTTAACAATGAGCACACTAGTACTGCCTAACAAACAACCACATAACACATATGGGTTGTTGGCAAATTAATAGAAATACAGCTGTAAATGTGCCCCAAGTTGATGACACAAGTAATTTCACATACAAATGGAAACCATTCACACGTGGATCTCTGACACTCTCCTCTTCTTCCCTTCACTTTCCTGTTTATTCTTAGTTTTCCTGAGTTTATAGTTATAGATACTGAGGAAGGGGAAATCTTGATTCCTATGGGAAATGGTCAGTGTTGTGGACCAGAGGAATAAGTATCATTCTGTTTCTTCTCTTCCTGAAAATCAGTTTTGGAATAATCCTTTCACACCCATTTCCAACAACTGAGTGTGTGATATAAATTTAGCCTCCAAGACTTCACTCAACCAGGGCAATAATTTCATGTTCCCTGTCTCTTGTTCTGGAGAAGGCGATGGCACCCCACTCCAGTACTCTTGCCTGGAAAATCCTATGGATGGAAGAGCCTGGTAGGCTGCAGTCCATGGGGTCGCTAAGAGTCGGACATGACTGAGCGACTTCACTTTCACTTTTCACTTTCATGCATTGGAGAAGGAAATGGCAACCCACTCCAGTGTTCTTGCCTGGAGAATCCCAGGGACAGCAGAGCCTGATGGGCTGCCGTCTATGGGGTCGCACAGAGTCCGACACGACTGAAGTGACTTAGTAGTAGTAGTCTCTTGTTCAGAGGAAGAATCCTTTCTTCCAACAAGGCCATGGGTCCTCTGACAAGAGACCACTGGTTCTGGCTGCTACATGTTTATAAAAGAGCAGAGGTTTGAGATCAGAGGATACTATTCTGCCTGCACTGGCCCCTCCTCCCTTGGTCTGTGGGACCTTCCAGCATATCCTTCCTGTGGTACCACGCTGTCCAAAATAGGGAGTCACGCAGATTAATGAGCAAACATTTTAAATGAACAAATAAAAATTACAGATCTTGTCTGCTGACCAGGGCCTGAGGCCATCTCAGTCTACACTGCCTATTTACAGCTTTTAAAGGAAAGGACAGGTCTGCTGCTCAGTTGAAGTCTGGTTCTCTGCGGTCAGTGCTTCACGGACATTTACAAAGAAGAAATGGGAAAAGAATTAAATGGTTTGTGGATATCAATGTACTTTTGTACGGGGAGGATATGAAGACTGGGATAAGGTATTGTAAAAACATTAGCTTTATATGGACACAGAGGAATGACTTGTGGTTGCCAATGGGGGAGGGGTTGGGGAAGGGTTGGGGTTAGCAGATGTAAGTTATTATATATATAGAATTGATATACAATCAGGTCCTACTGTATAGCACAGGGAACTATATTCAATCTCCTGTGATAAACGATAATGGAAAAGAATATAAAAAAAGAATGTACACATGCATAATTAAATCACTTAGCTGTACAGCAGAAATTAACACAGCATTTTGTAAAACAACTATATACTTCAATTAAAAAATCATTGAAAGACAACAGCTTTTGCTTTTTTGTTTTAATTATATTTATTGTTACAAACCCTGGAGGAAGGCATGGCAACCTACTCCAGTATGCTTGCCTGGAGAATGCCATGGACCGAGGAGCCTGGTGGGCTACAGTCCATGGGGTTGCAAAAAGTCGGACATGACTGAAGCAACTTAGCAGCAGCAGCAGCACTGTTACAAAGGTTAACAATATATAGTTACATGATTTAAAATTCAAAGGTACAAATGTTATCCTTGATAAATTCTTCCCCCTAATCCCAAGAATGTATGTTTTCAAGTGATCAATACAGATATAAATCCTGGTCTAACTGATGATTAGCAAGGTGAGCTGGGTAGTTAACTTAATCTCTCCAGTCTTGTGTAGTGGGAATAGTAATACATCATAAAGTTGTTATGATTAAATGAGATGATATGTATAAAGTACTTGACATAACATTGACACTGGATAATGATAGACAATAGCTAATGTTAACAACTATTCACTTCACAAAACAGACTCAGGTGGGCAAACAAACAAACAAAAAAATGACTTCTATCTTTCCTATTTATAGCCTTACTTTCTTTCTTGAGTCTCAATCAAACCGTTGGAGAAAAGTTAACGTAAATATTTGTGATTTCTGAGTCATCCTGGGTTACATGGTTGTTGTGTGGGCGGGTATCATGGTTAAGATTTCCTTCTTCTCTTTTACCTTCTCCCAGCTTGGTCTTTGTTCCACTGGGGAAAGGGCTACCCACCCCTTCTCTGGCTGCTGTCATACTTGCCAACTTGGTGTTGAGGGCTGGGATGGGTTGTGGGCATCTACTTCTCAGTATTGGTTTGCCTTGGTGCTCTGATGGGAGGACCCTGTCCCATATCCATCTGAGATACCCACCCACACAACAACCACCCTCTGAAATGCAACTGCAGTTCTTCAGAACTTCAGTAGTCCTGTTCAGGGGCTGCAAGATTCCGATGTGGCACTCCCTCATGCTGGTCCCAAGGCCCCATGGGCTTCCTCTCTCCCAGCTATCTTCTGTATCTCACTCAAGAGCCTTGGGTATTTTCAGATGGTCATGCATACCCCTTCAGGGATGCAGAAAACTCAGGGTAGCCTCTGGCTCCATTATGGTATGCCACCATTTTTACTCCATTGTTGATACACAGCACTGTGTCATGCCTGCAGTCTTTCTAGACTTCATGCAGGAGGTAAGAAACAGATCCTCTCCATCTTCAGACCCCCAGTAGAAAGCATGCTGTCCAGTAATCCTGGTGAAAGTGAAAGGCACTCAGTCATGTCCAACTCTTTGCGACCCCATGGACTATAGAGTCCATGGAATTCTCCAGGCCACAATACTGGTGTGGGTAGCCTTTCCCTTCTCCAGGGGATTTTCCCAACCCAGGGATTGAACCCAGGTCTCCAGAATTATAGGCAGATTCTTTACCAGTGAGCCACAAGGGAAGCCTAAGAATACTGGAGTGGGTAGCCTATCCCTTTTCCAGGGATTTTCCCAACCCAGGAATCAAACCAGAGTCTCCTGCATTGCAGGCAGATTATTTACCAACTGAGCTATCAGGGAATCCTGGTGTGGAGAAGTTTGTTTGCTTGTTTGTGCTAAAAAGGCATCTATGGATTAAGGAGAGGGGCTTCCCAGGTGGCTCAGTGGTAAAGAATCTACCTGCCAATGCAGGAGATGCAGGAGATACGTGTTCGAACCTTGAGTCAGGAAGATCCCCCAGAGGAAGAAATGGCAACCCACTCCAGTATTCTTGCCTGGAGAATCCCATAGACAGAGAAGCATGGTGGGTTACAATCCATGGGGTCACGAAGAGTTGGACAAAATGGAGCAGGCAAAGAGAAGAGCATTGGCCTTGATATGAGAGGACCTGGGTGAAATCCAGACACTGCCTCTTCATTGCTTGGTCACCTTGAGCACTAAATTCTGTTGAATCAGGGTTTTCTCATTTCAAATTATGAACAAGGATCACAACACCTTCTCTCAAGTTTGCTGCAAAAATTTTCAGGTAATGTTTTGAAAGTGGTTTAATATCTGTAAAGTTGACTAAAATCTCAACTATGGTTTTCCCCAGTCTTTCATACAACTAAACCATCTTACTATTGAAAGTCAAGCAAAGAAAATGAGAAGAGAAAAGTTACCAGATAGGCTGACAAGATTACTCTTGATTAAAGATGCTGAAACAAAAGCTGGTTGGTAATGAAGCCAACACAAATAGGTAATTTACAAGAAGAGTTTATGAATTTCTGATTTAAAATCCTATTTTAAATAAAATAGGATTTCAATAATAATATCAATCCCTTAAAGAAATTTAGAGGCACTTAGCTGTGATCTGATATTTGACAAAATAATTTTATATATCTGCTGTGAACTTAATTGCATCATTCTGAAACCCATGTGTTGAAAGCCTAGCCTTCCTGTGATAACCTTTGGAGATGGGGCCCTTGGGAGATAGTCAGCTTTAGATAAGGTCATGAGGGGTGGGAACTAGTGCCCTTACAAGAAAAGATGTCAGAGAGCCAGTACAGTTATTATACAGTTATTTCTAGAAAGAATGTAGGAAAGTTTCTGGCAGTTTTCAAATATGTATATAGTGAAGAGTTATTTTTCTTCATCTTTGTTTTTTGTGTGTGAGAAACTCAACCAGTTCTTCTCTTGTCTTCTCTAGTAAGTCATGAACTCATTGAAAACGGTAACAATGTCATGCTTGCTTTTGAATGATATGCAAACCCTAGATGAGACCTACTTAGGCTTCTGTTCTCATCTTGCAGCTGTCATTGTGTCACTCAGTAGCTGTGTGACTTCAGTTTTTACCTAACCTCCCTGAATCACCCAGTTTTCTCATTTGTAAAGCAGGGAACATGCCTGCCACACAGAGTTGCTATGAGTATCAAAGTGAATGGGGGAACATCTTTTCCATACTGCTTGATTCTCAGCACGTGCATAAGCAGAAGGTATTGCTAATTTAGCCAAAAGAAAATGGAGCCCAAAGAAGTTGATCATCTGTAGCTGATGAGAGGAAGCTGGGCTCTCACAGGGTCTGGGAGGTTCAGAAGCTATGCAGACACAGGCCTAAGTCTCCTAGGAACACAATCTTTCCCAGGGGAGCACAGAGGAGCTCAGAGATGCTCAAAGACCAGTGGGACCTTGAATCAGGGAGATAAGCAGGAAGTTGCCTTGAAGCCATGAGTCAGTTCTCCTCTAAGGCCTCGTTAGTAATAATGGATGTGCCCTCATATCAAGACTATGACTTCAGAGCTTGGGGTTCCCTCTCCTGTCCCCAGTTCTGGGCACCCAGACAAAAGGGTCAATGCTAGGGCATGACCATGAGGGAGGAAAATGAAGGCACAGATTTCTAGGAAGGAGTGTGTGTGTGTGTGTGTGTGTGTGTGTGTGTGTGTGTTGGCAGCAGGAGTGAGTCCAAACCCAAGACCTTGAGAACAGAAAGCAGGGAAACCCAGGATGAACACCAACACCAAGGCCAAGGGCAGAAGCAGCCTGAAATAAGGAGAGGTTTGAAGCTGGAGGGGAGTAGGAACTGTTCTCGAATGAGGACAGGAAGTTCCTACCAGCTGCTGAAGGTAGCACGACAGCCCCCCAGGCTTCCCAAGAGGGCAGCTGGAGCACGGGACACACACGTGCAGGGCTAGTTCACACACAGGCTGGGGCCAAAATTTCATCTCGTGAGCTATCCTCATGCTGTTCCTTCTCATTTTGATTCCTTTCTAAAATTTCCAGCAAAGCAGTGCCCTGCACATCACAGGGATTAAACCTTTGCTGACGTGAACTGAAAGTCATTTTCCATGGGGCTGGGATTCACCTGGGGCCTCCTTGGAAGATCCGCTTTATCTTAAATTACATTCAGAACAGTAAATAATCCTTAGAATGTGTTTCACAGGAGCAGGACACTCATTTTAGTGTCCTGGACATGGTCCAAGGGATTGTAGTCTAAATTCTCCATTTCATACGTTCATGTTTCTAGCGTGGCTCAGAAAGTTCATTCCTGGGTTGCAATGGATTGTGAAGGAGGAAGTAAGAACTCATTTTCAGCCCTACCACAGACTCTTTCTGTTGCTCTGAGTCCCCGAGCAAGCGATCTCCTAACTCTGCTCTCAGTTACTCCATCTGGGAAATGGGAATAATAAACTCCCTCTTGAAAACATGAAAATGGATTAGAGATAATATTTTCAAAGTGATTTCCCAACTAGGTAAAAGAATGCTGCATATTTCATAGATACTCCCAGGGACAAGCTCACACACATGTAAAACCCATCTTCTTTCCTCTGGAATTGAGAAAAATTATAGAACTGGAACTGGGCAATTTATCCTTATCAGGTTTGAGAGGGTGTGGCTGAGTAATCTAACAGTTCGTCATTCCCAGCTAACTTCCAGAGGGGGTGAAACTAGTGGCTTTATAAGGAAGCAGTAAATCGAAACTAGTTCACTCAACTCTAGTCTTGGCTCTGGTTTGAATCCTCCCAGTAGGGCTTTAAGGTTTGGTGTGAAGCTTTTTTATTTTGCCAGGCACCCACACCTGGCTCTAGTGGTAAAGAACCCACCTGCCAATGCAGGAGACGTAAGAGACATGGGTTCAATTCCTGGGTTGGGAAGATCCCTTGGAGAAGGGCATGGCAACCCACTCCAGGATTCTTGCCTAGAGAATGTCATGGACAGAGAAGCCCGGTGGGCTATAATCCATGGGGTCACAAAGAGTCAGACAGGATTTAGCGACTTGGCACAGCACAGTATCACCCTGGGGTCCAGCAGGCCTTATAAGACTTTCAACTGTGCATGAACCTGCTTCTGCTCACCAAGCAGGGGAGGTATCCACGATGCGCTCTTCTAGTGAGCCCAGGACTGCGGCTAGCTGGAGGCTCCATGTAAAACAGTCTCTCCAAAGCCTAGCTCAAGGCCTGGCACATTGTGGGTACACAATGATAGCTGTTGAATGAATGAATGAATGAATGAATATCCCTGCTTTGTGTAGCTGAAGGTCAGGGCAGCTTCACTTACTCTGCCCTGAGAAAAGACACGACTGAGGGCATACTAAAGGGACACTTGGTGGGGGAAAAGGGGCCCTTGATGATACTACTAACACATTTAGCAATGCCGAAAGTACCATGATTATAAGCTTTTTTTTTTTTTTTTTTAATTTCACACACAATCCTATGAGGTAGGTTCTGTGATTATGACTTCTACTTTATAGATGAGGTCAATGAGGCCCAAAGGAGGTTTGTATCTTGCCTGATGGTTCAGTTGCTGGAGGAGTTTACCTGATTGTGAGCATTGGTCTCTCAGTTGTGTCCGACACTTTGTAGCCAACCAGGCTCCTCTGTCCACAGAATTCTCTAGGCAAGAATACTGGAGTGGGTTGTCATTTCCTTACCAGACTGTAGACAGCCTCAATCCAGACCCTGCCCCCATAACCGCTCAGTTAACGTGAACATGACCCACAGCTCCAACCAGGGAGCAGACTGCTGAGCACACGTGCAAATCACTGTCCTCTCCGGCCAGCTAGCATGAGACCAGAACTGCGGGCCACCACTGCTCAGCATCAGGACGCCGCAGAGTAAGCTGGACTTGGTGTTTCTGTTTTCAAACGGGGACCCGAGGCTGCAGAGCAATCAGGTGTCTTGCTCAGTCACTGGGCTCCACACAGGAGAGCTGTGATCAGAAAGCAAGTCTCCTGTCCTCTGATGTGCAGCTCAGATCTCTGCAGTCCGGGCCCTGGCATCAGAGACGCCCACCTGGTGCACCTCCCAGTCCCACCATCAGCGGTGACAGTTGCTGCCACACTTGGGAATCAATCGATAAACACCTGCTATGACGGAAGGACCTCAGGCACCAGAATAAAGAGCCAGACATGGAAGAGACTTTAAGGAATGTTGAATCCAACCCTTCATTTTACAAAAAAACAAAAACAAAAAAACCCCTGCAAAAACAGAGGCACCTTGCTTAAGGTCCCAAACTAGCTGCTAGCAGTGTGAGGAGCAGGTCTCCCAAGATGCCTCCTGTCCATTTACTACTCTGCTATACTGTGCTGGGGCTTCCCTGGTGGCTCAGATGGTAAAGAATCTGCCTGCAAAGCAAGAGACCCTGGTTTGATCCCTGGGTCAGGAAGATCCACCGGAGAAGGAAATGGCTACCCACTCCAGTAATCTTGCCTGGAGAATCCCATGGACAGAGGACCTTATGTGCTACAGTCCAGGGGTCACAAAGAGTCGGACACTACTGAGCGACTAACACTTTCACTTTCATTTTATGCTGTGCTCAGAGGTAGCAATGAACTTGACCAAGAGCCTCTCCTTACTGCCTGCAGTGCCTCTCTGGCCTGGGCGCAAACCCTCACCACACCTTGCACAGAATGTAAGCCCTGCCTTGTGGAGCAAAGCACCCATCCTCAGAGATTCTCTCCTGTGTATAAAAGCGATCTTCAGTAAAGGCCATCAGTTCTGACCATCCCCCTCCTGCTCCTCGCCCAAAACTTAATTAATCATGTTTGCATCTGGATCTAGACAAGACAATAGCAGGGATGTGTTTTTGGTTAGGAACTGAAGCTGCATTCACAAAGGAATGTTGATTAGTTAGTGGTCGGTATCATTTTTCATGCCTTTTTAAGTTACAAAAAATTTTAATATCAAAGCATTTCTCCCTGCACCGCACATATCTATTTCTCATAAGTGCATTCTGCTGGCATAATTTTCTTTTCCTTCCTGCGGGCTCTGTTTATGAGATGATCCATCAGGTTGTCTGAGTCTCCATCTAGCCCTTCAGCAACCAAAGGCGTTCCAGGTGAGCTGTGAGCTACAGCCCACGGCCTCCCCCCATGTCAAAGGGGAAGGAGAAAGGCAGAGTTGCTTAGGGAGATGACTGGCTGGGACAGTAAGCTCTCCTTCTAGTCTGTTGGGGTCAGACTGAGGCCTCGTGATAAACGCTGCTGCTCTTTAGAACAGAGATGGACCCCTAAAGGGGAGATGGCATCCCGAACTTACTCTAGACTCAAAGATGCTGAGGTCCATCTGAATACCTCAATCTAGTCTTCACTTCTGCACCAGGAAAATGTCCTCAATCTGGGGAAATCTCCTAATGCAGGAAGCATGTAGTAATGTGTACGACAAGCCCATATGTGTAGAACATGTCCAGTCACAGATGATAAGTCATGGGAGCAAGTAATGTTGGAAATTTTTGGCAGAACCAGAAATCTGCCTACCCCACCAGCCCTCAAGCTAGATGTGCTTTTCGTGCAAAGGTGATGCAGCAGTCACGGGGGACGGTGAGGTACTTCCTCTTGTTCAGTGGATTTTTCTGCTCAGTTCCAAACCTGGCTCAGGCACCAAGAATATAGCTGTGACAGGACTGACCAGAGAGGGCAAAAAGAATAAGATGTCCTAAGATGCTCAGGTGCAGGCAGACCCTCTGTTTTAGAAGCCATCAGCATCACAAGGTCACTGATTCCTCAAACACCACTGGCTCCTGGGAATGGGAGAGGGCTTGTTATAGGAAAGGTTCATGACAGGAAACTCAGAGAACCCAGCTGAAGCAAATGGTCCCCAGAGCAGTTGGGGTTTACCATTTGAATTGATCAGATAATATGTTGTCATTGTTGTTCAGTCACTAAGTCGTGTCTGACTCTGCGACCTCATGGACTGCAGCACGCCAGGCTTCCCTATCCTTCACTATTTCCCGGAGTTTGTTCAGAATCATGTCCATTGAGCTGGTGATGCTATCTGACCATCTCATCCTCTGTCACCCCTCCTCTCCTTTTGCCCTCAACCCTTCCCAGCATCAGGGTCCTTTCCAATGAGTCGGCTCTTTGCATCCTGTGGCCAAAGTATTGGCGCGTCAGCTTCAGCCTCAGTCCTTCCAGTGAATATTCAGGGTTAATTTCCTTTAGGATATATATCAGTTAATGGCCCCAGATAACTGTTCTCACTACTGATTTTGGCCAAAAAAACATTGATTGTGGGCTTGGACATTGAAGCTGGTGACTGACCTGGAGACCAAGAGTAGTCTGGGATAACCAAACAACAAACTCACATTCCCAGAAATCAACCAACTAATTAAATGGCTACTTATTCAGAAAATAAATTAGGTGCCACGTATGTGCCAGGTACTGTGCTAGAGGTGGACCGCACTGGTCCCATCTATCCCCCAGCTGTTTCCTAAGGCATAACCTTGGGGTTGGACAGGGACAAGGCTGGGTGTGGAGTTGCAGCCAGCCTCAGCCAAAGGAAATATTTCAGGATGTCTGTTTTTATACTCAGAGGCATGGATGGTACAAAGCAGAGGTCTGTAAACTATTGCCCTCGGGCCAGATCAGGCCGGCTGCCTATTTCGGTAATTAGCCTTATTGGAACAGGCTGCATCATTTACTGTTGTACCATCCACGGCTGCCTTTACACTACCCCAACTGAGTTGAGTAGTTGAGACAGAGACTCTGTGACCTACAGGCTCTAAAATATTTACAATCTGGCTCTTTATAGAAAAATATCTGCTGTTTCCATGTAGAGAATCAATGGTCAAAGAGGAAGTATGCTCAGCTTTCCTGGTTTCTTCCCCAAGACCCAAACCAAAAACTGGCCTCCTCATTAGAAAGTCCTTTTGTTCAGGAATTGTGATCATCTAGAACTGTCTGTAGGGCTTCTTTGGTGGCTCAGTGGTAGAGAATCTGCCTGCCAATGCAGCAGACAGAAGACATGCGAGTTTGATCTCTGGATTGGGAAAATCCCCTGGAGGAGGAAGTGGCAACCCACTCCTGTGTTCCTGCTGGGAAAATCCCATGGACAGAGGAGCCTGGTGGGCCACAGGCCATGGGGTCATGAAAGAGGGAGATGTGATTTAGCAACTAGACAACAACAACAAAACTGTCCTGGCAGTAAAATTAAATACTCAGTTTTATTAGCATCTGGGTAAATAACAGGTATATGTGGTCCTTTTTGGAGAAAGAAATGGCAACCCACTCCTGTGTTCCTGCTGGGAAAATCCCATGGACAGAGGAGCCTGGTGGGCCACAGGCCATGGGGTCATGAAAGAGGGAGATGTGATTTAGCAACTAGACAACAACAACAAAACTGTCCTGGCAGTAAAATTAAATACTCAGTTTTATTAGCATCTGGGTAAATAACAGGTATATGTGGTCCTTTTTGGAGAAAGAAATGGCAACCCACTCCAGTGTTCTTGCCTGGAGAATCCCAGGGACTGGGAGCCTGGTGGGCTGCCGTCCATGGGGTCGCACAGAGTCGGACGCGACTGAAGCGACTCGGCAGCAGCAGCAGCAGCGGTCCTTTTGGGCCTCTGGGGCAGGTGAATAAATGAGGAACAAAGGTCAGAGTTGTTCAGGTTCTTCTACAGGGCCACAACACTGTCAGTCTGGCTAACCCAAGTCAGCCTTACTTAAACACTCACATGTCAGAAGCTCTCGACTTTGCTTTTTGTGGGGAAGCTTGGTGCCCTGGAAAGTTGGGCTCACAAGGCAGCCCTGGGATGATCCTCACAGCCGGGCTTGTGCAGGCTCTCCCAGGCCATGCTCCCAGACACCTGTGTCCTCAGATGACACATGAGGCCATTCCCAGACACCTCTCTGGCCCCTAGATCTTTTTCCATTCTTTTTGAGATGCTAAGTCAGAGTTTCAGAGTGTCCAAGAACTTGCTAGAACCGTGTGTGCCTTGGCACCTTCTTCTGGATCTCTGTCTTCTTGGGCTATACGGGCCATGGTCCAGGAAGGGTGGGATGGACAAAGAGGAGGAGGGTGGCAGTGTTCACACAATTCATGAATGTCAAAGAAGAGACAACATGTAAAGCTTCTGGGAAGGTTTTCAAGCTGCCAGTGGGATCCGCAGTGGAATGGAGGGCCGTGAGGGGACACTGATAGTTCCCAAGTCTCCAGATCTGCTCAGCCCAGCCCAGCACACATTAATGGGGGCCTGCTTGCTGACAAACCCATCTGAGTGCTGACTCGGGGAATTGGGGAGGAACAAGGCCCATGCCTTGCTTCAGAGGCTCTCCGTGGGAACTGTTGGCCTGGCCCTGCCAGTGGAGGGGCGGATGCTGCAGTGAAACCTGGGGCAGGAGTACACGAGGCGACACCAGGGCTCTGGAGGGCACCTGCAGAGAAGTCCTGCTATTGGCAAGGCCTGACTACTTGGCGTCCAGCCATCCCTTTCTTGCACTTAAAGCCCCTTCCAGCTCAAAGGTTTGGAATTTATCTCCTTACCACCAATTTTGTAAAATGAGATTGTCATTAGAAACATGAGGGGGTGGGCCTCGAACATCTAGATTATCTCTCTGTGGAAACAAAAACCAGAGAGAGAGGCAACGCTATGCCTGTTTTATGAAAGGGGAAAGTACCTCAGGTATGCTCAGTGTCCCATATCACAGATTAAAAAATGGAGGAGCTGGGACTCCCACGAGTCTGGACTTCAGATGCCCACCAGGAGCCCTAACGGAGGCCAGGAAGGGGCAGGCCAATCACAGAAGAGCACCTTGAGGGCGGGTCTCCCTCACAGTTGTGCAGGTTGACCCCTGTAGAAAGAGCCCCCAGCAGAGGGAACCTGTGGGCTGAAAGTCAGTCTGTGTTCTAAATAACGACTCTCAGTGATCTGGGCCCTCTGGAGAAGGGCCTCTTCTCTACTATCCACAAGAGGGGGCACTGGGGGATGGTGCTGGTCCCTGCTTGTGAGTGGATAGGTAGTGAGGTTGGGTGTGGGGAGGGATGGTAGATTCACCCCAGTGGGTCATTCGGGGAGGGCTGTGGACTGATCTGGTGCAAACCTATTTCATTTTAGAACTTTCACTGTTGTGGCTTCATTTGCTTCAGTCACTTCCTCTCTTCATCAAATACCTATGTGAAGTCATTCAGCAGAACATTCACCCATAAAGTACTTTTCCCGAGACCAAGACAGGAGATTAAAAAGAGAGAGAAGATGAGTGACAAGAACAAAGCATGCTGTCAACTGAGACATTCAAAGAAGTTGTTCCAAACACAATTTAGAGTTATTCCTTTTCTACAATTGAGGGCAAAATGGAGTTCTAGGAAAGAAGCAGAGACAAGTATTCCTTGAGTATTGTGGACTGAGTATTCATGAAACCTGTTTCCTAACTGAAGACGCAACAATTAGTGATAAAAGCATTGCCAGGACTTCCTGCCAATAATGTAGCCATTGGTGGTTCAGCCATTGGTGGTCCAGTGGCTAAGACCCCATGCTCTCAATGCAGAGGGCCTAGGTTTGATCCCTGCTCAGGGAACTAGATCCCACATACCACACCTAAGATTTGGCATGCCATAGCAAAGATCAAAGACCCTGGATACCACAGCTAAGGCTTGATGCAGTGAAATAAATTAATATTTAAAAAAAATACTGGAATTCATCAAAATCATAAAAAGTTTTTCACCAACTTGGGGTCCAAATGAAGTTTAATATCTTTTGTTTTTCCAGCCCCTCCCACCTGCTCTGTGAACAGTAAAATCCAAGGTCCTTTTCTGTGCTGTGACAAACAGTTGATTCTGGAGGAGCTTCTAGCATCAGCCACACCATGCCATGTCAGCACCAGACCTCCTCTGTAATTCTTTTGGCTATTGTATCGAGCAGGCTTCCCTTTTCCTTAAGTTATTTCTGCAGCCCAAGTGTGTCTCTCTGTCCCTGGACTTTAGTTGGGGGTACCCCAGTGCTTCTCTCCCAGAAGGTTCTCAAGCTCCTTTTACAAGTGGATACCACTCCACTTCAGAGATTGGATTGGCATGCCAGTAGGTGGAAGGACTTGCAGCTCCACCATAGTAACAGGAAGTTCTCTTATATCTCAAGGCCAGAATATGGTGGGCCTCCAGGTTTACATAACCAAGGAAGACCTTCAGATTTTTTTCCCCCCCAGAAAAACTAAATCCCCTAGATGACCTAGAGTCTTTACTTTCCGAAATGAGAAAGTAGATTTTATCTCTGCCTTAAGAGAAGCCCTGCTACACACACTAATAGAACACTGTGGCAAATGGGGAGACGGGTGATTGGGTGACAGTCAAATCCATACCCTGGGTTCCCAGTCGCAACTTCACTTTCTGTGGTCCAGTCTCACCCACACTGTCCTTCTTGCCCCCTTTCCTGGCGTCTTCCTAGTAATATCATCCTTCAGAGCCGGGTTGGAAACTTGACCTCCTAAATAAATCATTGACCCACCATGCTCAGCGTGTGTTTTCATCATTCCCATTTTACAGATGAGGGAGCAGATCCAGGGGAATTCGTCACTTGGTTTCTTTATCTAATATTGTCATAGGGCCAGAACGCCCACGCAGCTCTGAGGTCTTAAGTCTCCAGCGCCAGACGTAATGGTGAGAGATTTCAGACCGGTGTGAGGACCAGTGCGACCAGGGGCCGCCGCGAGACCCCATCCCACCCTCGCACTGGGAGAAGCGGACGGTGGGGTGTGCTGCAAAGGGACCGCCCGGTCCTCAGGATCGCTGGGCACCCGGCGGAATAAAGCCTGGGCTAAGGCGGCTGACGACACCCTCACCCGGCTCAGGCTGCCAGCCACGGGAGAGAAGGCACTGGCAAGAGCCCAGAGAGGATTCCCCGCGAGAAATATATCGCGTGCTGACATTTTTATGACCCGGGCCCGCTTACAAAACACAGGCCAGTGCACAGCTCCTCTCTCCCTGCCCAGCTTGAGATCACATGCTCGGCCTGCGGCTGCCACTTGGAGTCAGAAGAGCCCATATATTTCCCTCCTCAGATAGGCCTAGTGGTTCTCGTCAGGTGCAGAAAGCCAATAAATCACCAGCGAGGTCTCCGCGTATCTATCAGTCAGGAGGCTTGTCATCTTCTCGGCCTCGATTCACTTGAAAGCCGCCGGCGGGCGGGGCGGGGCCGGGGGCGGCGGGGGCGGGGCCAGCCGGCGCGGACACCTGGCGGGAGCGGGCGGGGCCGCGAATGTTCACAGCTCCGAGGGAAGCGGAGATTTACACCTCCTCCCCTCCGTACGCGCCGCCCTTGGCTTTGAAGTTCCGCGGCTCGGGTTTGGGGGACGGGAGGTCGGTTTCCCCCTGCCCGTTGGGGCGGGGTGGGGCGGGGGGGTTTAATATTCCCGTCACGTCCTCAGTGCAGCTACGGCTGGGAGGGATGGAAGCCGTGGGGGAAAGTTCTGGGCAACATCCCCCAAGGCCGGGGGAGGCAGGGAGGCGTCTCACGCCCAACTGTCCTGTCTTGACATCCGTAGCCGGACTCAGCTCAGCTTGGCCGAAAACACACTGAAACCGGAGTGAGAAGTTGGGGCGTCAGGTCCCCCCAACCCCTCTGCTCGGGAAACTCCGTTTCCTGTGTTTCAGTTCAGTCGCTCAGTCGCGTCCGACTCTTTGCGACCCCATGAATCGCAGCACGCCAGGCCTCCCTGTCCATCATCAACTCCCGGAGTTCACTCAGACTCATATCCATCAAGTCAGTGATGCCATCCAGCCATCTCATCCTCTGTCGTCCCCTTCTCCTCTTGCCCCCAATCCCTCCCAGCATCAGAGTCTTTTCCAATGAGTCAACTCTTCGCATGAGGTGGCCAAAGTCCTGGAGTTTCAGCTTTAGCATCAATCTTTCCAAAGAACACCCAGGGCTGATCTCCTTCAGAATGGACTGGTTGGATCTCTTTGCAGTCCAAGGGACTCTCAAGAGTCTTCTCCAACACCACAGTTCAAAAGCATCAATTCTTCGGCGCTCAGCCTTCTTCACAGTCCAACTCTCACACCCATACATGACCACTGGAAAAACCATAGCCTTGACTAGACAGACCTTTGTTGGCAAAGTAATGTCTCTGCTATTGAATATGCTATCTAGGTTGTTCATAACTTTCCTTCCAAGGAGTAAGTGTCTTTTAATTTCATGGCTGCAATCACCATCTGCAGTGATTTTGGAGCCCCCCAAAATAAAGTCTGACACTGCTTCCACTGTTTCCCCATCTATTTCCCATGAAGTGATGGGACCAGATGTCATGAGCTTAGTTTTCTGAATGTTGAGCTTTAAGCCAACTTTTTCACTCTCCTCTTTCACTTTCCTCAAGAGGCTTTTGAGTTTCTCTTCACTTCTGCCATAAGGGTGGTGTCATCTGCATATCTGAGGTTATTGATATTTCTCCCAGCAATCTTGATTCCAGCTTGTGCTTCTGCATATAAGTTAAATAAGCAGGGTGACAATATACAGCCTTCTTTCAAATACCATAAAGTGGCTGCGGAATCTGAGAGACCTTGATTCAAATCCCACCTTTGCCTTTGGGATTCCCTAGTGGTTCAGACCGTTAAGAATTTGCCTGCCAATGCAGGAGACCTACATTCAATCCCTGGGTCGGGAAGATTCCCTAGAGAAGGGAATGGCAACCCATCCAGTATTCTTGCCTGGAAAATCCCCCTGGACAGAGGAGCCTGGTGGGCTATAGTCCATGGGGTTACAAAGAGTCCAACATGACTGAAGGA
This sequence comes from Bos taurus, assembly GCF_002263795.3. Classification (NCBI taxonomy): domain Eukaryota; kingdom Metazoa; phylum Chordata; class Mammalia; order Artiodactyla; family Bovidae; genus Bos; species Bos taurus. The sequence continues at coordinate 23,805,528 of NC_037330.1, forward strand.
CTAAAGACTTTCATTTTCTTTGGGATTTGAGTGATGGGCTAGATTTACTGATGGGCTTCCCTGGTGGCTCAGACGGTAAAGAATCCACCTGTAATGCCGGAGATCAGGGTTGGATCCCTCCCTCTGGTCCGGAAGATCTCCTGGAGAAGGGAATGGCTGCCCACTCCAGTATACTTGCCTGGAGAATTCGCTGGACAGAGAAGTCTGGTGGGCTACTGTGCATGGGCTTCACAAAGAGTTGGACAGGACAGAGAGACTAACACTTTACACTGATGTGCTGTATTTCCACTTTCCTCAGTGTGTGAGGGGGAATACAAACACCCATCTCACAGAGTTGCCATGGCAGTTAAATGGGGCTGTACGTGCCAACTGCTTAGTCTGTGACCACATGTAGTAGAATCATAAAAGATGATAGCTGCCTTTTTATTATTTTCTTTACCTGTAAGATTTTGGTTTTGGACTACAAACACTTTAAGGCCACTTCTAGCTGGAAGTTGCACACCTGGTGCTGCTCAAGCAAGAGCGGGCAGGGGTGGAGCTGCTGACTACTCCCAGCCAGCCAGGAGTTCTGCTCAGGCCCTGGGATCCCCAGTTCTCAGCTCTCTCTACCTTTAGGATTTCAGAGCCTTAGGCCTGGGAAGTCTGACTAGGTTTGATAAATGCTTCCTTACTTGGGAAGCATTTGGAAGGCTCCTTCTATGCCCTCATCACATCTGGGCTAGGGGCATCACCCGGTTCTGGGTGGGCGACCTATGTCTGGGGGGTTAACAGGAACTGCTCTTGGAGACACAGTCAACTGTGCACCACAGGCTGGTGGAATCCAGTGGCCCTTTTCCTCCCACAGTCATACCAACGTGTTCAGGGACCACATTCACCAGGCAGAGGGGTAAAAGCAGTTTTTGATCTTATCCCATGGGAAAGCCAAGGAGAACCTGTAATCTAACCATTCTTGGTCTCAAATTTTTCAACTGAAAATCAAGGCTGGAATACCAGTGTTTTTCAATGGGGAGCTGTTGGCATCTGGGTCCAGGCCCATCCTGCACTTAGGGAATATTTAGCACTCTGGGCCAGGCATTAGATGCCAGCTGGACCTCCTGGTATTGGGACAATCAAAATGTCCTCATGTTTCCAAATGCTTTTCATTGAGGATCACTGGTTGATCCCATCTCCCCTCTAGTCCTAATGTTGTGTCAGTTTAGGAGTCCTGCTTCAGGCAGTAACCAATTATTCTCACTGTGACTTTGGCCAAACTGGTCAATGTTTTTATTTAATTAATTAATTTATTTATTTTACTTTACAATATTGTATTGGTTTTGCCATACATGGACTTGAGTGTACATGTGTTCCCCATCCTGAACCTCCCTCCCACCTTCCTCCCCATCCCATCCCTCTGGGTCATCCCAGTGCCCCAGCCCCAAGCACCCTGTATCATGCATCAAACCTGGACTGGCGATTCGTTTCACATATGATATTTTACTTGTTTCAGTGCCAGTCTCCCATATCATCCCACCCTCACCCTCTTGGTCAATGTTTTTAAAGAAATCAGTATTAAAGGAATAATCAAACTCACCCTGTACTTTCTATACGTCACATAGCTTTGGTGAGGATATATACGTTTTTTTTTAAAGGATGTGAAAACACTAAACTGATTTCTGAAGGTAAGGCACTACTATTAGTATGAGAAAATAATGATAATAGTACCTTATTATCAGGTTCTAGGCACTGCATGGGCATCTATTTAATTCTAAAAGGAGCCTCTCATGTAGGTTTTACTATTTTCATTTTACATATAAAGAAAATGGATTAAAAGAGTAAGTGATTTGCCCAAGACCATGTAGCTAGAATTTGAAGCCAGAACACGGACTGTCTGAATTCATGTACTAAATAATGTCCTCTTCTTCTTGTTCTGCATGGGTCATGGATTTGATCCCTGGTCAGGGAACTAAAATCCTTCATGCCATGCATGGTGTTCAGCCAAGAAAAATAAAATTAAAGTTAAAAAAATAATAAAAGGAAAGCATGTGGGAAAAAAAGAAAAAGGGGCCAGTGATCTTAAGGTCTGTCTTATTAGTCTCTATGCCTTCCAGCCTCCCTTAGTATGACTCTCCATTTTCCTTGCTTCCTCTGTGAAAATGAAGCTTCCTTAAGGTCACTTTCTTTTGTACAATATTTCATATTATCCCACACATCCAGCTGTGGGAACCTGGACCCCCAGACTCAGATAGTCTCAGTATTCTCCTCTCTAAAATGGAAATAGTCCTAAGCACTCCTGCGTCTCCTGTTCCACAGCACTCTTCTGAGGATCAAAAGAACAAGAGTATGTGAGATTGCTTTGTAAATTGTAAAGTGCCATACAAATATGAGTTGTTATTATTTCCAGCTGCGGTTGTCTAAGGACTACTTCAATAAGGGCATTATAAGTGATTGATAAGACTTTATGTGGTATTTGTGCTTTAAGGGGGAACAAGTCTTAAGTCAAAGGACTGAAACTCTGGTTTGGAATGTTGGTTGCAGTATCTAGACCAAGGGATTCAGGCAAGTGAATGAGGGGTTTGGGCCCAAGTCCAAAATACCAGTGGGCTTAACTTAGGTTAGGAATGACTATTAAATTTTGATTATTATTTGTTCATTGAACAAGTCAAAGAAAGTTAGTAATAATATTAGCAAATATTAATTTGAGAGCTTACTTTATATCAGGCATTATTCTAAATATTTTGTATCTCTGTTTGTGCTCATGCTCAGGTGTGTCTGACTCTTTGCGACCCCATGGACTGTAGCCCACCAGACTCCTCTGTCCATGGGATTTCCCAGGCAAGAACAGTGGAGTGGGTTGCCATTTCCTCCTCCAGGGGATCTTCCCAACCTCGGAATCGAACCTGCATCTCTTGTACTGCCAGTAGGATTCTTTGCCACTTGAGCCTCTTGGGAATCCGTTTTTTATCTGCTGCTGCTGCTGCTAAGTCACTTCAGTCGTGTCCGACTCTGTGCGACCCCATAGATGGCAGGTCACCAGGCTCCCCCATCTACATATATTTAATTCTTAAGAGAATCCAGTGAGACGAATATCTCTATGGGGAATATGACTATCTTCATTTTCCAAATGAGGAAAATAAGGCTCAGAGAAGGTATGAGGCTTTTTCTAGGGTCACACAGCTAATAAGTGATGGAGCTTGGGTTTGAACCCAGTCTTTCTGACCCCTTAGCCAAAAAGGAACAAAGAAGGGATGGAAAGAGGGAAGAAAAAAAGGAAAGGAAACTCGAAAGAAAGGTAGGCTGGAGAGAAGGACATCTATGTACTGAACACTCCTCAGATATATTATTCTGAGACTCTACGAGACAGAGATCTAGAACCCAGTGATGTCTAAATGAAATGTGTCCTGAAGGAGTCAAAGAAAGATCTTTGGGTCTATCTTTCCCATAAGGTAGAGCACATTCATCTTCACATCTGTGGACTATAAAGGAGCCACTACCACTGAGATGAAAATCTAGCCTGAGTGTGTGGAAACACATAAGGAGGGGCAGACAAGAGTTGGTAGAGGGGTTGTCTGGGTGAATCTTTGGGAATTCATAGGATCCAGCCAGGCAGAGTTGGGGGAGGAGGCAGGAAGCCACACACAGTGGGTGAAGCTACAAGTAATCTTTACCACGCAAAGACCGTGTGCAAGAGACAGGTGTGAGGCTGAAAGTGCAGTAAGATCCAGCTCGTTTGTGCCAGGAAGTTTCTCAGACAAGCCAAGAAGCTTGGGCTCCATCCTGTAAATGACAGAGGGCCATCAATGGTCTTAAGCAGAGTTAGGTTTATGATGTAGCTATTCATTCTGGCTCGAGTAGGGAAGCTGGATTTGATGGGTTGAGGACATGGCAAGAGATAGAGAGTGTTCAAAGTTCTGACAAGAGACTATGAGCTCCATAACTAAGGAACTCACCCTAGAGCTGATGAAGAGACGGAAGAGATATTTAGGAGATATTTTTAGAGGCATTTCATGACTGGATTGAAGTGGAATGGCTGGCACTGGAGATGTCTTGGTTGATACCTATATTTCTTGATTTAGTGACTGGAAAACTAGGGTGCTACCAGCAGAGGTTTAGAGTGCCAGAAGAGAGGTCAATTCAGAGAAATGGATTTGCCCAGCAGCAGACTGGAAAGAATAAATATGAAACCCTGGGAGGCAGTCCGGGTTAGAGATATTTATTTGATTTGTTAAAAAATAATTTATTAACTGTGGGGTGTTGACATTAGGCTAGGTGTGAGACTAGGAAATCAGGCTAGAACAGGTTATGTCACAGTAACAATTTCCAGATCTCAGTGACTTAAGACCAAAACAAAAGTTTATTTCTCATTTATACTGCATGTCAAATTTAAGTGCTATTCAGGGGCTGTGTTCCACTTTGTCACCCAGGGACCCAAATTGACGAGGTTGCATCATCTTGTGACTTCAGCATTTAGCACATGAGTCCTCCTCAGTCACCTTGGCAAGAGAAGAGAGAGGCTAAAGAGCCACACAAGGCCTTTTACCCCCTGAGCTGGAATTGACATGCATCATATCTGCTCACATATCACTGCTAGAGTTGGCCTAATGGTCTCACCAACTGCAGGGGTTGGGAAGTGTAGAGGAGCCAATATTGTATTATATAATCTTTGCTATTATAACTATAATATTAGTTAGCAAATATTATTGCTAACTAACAATCCTTTGATTTAATTGGGAGCTCACATTTGTGGTTTCCTATCATCTCGGGAGAAGAGGGTCTCATTACTTCCTTTTTCATTTTTTTCTCTTGAGAAAATTGACCTGGGGAATAAATGACTAGTCCATGATATTTTGACCACACAGTTGTTGAGCACTCCTGGGAGAAAGGAGCATGGAAGAGACATTTGTTGAGTACCTGTTACATGCCAGACAGTTCCCATATATAATTTCCTTCAATCTTCACAACCACTCAGGAAAAAAGATTTCTTCTATCCTTATTTTACAGAAGTGGCAAAACTAAATAGAAGGCCCAAGTTTGCAGACTCCAGGGGCTCTGTCCCACTTGCTATCAGCTGAATAGAGCCTAAAATTGAGCCTCCATTTCTATTTCTCACAGGATGGCTGTGAATTTCTCAGTTCCTATTGGCCCAAAGCTGAAAAGAGGTAGATGAAAGGCGTCCTGGACCTGTGGACTGCTGCTATGCCTTCCGAGGGATGGACTTCCAGCTTTTAGCCACATGTATGAAAGGGGCTGTTTCCATCTGCTGACCTGTCAGGCTCCCCCTCTCTCGAGCTTCTTTCCTCCCTCCTTGGAGTTTCTTCAATAAAACATTTCACTCCCCTGAAAAGCATCTCTGCTGAGTGGCATGGGGAGGGCCCAATATGGTTCCATTTAGCTCTCTGGGGATGCGGAGGCATCCTCCGCTCACATAACTCTAACAGCAAGTGGTATGTGTTTCCTTTCCCTCAAAACTATGAAAAAAAAAAAAAGTCTGGTTAACCTAGTCTTCCAGCCCACAGATCTCAGAAGTCCCACTCCCCACAGTCTCTGCATCACTCTGGATCCTGAGACTCCTGACTCTCAGAAAGACTCACGGGAGGGACATGACTGAGCAACTGAACAACAAGAATTTACATCTTACTGAATTTTCATTGGTTTTTAACCCCTGTTGCAAATCTGAATCACTATTTAAAAACACATGTATATATGTGTTGTAATATATATATATATATATGTATATATATATATATGCATACATATATATATCAGTCAGTTTAGTTGCTCAGTTGTGTCTGGCTCTTTGTGACCCCGTGGACTGTAGCACACCAGACTTCCCTGTCCATCAACAACTCCCAGAGCTTGCTTCAACTCATGTCCATCAAGTCGGTGATGCCATCCAACCAGCTTATCCTCTGTCATCCCCTTCTCCTTCTGCCTTCAGTCTTTCCCAGCATCAGGGTCTTTTCAAATGAGTCAGTCCTTTGCATCAGATGGCCAAAGTATTGGAGTTTCATCTTCAACATCAGCCCTTCCAATGAATATTCAAGACTGATTTCCTTTAGGATTGACTGATTTGATCTCCTTGTAAGTCCAAAGGGCTCTCAAGAGTCTTTTCCAACACCACAGTTCAAAAGCATCAATTCTTCGGTGCTCAGCTTTCTTTATAGTCCAACTCTTAACATCCATACATGACTACTGGAAAAACCACAGCTTTAACTAGATGGACCTTTATTGGCAAAGTAATGTCTCTGCTTTTTAATATGCTGTCTAGGCTGGTCATAGCTTTTCTTCCAAGGAGCAAGTGTCTTTTTATTTCTTGGCTGCAGTGACCATCTGCAGTGATTTTGGAGCCCAGTCAAAATAAAGTTTGTCACTGTTTCCATTGTTTCCCCATTTATTTGCCATGAAGTGATGGGACTAGATGCCATGTATATACACACACACATATATATGGTATCTGTGTGTTGTGGGTGTTTTCAGAGATCAGTCCCCGAACCTGGGGTGATTCTAATGTGCAATCAGACTGAGCACCTTTGTAAATTCAGACCAGGTCTTCAACTCTCAGAGGTTTTTCAACCTGAATAAAAAGATTGGAGAAAATTTTCTTCATGAACCAGTTAGACCCTAAGAAATACATTTCTAAAATTAAACTTCAGGCACTGTGCAGACTGGCAGAAAGGGTAGACATTTATTGAAAGAAACCAGCCTCCCTGGTATCCTTCTATTTCATTGCTTGCTTAAGTTTTCGGAATCATGAATGGTAGCCAGCACGAAGACAGGTTCCAACTCCACCCCTTCACTCACTGTGTGATCTGGGCCAGCTACTTAACTTCTCTACATCTCAGTTTTCACATCTGTGAAATGGAGAAAATAAGCACACTATTATATATGGTTGTTATGAGGAATATATGAAACAATTGAGGCCTTCACACATAACTAGAATTTCATTAAAGACAACTACTATATTACTGCTGAGCTTCCCTGGTGGCTCAGATGTTTACGAATTTACCTGCAATGCAAGAGACCTGGGTTCGATCCCTGAGTCGGGAAGATACCCTGGAGAAGGGAATGGCAACCCACCCCAATATTCTTGCCTGGAAAATCCCATGGACAGAGGAGCCTGGTGGGCTATAGTCCATGGGGTTGCAAAGAGTTGGACATGACTGAATGACTAACACTTTCACTGTATTACTGTTACTATTCTTATTACTATTGTTCTTTTTAGAACTCTTTGGATCAGCAATGGGAGAACTAGTGGATTCTTATTCTGACTTTAAGCTTGAGGATCTCTCCTCTGTGAGTCATAAGAGATAGATATACCTTTGGTTCCTGAGAACCTTTCCACATCCTATTTCACCTCCATAACTTGTTACTGGTCTGTAATCCATCCCAACTACCATCCTTGCCAGAATGTCCACAATACTCCTTAAATGTTACCTGTCCAGACCTAACACTTGACCTCGCTCCCTGACCTGCCCTCATATCCTGTGGGACTCTCTCTAGGAATGGTACCTCCATCCACCACCTACTCAACCGCCCAAGCTAAACACCTGGAGTCATTCTAGACTCCTTCCTCTTGTTCACCACCCCGACTCACTACTAAAACACCAACCAACCAAACAAAACAAACCCATAAGCAATTGCTTACTGGGTCCTGTTCTTCTCTTTCTTATTATAAAGAATAAATTAATTCTTCTCTTTCTTAAATTAATCTTATGTGCATGCCCTCTGCTGCTGCCCCTTTCAGGCTCTCACATCTGGACTATTCTAACTGTCTCTTACTTGTCTTCATCACTAAGTCTTAGTTCTCCTATCTCATGGACCACATTACCATTAGGGAGACACAAAGATAATCATGCTGTGCCCCTGCTCAAAACTCTCCAGCGGTTTTCTGTCATCCATCAGGTAGAACTGGGCTTTCAACATGGACTCAGGGTATGGACCATTAGTAAAACAATATGCACTCAGGTGTTGGCACTGTGACCTGTCTAGGTATGTGGTCTTTCAAAACCCTGTACAAACCAAACACAACATCTCTTAGCCACGAAGCCCCCAGGCCACCAGTCTGAGCCACTCCTGGTCTACCATAAAAATTCTAATTTCTTTGGTAAATCCTACAAGGCCTTTCCTGATGGATCTCATTACCTTTCTAGTCTCATCCCAACTTCTCTTTCCTAGCACTTTATACTTGCGTAATCCTGAACTACTGAATAGGTCATGTGCTCTTGCACCTCATGGTTTTGCTCATAATGAACCCTCTAATAGAATGTCCTTCTTCTTGGTATCCTGGGAAAATCTAGTTTATATTTGGTAGTTCAGTTCAAAGGTTAGCTATGCATGGTTCCCCAGAATAACTTAATTCTCCCTCTCCTACTGCTATCTGCTAATCTGACAATGATCACATGCATTGAAATTATTTATTTCATTTCATATTTATTCCCTCCTCTAGTCTCATAAACTCCTTAAAGCCAGGAGCTGTCTTTTAATTTAAGCATCCCCAACTGTCATTATGGTGCCTGGCCATAGAGAGTCTAGTGGAATACACAAGTGGAGGAATGGCATTAGCTAACATTTCAAGTGCTTCCTGATTTTCAGGCAATGACCTAAACACTTTACATATATTGTTTTTAAATCACTATATCAGGATTTTCCTGGTGGCTCAGATGGTAAAGAATTTGCCTCTAATGCAGGAGACCTTGGTTTGTTCCCTGGGCCAGGAAGATTCCCTGGAGAAGGGAATAGCAACCCACTCCAATATTCTTGTCTGGAGAATTCCATAGACTGAGGAGCATGGTGGGCTACAGTCCACGGAATCACAAAGAGTCAGACGTGACTGAGCGACTAACACACAACACAACAATCCCTATACTGAATATACCTAAAATTAAGATAAAACAGGTAAGTACAGAATGGGTTCCTCTATAAAACACACACACACACAGGTTGTTCCTAAGAGCTTCATTCTCAGCTGAAAGTGATTCTGAAATCTGTAGGATTTGAGCATTTGGAATGCTCCAGAGTGACCTATTATGCCCTTACTATACAGAAATTATTAATTTTATATCCTTTAAGGTAGTAAAGTCCATGAAGGCAAGTAGTGCAGTTTCTGTTTCAAAATTCTCAGCACCTGACATCATCCTTGGACACAGTGGGACCTGTGTAGATGTTAGATAAATGAATGAATGGACGTTCTGGTAGATCTCTTACTACACGAGTTTGGGAAACTCTGAAATCCTGGATACAGGACTCTGGCAGGCTCAGTGTTTTCTCTGACTTTTCCCTTCAGAAATGTACTGGGTACCTTGGATATAAATAAATAAACCACAAATAAATGTGTCTGAGAAAAAGGGAAAACGAGAAAGATGGGGTCCAGAAAATGATATTAAATATGAAAAAGTGAGTAATAAATAGAAGACTGAGAAAATTAAAAGGCCAATATTACTACAGATATTACTTGCAAATATTACTCCATGATGTGAAGGTCAATCTTCACATTTTACTTGTGACGCTAAAAAATATTCCTGCAATTAAGCTACATGGCCACCAGATGTCAGTAAAGTAACAACGTGGTCCATCGAGATTTATCAGCCTCTGGAATTCTAGGCTACAACGTTTCTCTCAACCTATACAGAGATTTATAATTATGTAGTTCCATTGTTATAGTGGTGGGAAAAAAGTTTATTAAAACAGATGACATTAAGTAAACAAGGTAAGAATGAAACACATACTTTTTATGGAAAATATAAATGTCCACCAGACTCCTCTGTCCATGGGGTTTTCCCAGGCAAGAATATTGGAACAGGTTGCCATTCCCTTCTCCAGGAGATCTTCCTGACCCAAGATCAAACCCAAGTCTCCTGTATTGCATGTGGTTTCCTTATTGACTGGGCCACCAGGGAAACCTCTACCCAAATTCTGTAAATACCTAAATGTATTTCTTGATTACTGTATAATAGCTAAAATTCCTAGCTTGAACTTCAACTGTTATGATCCTTTTAACAATTTCTGTGTAAAAGTAAATGCGATATTTACCTAGTCAAACTATTATCAATTCCTTCCATCCCAATTATCATCCAGGCCCCTTATCCCCAACCTCATCTTATCCCTCCCTACACACACACACAGCCACCTGTCATTCAGTGTTTGCTGCAGAATCTTCTGAGTAGAACATAGTAAATTAATGCTTACTTCCATAGCTAATTCTCATACAATTCCCTGAGTGAATTTCTAAGTATCTCTAACTTTCATCTTCTTCACATGAGGAACATAAGCTAATCCGGGTAACATGTTATAATTTCATCCCCCAGTTCTTTGAGCAATCATATTAGGATCCCTCTCTGTTCTCCCCCATTTCCATTATGTTTTTTAAACCTTTGTCATTTTATTTATTTTTACTTTTGGTTGCACTGGGTCTTCACTGATGTGCACAGGCTTTCTCTAGTTGCGGCGCATGGGCGTCTCATGGTGGTGATTTCTCTTGTTGCAGAGAATGTGCTCTAGGGCACGTGGGCTTCAGCAGTTGCAGCACACGGGCTCTGGTAATTGTGGTGCGTGGGTTTAGTTGCCCCATGGCTGTGCAATGTTCCTGGCCAGGGATTGAATCCTTGTCCTTTGCATTGGCAGGTGGATTCTTAACCACTAAACTATGAGGTAGGTTTTTGGAAGCTGTTTTTGGAAGCTGTGCTGAATTTTACTCATCAGCCCTAATTCAAGGATTGGCTGACAGGGTGCTGGTGGCTAATCCTTGACCTCGGAACCAGAGAGAAGTGAATTTACATCTTAGCTCTACCTCTTTTTTCTGCTTTTGCAAAAAGTAAGTGTATCCCTCAGAACATGAAAGGCTATGTTGCAGAATAAGCAGCTGTAAAACTTCAGTGGCTTGAAACAAAAGTGTATTTTTCACTGCCTGTCTAGATCAGGTTGGCAGAAAACCTCTGCTCTTTCCAGTCACTCAGGGACCCAGGTTTAGCAGCCTCCTTCTACATGGAGTAAGATGTCTCAAAGTCATCCAGAGTCATCTCAGTTGGCTAGAAACTGAGTCAGAGAGTCTTGTACTGTCATTTAAACACCCTAGCTCACTTCTCTTTTGGTCACAATTCATTGACCAGAGTGGATCATATGGCCCCATCTAGCTTCAAGAGTGTGAGCAAGTACACTTATCTATGTTCTTCATAGGAGAGGTGAGCTGAATATTGGCCAATAGTAGAAATATCTGCTATTGCCTAGCTTCAATCTCCAAAATTTAGTGCTGTGTTCTTAAGACATGTGGAACATGCTCATCCCCTCCCCAAGGAGACAACTTAAATATCCCAGTTCAGTTTAGTTCAGTTGGGACAACTTAAATATCCCAGGTCAGTTCAGTTCAGTTCAGTTGAGACAACTTAAATATCCCAGTTCAGTTCAGTTCAGTTCAGTTGCTCAGTCGTTTCCGACTCTTTGCGACCCCATGAATCACAGCACACCAGGCCTCCCTGTCCATCACCAACTCCTGGAGTTCACTCAGACTCACGTCCATCAAGTCAGTGATGCCATCCAGTCATCTCATCCTCTGTTGTCCCCTTCTCCTCCTGCCCCCAATCCCTCCCAGCATCAGAGTCTTTTCCATGAGGTGGCCAAAGTATTGGAGTTTCAGCTTTAGCATCAGTCCTTCCAATGAACACCCAGGACTGATCTTCTTTAGAATGGACCAGTTGGATCTCCTTGCAGTCCAAGGGACTCTCAAGAGTCTCCAACACCACAGTTTAAAAGCATCCATTCTTCGGTGCTTAGCTTTCTTTACAGTCCAACTCTCACATCCATACATGACCACTGGAAACACCATAGCCTTGACTAGATGGACCTTTGTTGGCAAAGTAAATCTCTGCTTTTGAATATGCTATCTAGGTTGGTCATAACTTTCCTTCCAAGGAGTAAGTGTCTTTTAATTTAATGGCTGCAATCACCATCTACAGTGATTTTGGAGCCCCCCAAAAATAAAGTCTGACACTGTTTCCACCATTTCCCCATCTATTTCCCATGAAGTGATGGGACCAGATGCCATGATCTTAAATATCCCAAGTCAGGTATTAAAGTTTAGGATATCTGAATGAAGCATAGACATTCCTTCCTCATGATAACTTGGGTTGTAATTTGTATATCAGGTCTGGATGTGGCATCTTTTTATCTCAAGAGCTATGAACCAAAAATCCAAGTGGTCTGTTCCCACTTCCCAATTCACAGTGGGGATGGTAACTCCACATAGTAACCGCAATAAGCACACCTATTCAGTAAAGAGGAAGAATGAAGACATGGAGCAAACACTGGCCTGCTAAAGTTCTGAACCCTACTGGGTTAACTTCTTGAGGCCCCCTGCTTGGAGTGGAAATGTACTTTAATTAATCTCTGATTCATCAAGTTGAAAGAGCTCCCTCATCCGTTCTTCTCTTTCACTGCTTTATCCACCCTATGGGATGTTCTTCCTGTTCTTTCATCCCACTGACAACCTCTAAAATAAGCATTAGGGAATATGATTTCCTAGGGCACTGGGAATTTATGCCAGTCTACTTCCTGCCCTAGATGATTAGAAGCTCAGGTCGTAACAGTCACCATCTTTTTAGTCAAAGCCTATGATTCCTTGGTGTATGACTCTCAAACACTCATGAACCAGAGCGGAGGTGTTGTGGGAGGGATGGAGTGGGAGGTTGGGGTTAGCAGATGTAAGCTTTTATCTACAGAATGGATAAACAATTAGGTCCTTCTATACAGCATAGAGAACTATATTCAATATCCTATGATAAACCATAATGGAAAAGAATAGATTTTAAAGAATACATATGCGTGTGTGTGTGTGTGTATATATATGTATATATATTTGTTGTACAGTTGCTTCAGTCATGTCCGACGCTTTGTGGCCCCTTGGACTATATAGTTGGCCAGGCTTCTCTGTCCATGGGATTACCCAGGCAAGAATACTCAAGTGGGTTGCCATTTCCTTCTCCAGGGGCTCTTCCCAATCCAGGGATCAAACCTGAGTCCCCTGCATTGCAGGCAGATTGTTTTCCATCTGAGCCACCAGGGATGTATTCCTTTGCTATACAGAAGTAATTAACACAACCTTGTAAATCAGCTATACTTCAATACAAAAAAATGAAAGTCCTCATATATTGGATTTCAGTTAGCTTAATATGCTGCTAACCACACCCTCAGTCCTTTCTGAAACGTGGCTTCCATATTTGCTATTTCTCACCTCCTTTGCTTTCTTTCTCTCTCTTAATTCAAGTGTCACATCTTTATTTTTATTTACTGGATATCCCACCCTTCACTGGATCTTCAAGACACGTTACTTCGTTCAGAGGTTTTAACACTCTGTACAATGGTATACCCTCAATTTGATCCTCCCCCCAGGGCTGAATTTTAATTAGCCTTTGTTGCTCACAGCCTTTCTTATTCCTATTTTTTATAGTTTAGAACTGAGAAGCAGTTGACTTTGCAACTCTTCTAGTTCCTGAATTTTTAAATCTTCTCTATTTGCTTTCATTCCTGCTTGTAAATAAACAAATTCTTTCTGATTGCATCTCCTTCTAATCGCACCTTGCTACATATAACCAACTAAGACCAGTGCACACTACAATATTCTGCTTCCCAAACTCTTCTCATAGATCTGTATGTTAATTAGATGCATGATATGCCTCCAAAATGACTGGTGGTGACAGTTTTATCAAATGCTTTATCTATAACATGGATCATCAACTTTCCAGCCTCCAATATCAGTTTTCTTACCACCCACCACCTGGCCTATTAGCCAATGTCATTTATTTTGGGGGTCACATTGGGGTTTCTTTGTTGTTACAATATCATCTTTCTTCCTGCTCTGACATCTTTATCAGTCAGAATAGGCTATGCTTTGGTAAACAACAACCCTAGAAATTTAGTGGTTTGAAACAAGGTTGTGGTTACTCCTATCCGTTCAATGCAGAGTGGCAGGAAAGCTCTGCTCATTGCAGTCCCACAGAAAACCAGCTGATGGAGGCTGTCACCACACCCTAAATGTGGGAAGCCCCACCCTGGGTCATAAATGCTCCAGCCTAGAACTAACTTACTTGATTCCCCCCTGCAACTCATTGGACAGAAATAGGCACGTGGCCAAGCTACATGCAAAGGCTCATAGTGTTAATCCATTCAGTGGTTTTTACTTTCTTACCATATACACAAAGCAGGGCAGTGCTGATAATGTTTGCCTTACTATTTGTCTGGTATCTATTTGTGTTTTAGAGAGGTTCCCGCTGACTACAGTAAGGAGAAGGGGTTGGGTGTCTTCATAATGGGGAGTGGAGCACAGGATGGACGTAAGGAGGCCAGTTAGCTAGGAAGCTGGTGCAGTAGTCCAGCTGAGCGAGGATAATACTTGTGAATCAATGGATTTGATGAATATGAAGATCAGTCAAGATCAACAGTGAATAGAACAGGATGAGCTCCAAGTCATAAAACAATTCCAACTGTAGGTCAACAGAAGAAGCTTATATTTTTCAGCAATGGTAAGGATATCATACTCTGACACTCAGGCTAAAACTGAACCACCAGCCCAGAAAAAAGCAGTTTGACAACACTTCTAAGACCAAAGAGTGAATATTTCAGAATGTGGAGAAGAACAGCTAAATTTTTTTGTCAACTGCTCCTCCATTTAGCCTTGCTCACTGAGTTCCCACTTAAACCATTGTTTGTAACCTCAGACCTCTGAACCTTGCATCTACTCAGGGCTAGAATTTTTACCCTGAATTTCCAGGAATAGGTGCTGGGTATATTTCTCTCTCTCTCTGTCCTTACACAGTGGTTCTTTCATTTTCCTCTCAAGGTCTCCCTTTGGGATTGATGAAAACTCCGAGTGCTGGGAAAGGAGGCCCTTTCCATGTTCTCACTCAAATTCCTCCTCTGTCAAGTTCCCTAGTTTCCTGTGAAAGAGTTATTGCCACAGACTCTTCAGACTTCATTATTAGGTTTGGTTTTGGTTAATGTCTGATAATGATCTCGAGAGAGGTGATAACTGCATATTAATGAGATTCACAAAGGAGCCAGATTGAAAACTGTTGCAAACTCCAGTGGTGACAGCAATAAACTGGAGAGAACTGAATAACACCCAGGGACAACACACCGTGGTGGAATCAGCACATATGATACTGACACTTCTGGTGAAAGAAACAGGAGTTTAGGCACTTTTTCTGTAAAGGAAAGGAGCAATGTAGAAAACAGTAGTCAACAGAAGGTGTTAAGGATAAAATGAAAAAACAAATGCAAACAGAGTTGCAAAACTTGTCCCTGAGAGAGGAAGTTGAGAAGGTTGCAGTGATTCCATCGATCTCCATCTCTGCCCTCCACCTCCATTTCCCCCACTTCAATGATGCTCACATGACCGAGGTCTAGCAAGTCAGTGTATGCTAGAACACAGTTTCTGGTTCTGGTGTAGATATGTGACGTCACTTAGTCCATTGACACTCATTTCTGGGATAATTTTTGTTTCACTGAAACTAATGTGAAAATAAGAAGATTTCTTTCTACAAAGATGGCAAGTTATACAAGTAACATAAGCCTGTAGCTGTCAGGGTACACCTAATGGAGAAGCCCTGGTTGTAACTGAAACCACATAGTAAGAAGCAGGGCTGACAATGGGCAGGGAGTGGGGAAGAGAATGAATGAGCTTTCTGGAACCAGCCATGCCTGAAGCTGTAAACCTTTGAATTGTTCAGTACTTTGTATTAACAAATTCCTTTCTGTACAGAAACCAGAAGTCAGTTTCAATTCATTTCTTCATTTGCAAATGAAAGGGTACTAACCCCAGTTATGTTTTCTAACATGCTGCTCTTTCTTTATGTCCTTTATTCTCTAGCCATACTGGACAACTCCAATTTCCAGAGTATTTCGGGAAAATTATTCTTCTGAGGGTTTGTTCAAACAGTTTCCTTCTCTTGAAATGGAATAGCACCCATCCTACTAGGTTTATTTGTAAAAACTTCATGGTCCAACTTAGACCCTATCTTTCTGTACAGCCTTCTTGAACACTAAGCAGAATGTCAAACTTTTTCTTTCTTTGCTTTACTGTATGAACAAACTAAGATTTTGAAAGAGAAGGTCAAAGTTGGAGAATTAAAATCATTTGATTGGAAGATTTACTGTAAAGCTATAGTAATCGTCAGGGTTCTCTAGGGAAACAAAGCCAATAGGCAGAGATAGATAGATACACATAGATATTAATGGATAGATTTATATAAGAGAGAACCCTGACTGATATGCATGTGTGTATACATATCAGTTCATTTCAGTTCAGTCACTCAGTTATGTCTGACTCTTTGTGACCCCATGAATCACAGCACGTTGGGCCTCCCTGTCCATCACCAACTCCCGGAGTTCACTCAAACTTACATACATCGAGTTGGTGATGCCGTCCAGCCATCTCATCCTCTGTCATCCCCTTCTCCTCCTGCCCCCAATCCCTCCCAGCATCAGGGTCTTTTCCAATGAGTCAACTCTTCACATGAGGTGGCCAAAGTACTGGAGTTTCAGCTTCAACATCAGTCCTTCCAATAAACACCCAGGACTGATCTTCTTTAGGATGGACTGGTTGGTCCTCCTTGGAGTCCAAGGGACTCTCAAGAGTCTCCTCCAACACCACAGTTCAAAAGCATCAGTTCTCCGGCGCTCAGCTTTCTTCACAGTCCAACTCTCACATCCATACATGACCACTGGAAAAACCGTAGCCTTGACTAGACAGACCTTCGTTGGCAAAGTAATGTCTCTGCTTTTGAATGTGCTATCTAGGTTGGTCATAACTTTCCTTCCAAGGAGTAAGTGTCTTTTAATTTCATTGCTGCAGTCACCATCTGCAGTGATTTTGGAGCCCCAAAAATAAAGTCAGACACTGTTTCCACTGTTTCCCCATCTATTTGCCATGAAGTGATGGGACCAGATGCCATGATCTTCGTTTTCTGAATGTTGAGCTTTAAGCCAACTTTTTCACTCTCCTCTTTCATTTTCATCAAGAGGTTTTTTAGTTCTTCTTCACTTTCTGCCAAAGGGTGGTGTCATCTGCATACCTGAGGTTATTGATATTTCTCCTGGCAATCTTGATTCCAGCTTGTGCTTCTTCCAGCCCAGTGTTTCTCATGATGTACTCTGCATATAAGTTAAATAAGCAGGGTGACAATATACAGCCTTGACGTACTCCTTTTCCTATCTGGAACCAGTCTGTTGTTCCATGTCGAGTTCTAACTGTTGCTTCCTGACCTGCATACAGGTTTCTCAAGAGGCAGGTCAGGTGGTCTGGTATTCCCATCTCTTTCAGAATTTTCCACAGTTTATTGTGATCCACACAGTCAAAGGCTTTGGCATAGTCTATAAAGCAGAAATCGGAGAAGGCAATGGCACCCCACTCCAGTACTCTTGCCTGGAAAATCCCATGGACAGAGGAGCCTGGAAGGCTGCAGTCCATGCGGTCGCTGAGGGTCAGACATGACTGAGCGACTTCACTTTCACTTTTCACTTTCATGCATTGGAGAAGGAAATGGCAACCCACTCCAGTGTTCTTGCCTGGAGAATCCCAGGGACGGCAGAGCCTGGTGGGCTGCCGTCTATGGGGTCACACAGAGTCGGACACGACTGAAGTGACTTAGCAATAGCAATAGCAATAAAGCAGAAATAGATGTTTTTCTGGAACTCTCTTGCTTTTTCGATGATCCAGCAGGTGTTGGCAATTTGATCTCTGGTTCCTCTGCCCTTTCTAAAACCAGCTTGAACATCCGGAAGTTCACGGTTCATGTATTGCTGAAACCTCGCTTGGAGAATTTTGAGCAGTACTTTACTAGCGTGTGAGATGAGTGCAATTGTGTGGTAGTTTGAGCATTCTTTGGCATTGCCTTTCTTTGGGATTGGAATGAAAACTGACCTTTTCCAGTCCTGTGGCCACTGCTGAGTTTTCCAAATTTGCTGGCATATTGAGTGCAGCACTTGCACAGCATCATTTTTCAGGATTTGAAATAGCTCAACTGGAATTCCATCATCTCCACTAGCTTTATTCATAGTGATGCTTTCTAAGGCTCACTTGACTTCACTTTCCAGGATGTCTGGCTCTAGGTAAGTAATCACACAATCATGGTTATCTGGGTCATGAAGATCTTTTTTGTACAGTTCTTTTGTGTATTCTTGCCACCTCTTCTTAATATCTTCTGCTTCTGTTAGGTCCCTACCATTTCTGTCCTTTATCGAGCCCACCTTTGCATGAAATGTTCCTTTGGTATCTCTGATTTTCTTGAAGAGATCTCTAGTCTTTCCCATTCTGTGTTTTCCTCTCTTTCTTTGCATTGACCACTGAGGAAGGCTTTCTTATCTCTCCTTGCTATTCTTTGGAACTCTGCATTCAGATGCTTTTATCTTTCCTTTCCTCCTTTGCTTTTAACTTCTCTTCTCTTCACAGCTATTTGTAAGGCCTCCTCAGACAGCCATTTTGCTTTTTTGCATTTCTTTTCCATGGGGATGGTCTTGATCCCTGTCTCCTGTACAATGTCACAAACCTCCGTCCATAGTTCATCAGGCAGTCTATCTATCAGATCTAGTCCCTTAAATCTATTTCTCATTTCCACTGTATAATCATAAGGGATCTGATTTAGGTCATACCTGAATGGTCTAGTGGTTTTCCCTACTTTCTTCAATTTCAGTCTGAATTTGGCAATAAGGAGTTCATGATCTGAGCCACAGTCAGCTCCCAGTCTTGTTTTTGCTGATTGTATAGAGCTTCTCCATCTTTGGCTGCAAAGAATATAATCAATCTGATTTTGGTGTTGACCATCTGGTGATGTCCATGTGTAGAGTCTTCTCTTGTGTTGTTGGAAGAGGGTTTTGCTATGACCAGTACATTCTCTTGGAAAAACTCTATTAGCCTTTGCCCCGATAGAATGTGGTCCACTGAAGAAAGGAATGGCAAACCACTTCAATATCCTTGCCTTGAGAACCCCATGAATAGTATGAAAAGGCAAAATGATAGGATACTGAAAGAGGAACTCCTGAGTCGGTAGGTGCCCAATATGCTACTGGAGATCAGTGGAGAAATAACTCCAGAAAGAATGAAGGGATGGAGCCAAAGCAAAAACAATGCCCAGCTGTGGATGTGACTGGTGATAGAAGCCAGGTCCGATGCTGTAAAGAGCAATATTGCATAGGAACCTGGAATGTCAGGTCCATGAATCAAGGCAAATTGGAAGTGGTCAAACAGGAGATGGCAAGAGTGAACGTTGACATTCTAGGAATCAGCGAACTAAAATGGACTGGAATGGGTAAATTTAACTCAGATGACCATTATAACTACTACTGTGGGCAGGAATCTCTTAGAAGAAATGGATTAGCCATCATGGTCAACAAAAGAGTCCGAAATGCAGTACTTGGATGCAATCTCAAAAATGACAGAATGATCTCTGTTCATTTCGAAGGCAAACCATTCAATATCATGGTAATCCAAGCCTATGGCCCAACCAGTAACACTGAAGAAGCTGAAGTTGAACAGTTCTATGAAGACCTACAAGACCTTTTAGAAAAAACACCCAAAAAAGATGTCATTTCATTATAGGGGACTGGAATGCAAAAGTAGGAAGTCAAGAAACACCAGGCTTCACTAGTGGCTCAGACAATAAAGAATCTGTCTGGAATGCAGGAGATCCATGTTCTACCCCTGGGTCAGGAAGATCCCCTGAAATGGCAACCCACTCCAGTATTTTTGCCTGGAGAATTCCATGGATGGAGGTGAGTGGTGGGCTAAAGTCCATGGGGCTGCAAAAAGTCAAACTTGACTAAGTGACGTGTGTGTGTGTGTGTGTGTGTGTGTGTGTGTGTGTATGTTAAGGAATTAGCTCACATAACTGAGGGGCCTGCAAGAATGAAATTTATAGGGCAGGCTGGCAATTTGGGCAAGAGTTACTATTAGGTTTTGAGGTAGAATTTCTTATTCAGGAAACCTGTTTTTGCTCTTCAGGCCTTTCAAATGATTGGATGAGATCCACCCACATGATTAAGGGTAATCTCCTTTACTTAAAGTCAGCTGATTGTAGATGTTAACCACATCTACAAAATATCTTCACAGACACAAAAATATAAAAAAACAAACAAACAAACAAAAAGTCTTCACAGTAACATCTAAATTAGGGCTTGCTTATATAACTTGGTATATACCCAAATTGGCATGTAAAAGTAACCATCGCAGTAATCCAGACAATGTGCTATTGACATGAAGACAAACAGATTCATGGAATAAAAAAGAGAGCCTTGAAACAGATGTATACACAAATGGATAAGTGATTTCAACTGAGGTACAATGGCAGACAATGGTGAAAAATAGTTTTTTACACAGTAGATCAATTGGATATTGATATGCAAAAAATGAGCCATTATCCATCTCTTTTACCATATAAAAATTTAACTCAAAATAGATCATGGACCTAAATGTAAATTCTAAAACTATAAAACCATAAGAGAAAACCTTTGTTACCTTGAGTTGGGTAAAGATTTCTCAGATATATTACCAAAAGAGCAATCTATAAAAGAATAAATAAATTAGATTTAATTTAAAAAATTTAAAAGACCCTGTTAAGAGAATGAAAAGCTAAGTCACAGACTACAACTATTTGTAAAGTGCAAATCTGAAAGTAATTTGGGTCTAGTACTCATGGACTGTGGGGCTTCCCTAGTGGCTCAGCAGTAAAGAATCCCCCTGCAGTGCAAGAGACATGGGTTTGATCCCTGGGTTGGGAAGATCTCCCGAGAAGGAAATGGCAAACCACTCCAGTATTCTTGCCCGGGAAATTCCATGGTCAGAGGAGCTTGGTGGGTGTTAGTCCATGGGGTCTCAAGAGTTAGACATGATTTAGCGACTAATCCACTATCACTACCACCACTCATTGAAAAAAAAAGGTCCTGATGCTGGGAAAGACTGAAAGCAAAATGAGAAGGAAGCAGAGGAAGAGATAGATAAAATCACCAACTCCATGGCCATGAATTTGAGCAAATTCTGGAAGATTGTGGAGGACAGAGGAGCCTGGTGTGCTACAGTCCATGGGTTGCAAAGAGCCGGACACGAAAAACAACAACAAGTACTTAGAAAGAATAGTCAAATTTAACAATAAGAAAACAACAAATACAATAAAAAATAGGCAAAAGGTGTTAACTGACACTTTGCCAAAGAAGACAATTAGATGGCAAATAAGCAAATGAAAAGACATTCAACATTGTTAGTCCTTAAGGAAATGCAAATTAATCCCATAATGAGATATTACTACATACCTCTCAGATTGAGGAAATAAAAGGACTGATCACACCAGTGTTAGAAAGGATGGAGAGGAACTGGAACACTCCTACACTGCTGCTGGGATGTTAATATGACTCCATCCTCTGGGGAAAAAAACTTAGGTGTTTCATAGATTGTTAAAGACACACCTACCATATAACGTAAACATTCTACTCTTACCTACTGGCCAGGGAGAAGTGAAGACATTTGTCTAAACAAAGAGTTGTCATGAACATTCTCAGGAGCTTCACCTGTAGTAGCCAAATACTCAAACAACTCAAATATTCATTCAGTACAGTGAATGGGTAAACAAACTGTGATGTAACCATAGAATAGACTTCTATTGAGAAAAAAAAAAAAAAAAAACTGATAGATGCCACAACATGAATGAATCTTATGTCAAATTTGAAAAGAGCTCATTCTGTATAATTCTATTTATATAAAATTCCTAACAAATGCAGACTAACAGATTGTGACAGAAAACAGATCACTGGTTGCCTGGGAGTGGCAGGGAGGAGTGAGGAGGGGTAGTTACAGTCAAGCCCAAAGAAACTTTTGTCTGGTAGAGGGGGTGATGAATAAGTTCATTATCTTAATTACAGTGCTGATTTCATGGGTATACACACATGTCAAAACTTATCAAGTCGTACACTTTAAATATGTGCAGTTTATTGTGTGTTGATTATACCTCAATAAAGACGTTAAATAAAAAGTCAGTGCAGACTAAGGACAGAGAATTTGAAGCGAAGTAACTAAAGAACACTTGGAGCTAAAGTCGCATATTTTTCAGCCTGCAAGTTCTTTACTGGAACCTGTGATCTCGAATTCTGACGATGCCATTTTTAACTCCTCTGAGTCCCATATCTATCATTTGTAAAGTGGAGTAACAAGGTTTTTTACTCTGCTACCTACCTCAAGGGGGTCACGTGAGGGCCAAAAGCGATAACGCACGTTAAAGTGCTTTGTGAAGGACAGCACACAACACAAATGTTAGCTATTTGTTTCGTTACTAGGTAGCATCTGCATGCTATTCTTGCCCAATATATACGCTTCACGCCAGCCCAAACCCTAATCGCCTGTATAGAAACTGCAATTAATTGTACAAGTTCCTGGAATAGCACTGAAACCCAGTATTCAGGGCACGTCACACCCTAAATACACAACAGATTTTGGAAAAAATCAGTTTCAGCCTAAACTAGGATGGGGGAAACAGATGCTTTCACACATATGACAGGCAAGGGAGACCCACCCAAACGGGATGGAGTCCAGGGCAAGGGAACACAGCCAGTCTGCAAGCTTTTTGTGTTTCCTTCCAGAGGTTGTTACAGGGAGCAGTGACCCTGTAACATGGCTGGCCCTGATTGCTAAGAGGCTCTCTACATTTTGAGCCAAGTTTACATGGAAATTAACTGCTTTTTCTTGGCCTCTTATAGTAATCAATGGACTTCCCTGGTGGCTCAGACGGTAAAGAATCTGTCTGCAATGCAGGAGACCCAGTTTCGATCCCTGGGTCAGGAAGATCCCCTGGAGAAGAGCATGGCAACCCGCTCCACTTTTCTTCCCTGGGAAATCCCATGGATAGAGGAGCCTGGCAGGCTATAGTCTATAGGGTTGTAAGAGTCAGACATGATTTAGTGACTAACACACACACACA
The DNA here is from genome assembly GCF_002263795.3 of Bos taurus. Lineage (NCBI taxonomy): Eukaryota > Metazoa > Chordata > Mammalia > Artiodactyla > Bovidae > Bos > Bos taurus. The sequence continues at coordinate 23,828,450 of NC_037330.1, forward strand.
CACACACAAAAGATGACTACAGAAACAGATAAATATCCTCAGTGCGACCCTCCTTTTCTCTCACTTGGCATTGTCATTTATCTGATCTGAAATAAAGCTGGTACATTCCCCATAATTAGAATTCATTTGCAATTACTGAAAATTTCCTCCTAATCCTCTCCAGGGACTGTGAACGTGCCAGATCCAGCTTCCCACTGCTGACTGAGGGAAAGCACTATGGGGCTGGACTACTCCTGAGCAGGGCTGCATAGGATCTTGCACAAAGCAGGGTGAGCATTTCCTGTGTGAGCTATGCCTGAAAGGAGCCCCTGGGAAATAAATCAAGAAGTCTGAGACATGACTCAGATTGGAGGAAAGATGGCAAGGTGGAGGATGGTGTGTGTAGAGGGGACAAGGGCAGAATTAGAGAAAAAAGTGGGAAGAAGTTAGAGAAGTAAGTGGCCTCAAAAACTGGGTGGCCAGTAATAAGTCAAGGAACAGACCTATGAGGCATCTTACCCCACAAATGTCTCAGATTGGCCTACTCCTGTTTTGTATGTGGGACTCCACACATCTCACTGACTGGGGCTGGTTTCCTAGGAGACCAAGTGCATCCATCACCGAGGACCCCAGAGGTCCTGCAGCAGAGGCCCCTGTGACTGGGGATCACCTCACCCAACACTGAGACTGGGATGCGTGGGAAGCAGCATGTATCTTTACAAGCTCTTGTCATTGCAGCAAAGACTGCATCTGGAAGGAATAGAACTTGGCCCAAGGGGTCCCTTCTGCAATTTGGAAGTACATTTCTCCATCTCCTGAACTATTACCCTGATTCAACAGAGCAACACTGCTAGTTCAGAGTGCCTGAGCAGATTTTGCTCTCAGGAAGTCCTAAAGCCTACTGAAGGGCTTTCTGGTAGGACTTGCCTTTTCCCCGAGAAGGCCCACTGTAAAAACAAAACTCCTCTGTAGGTCCTTCAGTGTTCATCATTAAAGACTTATTTATTAGTGTTAAGTTTGCCATCTTTCTGAAGTCTTCTTCTAGAATATTTCTTTTTTATTTTTTAAGTAATTCTGTGGGTTTAAAATTATGTGGGTTTGTTTATTTTTGGCTGTGCCGGGTCTTTGTTGCTCTGCAGTCTTTTCTCTCGTGGCGGCGAGCAGGGGCTACTCTATAGCTGCGGTGCATGGACTTCTTGTGTTGGCCTCTCTTGTTGTGGAGCAGGGGCTCTAGAGTGCAAGGGCTTCAGTACTTGTGGCACGTGGGCTCAGTAGTTGCGGTTCCTGAGCTCCAGAGCACAGGCTCAGTAGTTGTGGTGCACGGGCTTAGTTGCTCTGTGGCATGTGGGATCTTCCTGGACAAGGGATCGAACCTATGTCTCCTGCATTGGCAGGTGCATTCTGTACCCCTCAGCCACCGGGGAAGCACTGGAGTACTTCTAAGAGGACTAAGCCACCAAGTCTGAGGCCCTCAGTATACATTCGCTATGGTTGGAGGGGTGACTGTAAGTCTGAATCACCAGAGCCCTGTGTCCAAAGGAGAGGGAACTCCTGTGGAAGACAAAAACATAAATGGTAGTGGGCACAGGGAAGGAGTCAAGAAAGAGTCAAAGGCCAAGCCCATTTAGGTACCTTTTTGCTCAGTGTCAGGAGTCTTCATTAATCAGAAGTTGTTATTGTTTGGTAAATGCGATATTATTAAGCTTCAGACAAAGGAGCACAGAGAAGAAGGATACACTTGACTAGATGCGAGGCTCCTTCTGTGATGACTGATGAAGGCACAGATTCCAGGCTTCGGCAAGGAGGAGCACTCCCCTGGCTAAGACAGCACCTTCAGCACCCTCAAAGGGCAAACCCAGCTCAGGCAAGCCAGGCGCACCTCTGATGTCAACAAACACCCTTCCCAGTGTTTCCAAGGAGCCACTCACACAGCCACCCTGTACTGAGGATGCTCCTTCTTCCAAATGTGTGTGCGGTTAAGGGGGCTGGCTTAGAAGCCCAGCCCCGAAGGACTGCAACTGGAAACATAGAAAGCATGAACCCTTCCAGATACCAAAGATTCCCTTTTTTCCTATGCTGTGAGGAGGCCTTCTTTCGAGCCAAAGGTGCTCCTGCAAACCCCATGATAAATGAGTGAAAGTGGGCTTCTTCAGCTGGGGTACGTGGCCTATGTGACAGATGGCTAAGTGGTGTGGGAACCATATAATCACCTGTGTCCTCCTACGGGGACAAGTTTACTCAATAGGACATAGTTGAAAACATTCTTCTGTGTGGAATATAATCAACACTGTCTATGAGCTTTCAAAAAAGTAACTGCAAGGCTTCTTCTTGCTGTTTCAGGTGGTGCCTCTCAGACTCCCAGGGTCAGCACTCACAGAGAGACAGCCTAACCCTCAAGCCCTCCATGGCTTTAGGGGGCTTCCCAGATTTCCTGTGAAAGCCATCAGCTCATATGGAATCCATCCCTAGGAATCCCTACTTGCCATTTCGGAAATTAACTCTATTGGTAGAAGAGAATTCTTTAAGGCTTTGAATTCCAGTAACATGAAGACAGTGACCTCCATCCCCAAATACCTTGGGTCAATAATCTATTTTGGTGTGAACATAATCCATGCTCTAAAACCAAAGGCAAGATTTAGTGAAGGGGGAGAGAAGAATACCACACGAGAGGCTCACCATCAGAAAGGTTGGTGGTGTTAGAATGTACTGCCTTAATTTCATGACTTTGCTGAAGACCCACCTTAGAGTCGTGTGATGCCCTAGTTCTGCCAGCACACGCTCAATCCAGCATTTGCCCACAGCCTTGCCCAGAGGTGTGCACTGAAAGGGTCTGAGCCTAACTTCATTATATAAGGCTTGAAGAGACTATTCCAACAGAGCTGTACGAGGTAGGAAGAGAGATTCTTACTTAGCAGAGTGATCACCAACACTGTCACTGATTTCAGACTGCCCAAACATTTCAGACTGCCCAAGGGCAGATCCAGGTTCTGTGTGGCATGAAGCTTGTACAATTTGGGGGAGAGGGGTCCTATCTAAATTAAGAAAAGAATGCAAAAGTAGCTCACTTTTGCAACCTTACAAAAACTTATGAAGAAGTGTATTGCTAGGCTCTCCCAAGGCCTTGGAAGAGGTCTGTGCAATTGAGGGACTGTTTGACAATAATCTACTCTGCTCCCAGGCTTGCATATACTTATGTATTTGCTGGGATTGGGGTGGGGAGGTGGTGGCAATACAGGGATTGTTGGTAATGTATTATTTTCTCTCCCAGTTGTAACAATCTGTATTTTTTCAAGCTGTATCTCATTTTATAGCTTCCTGCCCCAATTTTCCAGTCTCCTTGGGTTTGTATCTATTTCTCCTTCTGGCCGGGCTTGAGAGCAGCTCCTTGGGAGACTTTCAGGGGCATTCAAACAATGAGCTTGGCCCAGGAGCGTGGAATTTCCTGAAAGACGGCAGGCGTCTCTGGTGGGTTGCTGGGACAGACTGATCAACAATGTTCAACACTGGAGATGGAGCTGTACCAGTCCATGCCAAGAAGCTTTCAGCTCATATGGAAGCCATCAGTTCCCATCCATTAGCTAACTTGAAGGTGGCCAAGCCAGGGGACCAGAGCTGCCATGGCCAAGAACAAAACTACCCCATGCCCTGAAACAGCTGAGAGTACTGATGGGAGTTTCACAACGCCAAAGATTCTCTATTCTCCCATCCAGTTAGCCAAAAATGCGTATAATAAAAGTGGCTGCACTGGTTAGCACTCACACACATGACACTGCAGTCAAGATGGAACTTAATCACAAATCGTTTACACTACTTCAGGTTTCCTTGAATATTCATCAGAAGGACTGGTGCTGAAGCTCCAATACTTTGGCCACTTGATGCAAAGAGCCAACTCATTGGAAAAGACCCTGATGCTGGAAAGATTGAGGGCAGGAAGAGAAAGGGTCGACAGAGGATGACGATGACTGGATGGCATCGTCGACTCAATGGACATGAGTTTGAGCAAACTCTGGGAGATGGTGAAGGACAAGGAAGCCTGGCATGCTGCAGTCCGTGGGGTCACAAAGACTCGGATATGACTGAGCGACAGAACAACAGCTTTGGGTTTACAATCCTTTGAAGGCCTCCCTGCTGACAGATTTCCAAATTCTAAACACTACTGCCTTCCTCTCGTCTTATTCCTCCTCATGCCCCAAGATCAGGTTGCATGAAAATTATGTGGGTTTCTCTTTCTTTTCTCACCTTCACACATGACTTTGCCTCTCTCCAGAACATTCATCTCTCCTTTTCAGTTAGTTAACTTTTACTCATCCTAAGCTCTCAACCTGGGGACACACTCTACACTCGATAGTTCCCTGCATACTCATCACATTTTACTATTATCTCCTATTTAATAATACCTGTCATCTTCACTCAACTAGAAGCTTAATGTTTCTGCTACCTTCTCCAGTATAACAAGCCACCCAAAACTCAGTGGCTTAAAACTGCAGTGGTTTTAATTAACTCTCATGGTGCCACAGGATGACAGATCTCAGCTGGGTGATACTTTTGCTCTAGATGGTGTCAACTGAGCTTCAGTTACCTGGGGCCTGGACTAGGCAGTGGCGTCTAAGGGAGCTTATCCACATGGCTATAGTAGTTGGTGCAGGCTGTTGGCTGAAACTCAGCTGGAGATGTTGGTGAGAGTGCCCATGTATGGCCTCTCTATGGGACTTGGACTTCTCCCAGCATAGTTATGGATTCTATGAGGAAGAAAGGAGAAATGGCAAACCTTCTCCAAGTCTGAGCTCCAAAGCCCCAGAATACTGCTTCTGCAGCATTCTATTGGTCTATGCAGACAAAAATTCAAGAGGAGAGAAAATAAATACTCATCAATAAAGGAGTGGTATGCTCATATAGAAGGGTTTCCCAAGTGGTGCTTGTGGTAAAGAACCTGCCTGTCAGTGCAGGAGACATAAGAGATGTGGGTTCAATCCTTGGGTTGGGAAGATCCCTGGAGGAGGGCATGGTGACCCACTCCAGTATTCTTGTCTGGAGAATCCCATGGAGAGAGAAGCCTGGAAGACTACAGTTCATAGGGTTGCAAAGAGTTGGACACGACTGAAGCGACTTAGCACACACGCATGCATATATAGAAAGCAGGAAAAATCAGCAGTAGCCATTTTTGGAAATTCTCTAGTATACTCTGAGAGCAGTGACTAGGCCTTTCTTGGTCTCCAGCACCTGGCCCAGAGTCTAACCACTGAGAGGCAACATTTTGTCCATTTGGTCTAAGCCTGTCTTCTTTGCTAATGCTTGCATTCAGTCTTTGCTTTTGATGTATGCCCTACTCTCCCGACCATGTGGGTTGACTTTTCCACTTCATGGTTTATCAAAAGTCAAAGCAACAACCTTAATGATCTATTGGTTAAATAAGAGATTTATTACTTATAACCAAAAGGGCACTTGATGCAACAGGAATACCATATGCATTAACTGAAAGTAAAAGGTTCTGATTTCTGTTTAGCAGATTATTATGGCCCCAGGAACAAATCTTCCTCCACCATCACCCCATTTCTTTTTTTTTTTTAAATTATTTATTTTTGCCTATGCTTGGTCTTCATTGCAGTGCATGGACATTCTCCAGTTGTGATGAGAGGGTGCTACTCTCTAGTTGGTGAGCCAAGGTTTCTCACCGCAGTGGCTTCTTTTGTTGCAGAGCATGGGCTCTAGAGCACAGGCTCAGTAGTGGTGGTGCATGGGCTTAGTTGCCCCATAGCATGTTGGATATTCTCGGACTAGGAATCAAACCCATGTCTCCTGCATTGTCAGGCAGATTCTTAACTATTGGGCCACCAGGGAAGTCCCCCCGACTCATTCCTCTTCCTATTATATCTGACTACCAGAGTATAGCCAAGAATGAGGAACCAGAAACTGAGGTTCTGCAGCCAGGTGACATAAACCTGGAAGCTGGTCACTGTTGGTTTCTTTGGACCAACTTCATGGTTTCTAAGAACTTGGCAAGCATGATTAGAAATGTCTCCTGTCCTCTGATTGGTTGTAAGGACACGAGATGCCATTGCTCCTCCAGTCATGAGGAAGGAGCAGGGAGTGGTGAAGAAGTCAGGCATTGGTAGAACTGGTCCCACAGCTGGCACAGGAGCAGAAAGGAACTGCTGTCAGTTGACATATGTCATATGGTCACGTATGTCATCCTAGGAACAGAGTGTCTGGAGGGACAGGACTTCACTCTTCCTCATACCTTCTACTGCCATACTGACTCAGGCTTACATTTTTCACCCAACTCAAGACACACAAATGAGGTGAACACATTCCTCAGGATACCTTCAGGACACCCTCCTCAGATCATGACAGACCAAACATTTCAGGTTCAAAGTTCTTTCCATCCTTCCACGGTTTGAAGATGTAAATTACCCCTTTGGTTTCTCGTTTTCAGTGTTGAAGAGTCTGATACCAATTAGATACTTGTTCTTTCATTGACAATCTTCCTTTTTTCTCTAGAAGGTGATTTGGGTATTGTTAATTTACACTGTGAAGTGTTTCCCCTTGTTAATTCTGTTTAGAGTTCGAGGCATTTACCAATTCACAAAGACCCACTAACTGGTACAGAGGGCAGATGGACATAACACCCTGTGTATTCAAAATTGCAAGTGCTAAACTATTCAGAATACATACATATGGTAAGCATTTTTTAAAAACAGACTTTACAGACTAATACAGGTACTCAGTAAACATTTGCGAGTAAAAAAATGGAATGAATGAATGAGGAGCACATTGCCTAGCACACAATAAATTCAGTGTAGCTATTATTATTAACAGCAGTGCTACATAAGTAAAGAAAGACACAAAAGACTTGGCCTCTGCCTTGGGGAGTGCTTAGCCTAGTTGAAACAGGTAGATATGCATGCAGTACTTACGATATTATAATATATTCTTGAAATTCTAGAGCATCACAGAAGACAATGCTACTAACTCTCAGGAAAGTCCTCTAAGAGAAAATAGAGCTCAGTTTCGAGGATAGAATAGGATAGAGAGGGAGGGAGGAAAGTGTATTCCAGCCAAAGAGAAAAGCTTAATCCAAGGCCCAAATAGGGCATACCATCTTCAGTTTGTTGTGAGTAGAAAGGAGGTTAGAGGGAGAGAGGAAAAAGAGAAAGAGGAGGGAGAGGTTATCTTCAGAAGGGAAGTGAAGGCTGCCTTGGCTCTCTGAATCCCCACACAGTGCTCTGTGTAGATTTTATAGGTGAGAAGTCTGGGCTGAAAATGGTTTAGAGAGCTGCTGAAGTCACCTGCATGTGTCGGGATGAGCCTGACATCCAACTGAATGGTGTTAAGGATAACTTCCTCATTTTGCAGACAGGATGAGTTTAGTCATGGGGAAGATGAATCCGGTTGTGGACTGAAAAAAAAAAAAAAGCACAATGTAAAACCTGAGTTATGTTTTATTTGGCGGACATACTGAGGACTTCAAGACCAGGAGACATCTCAAGTAATGCTGAGAAACTGCTCTAAAGAGGCAAAGTAGGGAGCCAAGATACATAAGAGATTTTGCAACAAAGACCAGGTAGCCGGGACATCAAAAGATTATTGTTAATTAAAGAAAACCAGATATCTTGCATGTGTGCTAAGTTGCTTCAGTCATGTCTGACTATGACCCTATGGATGGTAACCCACCAGGCTCCTCTGTCCATGACATTCTCCAGGTGAGAATACTGAAGTGGGTTGCCATGTCCTCCTCTAGGGGATCTTCTTGACCCAGGGATTGAACCCGCATCTCTTATGTCTCCTGCATAGGCAGGCAGGTTCTATACCACTACTGCCACCCGTGAGGCCCCCCATGGGAAGATGCAAGAATCAAGGCTCACTGAAATCATTCCTTTGATATGCACCTCAGCTATCTGGGGGCTTCCCTGGTGGCTCAGTTTGGTAAAGAATCTGCCTGCAAGGCAAGAGACCTGGGTTTGATCCCTGGGTCAGGAAGAGCCCCTGGAGAGGGAAATGGCAACCCACTCCAGTATTTTGGCCTTGAGAATCCCATGGACAGAGGAGCCTGGAGGGTTACAGCGCATGGGGTCGCGAAGAATCAGACACGACTAAGCAACTACACTCACTTTTCAGTTATCTGGGGCTGGTATACCGTGTTTTCTTATCCTGAGTCTCCTCAGGTGCACCATGGGGTTGGGGTGGGGGGCAGCGGCTGCTTGATGGCGGGCATTGTTTCCTCCCTGAGTTCTCTCGGGGCTCACCGTCAGGGTGGCTGTAACGTGGTGGCTTAACGGCTGCAGCACCTTTTGTTTCCTGATACGCCAGGCTGCATTCTTAATCCACATACAGGTTTGCCCCAGTCCTCAGTCTGACCTGGGAAGTGAGCAGATCTAACTCATGAAAATTCTTGGCTTTTCCATTAAAAGGGCTTTCCCGTGGCAAATTCTGAACGCAGCCTGAAATCAAGGTGTGCTCATGTTAAGGAACCGCGGACCGAAACTGCCCGCCCTGGCCAGGCACTATAACAACTGGTTGCATAAGTTGTCTCACAACAGGAGGTTCTGCTAAGGAGCATGGTGCTGCTGCTGAAAACTAACTGGGGAGGATTTGGGAGGAGCCAAATGGTGGGACGAGATGCCAGCCCAGGAGATGGCAAGGCAAAGACAACCTGGAAACTAACCCTTTTACCACAAAACCTGAGACTTTAAGCCACGTGGCAGAGCAGTTCTCCTGGGTTCCCTCACCCTGTTGCTCTCTGCCGAGGTGCGTGCTGTGAGCTAAGTCACTTCGGCTGTGTCTGACTCTTTGAGATTCTATGGACTGGAGCCCTCCAGGCTCCTCTGTGGATGGGATTCTCCAGGCAAGAATATTGGAATGTGTTCCCATTTCCTTCTCCAGGGTATCTTCCTGACCCAGGGATTGATCCCATGTCTTTCTTTGCTATGAGTGCCATCTGGGAAGCCGCCCAGGTGACCTGTCCCAATTAAAATCTTTCGTTTTGTCATCATGTGTCTTCTTGGACAATTCATTTCTGAGTGTTAAACAAGAGCCCACTCTTGGGCCCTGGAAGGAGTCCCCCTCCTGGTAACATTAAAAGACCTGCTCCTTTGGAGGTACAGCTTGTGCAGCTTAAACCATTTGTCTTAAAAATAGGAAAAAGCACGGTTAAGTTTTCTTCTCTGGAGAGAAGTTAACTGGAGCTTGTACTCTGGTTCTTTCCATACTGGTAGCAAATCCAGTGCCATTAGTCAGAGCTCACCTGACTTGGCCTGAAAAAAACACAGAACTTGCAATCAGCTGAGGTTGCAGAAGTCATTTTAGAGAGAGAGGACTCTCTCAGCTGAAAATGATGTTTCAACCCAAAACATGCCCCTTTTCATACCTGCTTGAAACTCCAAAACTTGACATGAGGAAGGCATATGAAGTTAGAATGCAGAATCAGGCCTGTTTGGGCAGAAAATTGAGCTTGAAGAGGGGCCTCATAATGCAAAGCAGTTTACAGCAAGACAAAATATTTACACGGCAACTTCTTTACCTGTATCATTTCCTAATGGCACCTTAAGAGAGCTGAAGATCACTGCTATTTTCAGACAAATGAAAGCTGTTTTTAGCCAGGTTAAAGTGGCTCCATCACCCTGACCTCTAGGAAGCTTAATATCAGGTCTAATGAAATGCAACACGCCTCTGACATCAGAGCCTGTCTGACTGCACATCAAAGGGGAGGAAATGAATGCTTTGATCTTCTCACTCACTGCTCTCTACAGAGCCTTCTAACGAAAGGAGGAGGGGGCTGCGAGTGGGAATGGGGCTCAGGGATTCTGTGTTTTCTTTCTGCTGTTAGTTCTTCCAGTTATGGAGAACTGGGCGGGCAGGGTGAAGAGAATGCGAAAATCAAGCTTTGAAGGATTCTCCAAGTGTGATTTCTATGGTTGTTGTTGTCTAGTTGCTAAGTCATGTCCGACTCTTTTGCGACCCCATGGACTGTACCCTGCCAGTCTCCTCTGTCTATGGGATTTCCCAGGCAAGAAAACTGGAGGCGGTTGCCATTTCATTCTCCAGAGGATCTTCCCAACCCAGGGATCAAACCTGAGTCTCCTGATTTGGCAGGTGGATTCTTTACCACTGAGCCACCAGGGAAGCCCTGATTTCTATGAACAGAAGTCTCAATCTATCTTCTCCAAATCCCTCCCCTTCCTGTACTGTGTGACTCCTGAGTTCTAATATTAATGAGTTTCATTGATGTAGCTTGAGTCTTAACTTCCAAAAGAATATAAACCTCTCCTGGGAAAGGCAATAATATGAGCCATGTTATCCTTTTAAAAAGTGTCATTTTTATAAGGCATTTCAGATCTGGTCACTGTACTAGTTACAACTGTTCTGACTCCTGGTGATCACAGGGGGACGTCTGAATGCCTGACGGTGGGGCACAGGTTCCCTCCCTGACCTGACCCTTGTCTAGCCCCTGGTCTCGGTGTCTACCTCTCTGTGCCCAACACATTAATCTTCGGCAGTCTCGAACTGCCTTGTGGCATTTCACCCACATCTGTGTGACTTTGGGCCCCTGACTTAGGACGGGCCATTCTACATCCCCATGGATTCAACCAGTCACGGACGGTATACAGTTGACCTTTGAACAATGTGTCTTTGAACTTCAGGGGAAGGTGAAGGGGTGGGGTGGTGGTGGTGGAAGAAGACCCTTTGCAGTTTAAATCTGTGTTGTTCAAGTGTCAACTGTATAAATGAATGAATCCTTAAAATTTACATCATTATGTATCTGCTTTCTTCTTGTTCTGCATTTTCAGTGAAGGGGGGAATGTGAAGAAAAGAGAAGAGAAGAGAAGAGAAGTGTGAGGGCCTCCCAGAGGGGAAAGGGCAGCTGAAAGAGGCAAGTCATGGTATTTTCAGGCACATTGGCTGGTGCTGGGCTCACTCAGGATGATACCAGCTCTGCAAGGTGGCGGGGGTGACTCAGGGCTGATGTCCTAATGTTCTGAGGGACAAGACAGGCACATTTAGTTGGGGTGGAGAGGAGAGAAAGGAATGGCAGGAGCCAGAAGAGGGAGTTAAGGCTGAAGAGGCAGAACACAGCTTAGGAAGCCTGGGCCGGGGATGGGTAAGAAGGGGTGGAAGGGCATTGCCTACCTACAGTGGTATCAAAGGCAGAGGACAGATGCCTATGAACTTACTAGAATCGAAGATGTTGAGTGAGTTTCCCTTCAGTAATTAGAGTCTACACGAAATAGGAGAAAGTAATCTCACAAAAGAGTTGCATGCAACTTAGCAACTAAACAACAACAGATTTGCCTAAACTATGAAACACGAGGAGGTGGAAGGTTCGATTCTGGCTGAAGGTGGAGAAGCTTTGCATGGACACCTTGGATTTTGGCTTCTCTGTATTGCCCATAGTAATAAAGACTGAATGCATGTTTTCACCATAAAAAAGTGCAGAGAAATATTTCAAAATTACTAAAAGTTTATCTCTGAAAAAATAAAAGTATCCTATATATCTTTCTTTGGGCTTTTCTTAGTTCGGCATTGTGGCTTCCATGAAAAAGAGGGTCAGAACTATGATTTTTATCTTGTTGAAGTCTTACTCATGGTCATTGAAGTCTATATAATAAGAATCCTTCAGAGGTAATATTCTCCCTTCTGAGACAAGGATGTGGTAATACCATTTGAAATGCATCTGTGGGACTCTTCTGGTGGTCCAGCGATTGAGAATCTGCCTTCCAATGCAGGGCCATGGGTCTGATCCCTGGTCAGGGAACTAAGATTCCTCATGCCTTGGGGCATCTAAGACTGCAGACTGCAACTAGAGAGAAGCCCGTGCACTGGAAGGAAGACCGAGTGTGGCCAAAATTAATTAACTAATTAGTTAAATAAAATGCATATGTATTTTCTCTTCAAATCTCTAGGAAGGGGGCTAGGTCATTAGCAGAAAGAAGGAGAGAGAGACAGAGAAAGAGTTTTTTTTAGAAGATAGGGCCTAAGGCACAACCCCATGTGCCAGGGCAACAAGACTGAGGCAGAAGTGATGCCAGGCTGGAAAAGTTGGCATGGAAATTCAAGATGCTTTATTAACCAATGAATCACTCTTTTCTGAATAGTCAGAGTTGGTTGCACATGGCTCTGCCGTGGACAGTGCCTCAGAACAGACCATAAGAGATGGAAATGGAGAGGAAATTTATCTGCTGGTCTCTCTCCATCCTGTCTCTAGTTGGTTAATTTCCTCCCTGTGGAAGTAATTCCTCAGCACTTTTGGGTTGTGTGACCTGATCCTTTGGGTATTCCAAAAGCTGTGGTGTGGTATTTCATCTGAATTTGGAACAGCTGGGAGGATTTTGAGACTCTGGCCAGTACAGAGCTGGCAACTCTGAGAGCAGAGAAAGCAAGTAAGGGCCTGGGAGAGGATAGGGAGACTGATACAGAAAGTTAATTATTTAAGATGGGAATTGGTTCATCCTAAGCAATCATTCATTAACACTGAATATATTTCTCTTGCTTCTGGAAATTTTGGTTTTGAAGAAACCTCTTTGTCACTGATAAATGAACAACCTTGAGCATAGTCTACCGACCATCATCTTAATGGTTTATTTGTGGTATCATGTAAAAGATTTCTGGAAATAAATCCTTCATTGGAACTCTAGCATTATTATCAGTTTCTTTTTAAGATTTTTTTTTAAAGGTTTAAGAATTATCTCATGTATTTTTAGTTTCATGTCATTTGTTACTGTATTTCTAACTGAGAGAGCCTCTGTGTGGTTGGTTTTAGCAGAAGCTTTATCAGAGAACTGGGTCCTGATCCTGTTTGGGTCAAGGTCAATGTCACCTCGCCTTTCTCTTGGGCTAGAAGAGTCGTTCTTAATTTGGGGGGGATTTTAGGCACACTAGGAGTTCTGATAGCACACCTGAAGGGATGAAAAGCCTCCAAATCCCACTAATGACACCATAATCACCATATCATCACAGCAATGTTTCAGAATGCCTGTAACACTGCCTGTGAGGGCTCTCAGCACACAACCCCCCTTTAGTTCTTGGGTGGCCAATAACAGAAGCAAGTACTGTCCTGGTCTTGACTTCTCCTATCTACCAGCAACACTCTGTGTGTTCTGAAGGTCATAGTCTTAGCTCTTGGTCCAAAGATCCCTTCTTACTAGATCACATGCCCCGCTCAATTCAGTATTCTGTTGGAGAGCATTGCCATAAAAACCACTCAGATACAGAAAAGAAAATCCACACCTCAGTGAACACTGGCAGCCCATCTTTGAAGGGTGTGCATGTCCTTGTTGAACTATGACACATTGTTGAAAAAATACCAGACTAAACAGAGGACCAACTATCTTCTAGACCTAACATCTATTTTTACAATTGCAATAGCAGAGAGTATGACGAAGGAAGCTCATGAAGAGCAACCCTAAAATCCAGAGGCCTCCTATTCATGGCTTAATCTTGTGGAAACCCTGTCTCCTATTTGAGGAACACATGTTTCAATGAACAGTTGGGTTCAGTTGCTACATGTCCTTGTCTGAGAAATGCATCTGTTGACATTACCTATTCTTGACATGCCCAGGTTGTCTTTTTTGGGAAAAAAAAAAAATGGGATGACTACTAGACTATAATTTAGTTTTGATCCTGCTTCCCATACTCCCTCTGCTATCAACTGATCATGATTTTGAGCAAGTCATACAGATTCCTTCCCCTTCAGGCTATCAGTCATCCAATGAGACAGATACAGTAGCTGCTCCAGCTTCCTCTCTGGTCCATTCTGAAGCTATGATTCATCACCGTCATGGTCTTGGATTTGGCCCTCATCATCTCACACTTCTACCTGCATTGCAGGAGACACATGAGACTTGTGGGTTTGATCTCTGGGTTTGGAAGATACCCTGGGAGAGGGAATGGCAGAAAAGCCTGGTGAGCTGCAGTCCATGGGGTCACAAAGAGTCTGACATGACTGAAGGAACTGAGCATGCATGCACGCACCTCATGTTTAGTCGATTCTACTCCCTCACCACCAGTCTCTCCCTGTGCCAGGTATGTACCTGGTCCAACCTCCGCCACCTGCTGCCACTGTATCTCTCTAATCATGGATCTAACCATGTCTCTTACTGCAAAGACCTTATGATAATATTCCTTCAACATTTTCTAGCTGATCATAGGATAAACATTAAACTGCTAGTTTGGCTTTCTAGGTCCCCTAATCTTCACTCTTACCCTCCCCTCGGACCTCCAGGCCCCTCAGCATTCTCTCAGTTTCTCTACTTTAGGACCTTTGTACAAGCTATTCCCTCTGTCTGTAAAGCTCTCCTCCACTTGACCCCACCTGCTTTCTCTTTACCTAGTCTTTAACTTCTTTTCCTTAAGATATCATTTGAAATGGTCCTTTCTCCAGGGAAGTCTTCCCTGACCATCCCTTCTCCAGATCATATCTCCAGTTACTTATATTTCTGCACAGGTGCCTATGCTTACTGCCTATAACTCACTTCCATTTATATTTATATGATTTTATTCATTAATGTCTAGAATGCATATTGCTTAAGGGCAAGGACTATTTCTGTTTTGTTCACTATATGCTTCCCAGTTACTCAGGAGACATTTGTTAGTTTAATAAAGCAAAGATGGATGGGTGACCTATGAGGAGGAATATTTGACTTTTCCCAACCTGGCCTGGTTCACCTTCCCCACCTCCGTTTCCATGTCTTTTACATTCCAGTTACTTAACACTACTCACTGTTATAAGATGATGCTGTGTTTATGAACTCTACAGCTGTTTAAGATCAAAATCCTTTCTATGTTGCATCAGTTGGTTGCTAGAAAGATGATTCTAATATTACAATGAAAAGACCACAGTCTGTCTCAGGTAATGAGGTAATAAACCTTATTAGGAAGAGGTTTTGGTTGGGAAAAGTGAAGACACTCAAGAAGCATGTTAGTTCTTTACAAATACATGAAAGACTCTCATGATGATTTATGCTCATTCCCCACAACTTTAGAGACAAGAATCAGAAATAAAAGGTGAAGTTCATAGGGGAACAAATTCTGGCTCAATATAAAGAAAGAATTTTACGATAAATATATGTGGCAGAAAGGAAATATGCTTGTGTCCATGAGCTCTTTATCACTAGAAGTGTATAAGCCAAGGTTAGAAGACCACTGTGAGATGGTTGGATTTGATGACCTCCCAGGCTGCTGCTCTATTTCCTGTGGAGTAATGTTCCTATTAAACCAGTGTCTGAATGGGACCTCCAAGAACACTATGGGTTTAATGGAGACCAATCCGTGACTTAAATATTTAAGCCTTTTATTTCAAATTTTGACAAAGGGCTGAGGTGGCTTGGAGAAATGACTTCTCAATTCAAGTGATCTTTTTGCAGGCAGAGAACAATATAGACATGTAATCTCCCACAATGCCACTCCATTATTTTTTCCCTTTTTAGTCTCCCAAGGAACCTAGTTCTCATGCAAGGTGTGCACTGTCTTCTGGAGCCCACAACACTCTTCCTTCTGCTAAGATCCTGGCTCCACCTAGTGGTGTGACTTGATGTTTTGTACACAATGGGTGCAAGGTTGGGACTGAAACAGTGACCGATTGGGGGGGGGGGGGGGGCTCCTGTCACTTGAATGGGTTTCCTTGCTCTCTGACTTAATGTCTCTCTCTAGTCTTGTTTTGTTGACTGGGATTTAGTTGACTTGAATTGGTGATGGCATCATTCTACTCTGCACCTTTAAGAGAAGTCTGCCTATACCAACACACATGTTATTAGCAAGGAAAGGACTTACTGCTTCTCAAGCTGTGCATCATGGAACCCAAGGGGTTGCACAGAGGAGTTTTGGGAGTCACTACAGAGAGTGAAGAATATAGGCTGAATTGTCAAGAATCTGCCTCCCTCTGCCACCCTCTTATCCCCCTTTCCTATAAATGTTTCAATGCTGTGTTCATATTACCTTTTCTTTTTTATAAATTTTGTGTAAAGTTTACAAAAGAAAAATGTGTTATTTAAAATAATATGAAATATCCTCAATTTCCCCTAATTTTAGAGCAAATCAAAGCTGGATAATTTGTCCAAGTTTACAGAGTGGACTCTGTTAGAACCATAGCCCACACCTCCTGATGGTCAGACTGAGGCTCTGTCATCCCAAAGGAGTGTAGTCTTAACCCATGGGTACTTTAGTGGTCAGGCCAGAGTTCCCCACCCCATTTCATTTTTACATATGGAAAAAGAGGACTGCAGTGATTCCAGAAATCATATTGTGCATGGTTGCTTCATTCTTATAAAACAGTTATTAATAGTTTTATAAATACGACAACTGAATCCTGGAGAAAGCAAAATATTTGTTAAAAGTACATGATTCGTCCATTGGTGACCAACAAAAAGAAGCATTAGTCACTCTCTTCCCATCTTAAGTTTAGGGTTCTGTGCTTAAGACATGAATGTTATAGGAATATATGATGAGTAGACACTTGAAGAGATGTATACCCTTGATGACTGAGTGATGGCTGCAGTATGATGCTCAAAGATGACAATCTTTTTGTCTTTTTACTAGAATGTAAGTGCTTCAAAGACAGTGACTATGTCTGTTTTGTTTATTACTGTATTCCAACATCTTGCTCATTGTTGGCACAAAGCACACACTCAGTAAGTATTAATTGCTAGAAGAATAAAAATATATTTTTCTACCAGGAACCTTGACTCCTAAAAGTGTCTAATTACATCAATTAATTACTTATAACCACTCTTACCTTCAGCAGCCAACTAGACCAGATATAGCCTAGGTTTTAAAAGCTTGAAGATGATCTTTTGAGGGTAATGATGGTGATGATGATAAGGATGATAACATGCATATAGGTGGTTTTCTGGCTCTACTGCAAAACAAACTGAGCTAAAACATTACTGATCTAATTTGAAAAACTTGTATTAGAGTGAAGAATTTAGGAAATTTTGAAGTAGGCATATCACATCTACTTGCCAGGTTTTGCTTCTTAACAACTGAGGGCGTTATTCTTGTTAATGCGTCAGCTCATAACAAAGATAAAAATAGACAAGAGCAGAAAGGAAGGAGTTGTTCTAGGCCATACTCACTCTATATTGCTTCATTGATGATTGTTAACTCCAGTAATGAAATGCTTTTTCTATTTAATAATAAGCTGTTAACAATTCTCTTTGAGCTTCTGACCTGCTACCCAGGAGGCTTCTAGTCTAAATATATTTCATCAAATGTAACCCAGATTTCCTGAACTAGTGTCCAAATCACCAGCTCAATCTGTCATTTGTAACAGAAAAACAAGCGTGCAGAAGGTGATAACAGTTACTGAAAAGAGCAGTGTAGTGGAAATGTGCACTCCAGTTCCTAATTTATTGACAGTTGGTAGTAAATTGGCATCACTGATACAATGGACATGAACTTGGGCAAACTCTGAGAGATGGTGAGGGGCAGGGAGGCCTGGTGTGCTGCAGTCCACGGGCTTGGAATGAGTCCAGCATGACTTGGCGGCTGAACAACAACTACACTAGTAAATTAGTAACTGCAAGAAGGTACAGAACACAAAGTTCTTGCCTAATGTGTGATAATTCTGATGACATAGGAAATAAGCAGATTTCATGGTTCCCTGAGGAGACTGGGAGAACACAGTTTGTTGGGGGCCAGTGTGAGGCACTCCGCCCGTGGCAAAGGTCATGAGGAAGGAGGCTCGACATACGCAAAGGTGGGATCAAGCCTCAGGAGTCCCCCTGGAAATCCTCGAGCATCTACCCCCATAACCACAACCTGCCTACTTTACTACTTTGTGCTCTCACCTACACCTCTGACCTTATGGGGGGCTGTCCCCCACCACCTCTTTCGGAGAAGGAGTTAACTTAGAGCTCCAGTTAATAAAAACTCTTGGGCATGACAAGAGTGTTTTAACCTATGAACTCCTCTGAAGGTTCTCTAGCCTGCCTGACAGGCTTGTCCGGCCACATGTGATTGCTCACAGCCTCCCAACCGTGAGAGGCACGAGATGCTTTAAACCTTCTAAAAACAGGTTCCTTAGAAAAGTTAGAAAACCATTAGTATAAGTATAGTGGGCTGATTAGAAACTGTATTGATGAAGGGTTTTTCATTTGTTGAGCCAATGTTTGTTGCTGAGTCTCCACATCCCCTGCCCTTATACACACTAATGAATATATAGAAGAAATAAGTATTAACCTTTGATATTAATCACGTTAGACCTTAGGCTAAGTAAATTCTTTCCTTAATTAAAACCCACTACACCCTCACCCTATAGGAATGTAACTTTATCTGGTACCTTCAGAAGGTGGAGTCTTTTTTAAGAATAATCACCCCTGGAGAAATAAGTGTCCTGGTTGACTGATCATTGTCACAAGGAGAGGGTCATATATTGTCAGCAGGCCCCCTGGCCAGAAGATGATGTAACACCCCTAAGACCTCTGTATACATTTGTATGAAGCACCTGACTTTGATAAAAGTCAGGACTGCTGACCCTGCGTGACTTTTGCATAACATCTCAGTGTATAAAAGTAGATCATGGAAAATAAAGAATTGGGATCAGTTTCTCAAAAGACTCTCCCCATGTCTCTCTCTCTCAAACTCTGGCTGAGTCTCCATCTGGAGCATGGAGCCTGCCATGCTTACTAATTTTGCCTGGGCTTCTAAGATCCGACCGGGGAGGCCTCAGTGTCTCCTCTCCTTCGGGAGAACGGAAGGATGCCTGTGGCCTATGTAAGTGATGCAAACTTCTTGTCTTGAAGTTTTATTGGTCTCCCGCATAAACCAAGCTACTCAGCCTCTTTTCTCCACTGATTTTCCCTACTGAGCTATCCTCATTCTATTACTCTTTATATCTCTAATTAATATCTAATTGAAGCTATTGTATCCTGATCCTCGCAGACGCCATCCCCGCTTCGAACTCCCTGGATCAGCTGGGGCTGGACCTCAGCAACAGTTTAAGGACATCACACAGAAACATCTTCTGGTAACCAACATAGCTCCTTAAAGGGAGAGTTATTATTCTTGCGCCATGACCATATGAAGTTAGGAATTAGATACACTTCAGAAAGCCATTCCTAGGGTCTGAAGGAGGATTTCAGACAAGTAGACTCTCTAGTCATTTCCATGATAACTGGATAAAAGTCACCCCCAAATTACCTATAAAAATTTGAAGACTTTAGTCATTAATATATAGGTTACATATAGGTCAAATACCACTGGGCAGTGACTCAGCTCAATCCATGTTGAGCTGGCCTACTTCAAAGTTCATGCTCCTGATTAAAAAGTCCAGTTATGTACTCTTTTTAAAAATCCTGTTCTTTTTTTTAAATTTTTAAATTATGAAAGTACAATAATACTTTTACAGGAGACTTGGAAAATACAGAACAAAGTTACACATAGTTTCACTATATATTAGAATTATTTTTCAAGTAGATAAATTAATATTTTAAGTTGGCAGTCCAGTATCAAATCCTCAAAAATTAATAGAATGAATAGACGTAAAAATAGAAGGATATAGTTGACCTGAAAAGCACTATGAACCAATTCAACATAATTAAGATTTATAGAATTTTCACACAAAAGCAGGGCACAAATTCTATTCAGTTATGTACTTTTAATGTGTATTTTTTTAAGGACTATGATGTCTTGATAACTGTATTCAACTGGATTGTTATTTGGTCTGGTGATGGAATATAACTGAAACCTTGGGACAACTGTACTGATAAGCTGTGGAGTTACCCCATCTCAAATACCTAGGCAAAACTGGATAGTCTCCTTAAGGGTTGATGCTTTTCCAAAATTAGTTATACTGGAAAGAGAAAATGAGAGAGATGGGGAGAGATGGAGAGAGAGAGACAGATATCATCTAATGCTCATGTCAATTCTTAGAGTGATATATTTCAAAGTAACATGGGTGTCGATTTTGTGACCATCTTAGCAACTTGCTTTAGGCATTTTCTCGTGGATACTGTGGACTCAGGGCTACTTAAATCCTATCTTATTCTGCAGTGCACAGAGAGGCACGGTCACATATGGCTGGGAAATATCTACCTGTCAAGTTGGTCCTACATTTGAAGATGAACCTTGTGGCTAATTTCAAGCTGGTCATTCTATCTGATTCTTCCCTGGAAACAAGAAGACAAATCTACCCAGTTGCTTACAGTTAATCTGGATCCTTCTGACTAAAAGTTCCAAAGGCACAGACCTCTCTGAATAAAGATTGTTGGCTTGAACAGCTTTAACCAAGGAGGGATGAACTGTCCTCCCTAGAGGGTGCTGAATGCTAGTAGTTTGGGCTGGACAAGGGCTCTCCTTTTACACTCATGTTGGAAATTCTTGTCCTTTAAATCTGTACAGATATAGAGTTTTATGGAAAGAAGAGGAATTTTAAAAGAGGCATAATGGTTAAGTGGAAAGACAAAGAGAGAGTTAGTTTCCCAAAATCAGAGAGATTGGAAAGAGAGTGACAGGTCAGTTTTATCGAGGAAATTCTGCTGTGCTAATCTTAGTATAGCTTAGCAAACAACAAACTGATCACAACAAACTGTGGAACATTCTTAAAGAGATGGGAATACCAGACCACCTTACCTGCCTCCTGAGAAATCTGTATGCAGGTCAATAAGCAGTTAGAGCTAGACATGGAACAACAGACTGGTTCCAGATTGAGAAAGGAGTATGTCAAGGCTGTATATTGTCACCCTGCTTATTTAGCTTATATGCAGAGCACACCATGTCAAATGCTGGGCTGGATGAAGCACAAGCTGGAATCAAGATTGAAGTAAGTGAAGTGAAAGTCGCTCAGTCATGTCCGACTTTATGACCCCATGAATTACAGTCCATGGAATTCTCCAGGCCAGAATACTGGAGTGGGTAGCCATTCCCTTCTCCAGGGGATCTTCCCAACCCAGGGATCGAACCCAGGTCTCCCTCATTGCAGGCAGTTTCTTTAGCAATTGAGCCACAAGGGCAGGAATCAAGATAACTGGGAGAATTATCAATAACCTCAGATACATAGATGACACCGACCCTTATGGCAAAAAGCAAAGAAGAACTAAAGAGCCTCTTGATGAAAGTGAAAGAGGAGAGTGAAAAAGTAGGCTTAAAATTCAACATTCAGAAAACTAAGATCACTGCATCTAGTCCCATCACTTCATGGCAAATAGATGGGGAAACAATGGAAACAGTGAGAGACTATTTTGGGGGGCTCCAAAATCGCTGCAGATGGTGACTTCAGCCATGAAATCAAAAGATGCTTGCTCCTTGGAATAAAGGCTTTGACCAACCTAGACAGCATATTAAAAAGCAGAGACATTACTTTTCCAACAAAGATCCGTCTAGTCAAAGCTATGGTTTCTCCAGTAGTTATGTACGGATGTGAGAGTTGGACTATAAAGAAAGCTGAGTGCCAAAGAATTGATGCTTTTGAAATGTGGTGTTGGAGAAGACTCTTAAGAGTCCCTTGGTCTGCAAGAAGATCCAACCAGTCAATCCTAAAGGAAATCAGTCCTGAATATTCATTGGAAGGACTGATGCTGAAGTTGAAACTCCAATACTTTGGCCACCTAATGTGAAGAACTTATTAGAAAAGACTCTGATACTGGGAAAGATTGAAGGCAGGAGGAAAAGTGGATAACAGGGGATGAAATGGTTGGATGGTATCACTGATTCAATGGACATGAGTTTGAGCAAGCTCCAGGAGTTGGTGATAGACAGGGAAGCCTGGTGTGCTGAAATCCATGGAGTCTCAAAGAGTCAGACATGACTGAGTGACTGAACTGAACTAAACTGAAAATATCTATTTTCTTTAATATTATTATTCGTAGTAGCCAAATCTCAGTATTCTTATCCTAAAAATTATAATATCTACCTTGCTGGGATGTTAGGTGGATTGAATTGTGTAATGCACGTGAATTGTGAAACAATCTATAGCTACTTTGTGAGTATTATGTAATCTAACACCTGTCATCAAAAATACTTTTTTGTTAAGATCTAGATTATGATGTAATGATCATGGGAGGGGTGACAACATGTGTATTTCGTATAGATGACAAAATGTTTAATGTGAAAATTCAAATGCATTTAGAATTAAAAATTTCAATTTATAGTGAATATGTCTAATGTATATGAATTACACAGCCTAATTATAATATTTAATTGTATTACCTATCTTAAACTATTTAATATAATTTTATACATGCATGCATGCTAAGTTGCTTCAATTCAGTTCAGTTCTGTTCAGTTGTTCAGTCGTGTCCAACTCTTTGTGACCCCATGAATTGCAGCACGCCAGGCCTCCCTGTCCATCACCAACTCTTGGAGTTCACCCAAACTCATATCCATCAAGTAGGTGATGCCATCCAGCCATCTCATCCTCTGTCATCCCCTTCTCCTCCTGCCCCCAATCCCTCCTAGCATCAGAGTCTTTTCCAATGAGTCAACTCTTCTCATGAGGTGGCCAAAGTATTGGAGTTTCAGCTTCAACATCAGTCCTTCCAAAGAGCACCCAGGACTGATCTCCTTTAGAATAGACTGGTTGGATCTCCTTGCAGTCCATGGGACTCTCAAGAGTCTTCTCCAACACCACAGTTCAAAAGCATCAATTCTTTGGCACTCAGCATTCTTCACAGTCCAACTCTCACATCCATGCATGACCACTGGAAAAACCATAGCCTTGACTAGACGGACCTTTGTTGGCAAAGTAATGTCTCTGCTTTTGAATATGCTATCTAGGTTGGTCATAACTTTCCTTCCAAGGAATAAGCATCTTTTAATTTCATTGCTGCAATTACCATCTGCAGTGATTTTGGAGCCCCCAAAAATAAAGTCTGACACTGTTTCCACTGTTTTCCCATCTATTTCCCATGAAGCGATGGGACCAGATGCCATGATCTTCATTTTCTGAATGCTGAACTTGAAGCCAACTTTTTCACTCTCCTCTTTCACTTTCATCAAGAGGCTTTTGAGTTCCTCTTCACTTTCTGCCATAAGGGTGGTGTCATCTGCATATCTGAGGTTATTGATATTTCTCCCGGCAATCTTGATTCCAGCTTGTGCTTCTTCCAGCCCAGCGTTTTTCATGGTGTACTCTGCATAGAAATTAAATAAGTAGGTTGACAATATGCAGCCTTGATGTACTCCTTTTCCTATTTGGAACCAGTCTGTTGTTCCATGTCCAGTTCTAACTGTTGCTTCCTGACCTGCATATAGGTCTCTCAAGAGGCAGGTCAGGTGGTCTGGTATTCCCATATCTTTCAGAATTTTCCACAGTTTACTGTGATCCACACAGTCAAAGGCTTTGGCATAGTCAATAAAGCAGAAATAGATGTTTTTCTGGAACTCTCTTGCTTTTTCCATGATCCAGCGGATGTTGGCAATTTGATCTCTGGTTTCTCTGCCTTCTCTAAAACCAGCTTGAACATCTGGAAGTTCATGGTTCACATATTGCTGAAGCCTCGGTTGTGTCCAACTCTTTGCGACCCTATGGACTGTAGCCTGCCAGGCTCCTCTGTCCATGGGATTCTCCAGGCAGGAATACTGAAGTGGGTTGCCATGACTTCCTCCAGGGATCTTCCTATCCCAGGGATCAAACCTGTTTCTCTTACATCTCCTGCATTGGCATATGGATTCTTAACCACTAGAGCCACCTGAGAAGCCCAGTTATACACATATACAATTTCAATTTTTTCCCAAGATATCCAAGATCTTAAAGATTATGACTATTGCAGATATCTTTCGACAGTGCTCCTAAAATAAGTATTTCTATATAAACTGTATGTAATAAGTTGCTAATCCCTTCCTTCCAGTGTTTTTTCTGATGATACCTACCATGATTTAATCATAGTTCTGGGATATCTTTGATGAATCTATTTCAATGTTAACTCAAATACTAGCCAATGTTTATGAAAGAAAGTTTGTTAGGCATAGATTGACTTCTTTGACATGTTTTAGCCCTATGAAATAATTCTGGTCAACTACCTTCCCCTCCCAACAATGCTCATAATCACAATTTCTCTGCCTCTCTATAGCAAGGTCTTGTGAGAGAAGGTTCCCCAGGTTATTCCCATCAGAATGACAAATGATGGTTACATCAAAAAAGCTTTTCAGAAAGGGAATTCCAAGCTCTGAACACAGACCACCCATGAGAGGAATTTCCTTGATTCACAAGGACTGGGTGGGTTATGCTACCCAACACATAGTCCCTTGTCAGTGGCAACAGGGTCAGGAAAGAATTCCACTATTAAATGACACTGCATATCTTTTTCATTGCAGCTCATGAAGACAAGATTGTTTTTCTGCTTTGCATTTCACATTTTATACATTTAATGTTTCAGCCTTCTGCCCATGCTATTTATTCATTTTCTTTACAGTCAGTTCTCATTAGTTAGCTATTACATACATTACTTTACCAACAAAGGTTTGTTTAGTCAGAGCTATAGTTTTTCCAGTAGTCATGTATGGATGTGAGAGTTGGAACATAAAGAAGGCTGAGAGGTGAAGAATTGATGCTTTCGAACTGTGGTGTTGTAGAAGACTCATGAGAGTCCTTTGGACTGCAAGGAAATTAAACCAGTTAATCCTAAAGGAAATCAGTCCTGAATATTCACTGGAAGGATTGATGTTGAAGTTGAGGCTCCAGTACTTTAGCCACCTGATGCAAAGAGCCAATTCATTGGAAAAGACCCTGATGCTGGGAAAGATTGAAGGCAGGAGGAGAAGGAGATGAAAGAGGATGAGACGGTTGGATGGCATCACGAACTCAGTGAGGACATGAGTTTAAGCAAGCTCTGGGAAATGGTAAAGAGCAGGAAAGTCTGGCGTGCTGCATGGGGTCAAAAAGAGTTGAACATGACTGAGTAACTGAACAACAAATACATAATATCAATAGTATATTTGTGTCAATCCCAATCTCCCAATCCAACCCAGTTTCCCCCATGTCCCCTCGATATCTATCCATTTAATCTCTATGTATGTGTCTTTATTTCTGCTTTACAAATAGGTTCATCTATACCATTTTTCTAGCCTATACTATTTCATTATCATCATTATTAAGACTTGATAATCCTTCCCCCTTATCATCGTATTTATTATGCATCTATTTTTTTAAATAGAATTTTTAAATGTTGTGTTGGTTTCTCCAATACGACAATGTGAATCACACACTGGTATACATACATCCTGTCCCTTTTGAACCCCCCTCCCACATCTACTCCGTGCCATCCCTCTAAGTTGTCACAGAATACAGGGTTGAGGTCCATGTGTTATGCAGCAACTTCCCAGTAGCTATCTATTTTACATATAGCAATGTATATGTTTCAGTGCTACTCTCTCAAATTGTCCCACTCTCTCTTTCCCCTGCTATTTTTTTTCTGCTATGCTTACTACAGGGCTTCCCAGACGGCAGTAGTGACAAAGAATCTGCCTGCCAACGCAGGAGACCTAAGACATGGGTTCAGTCCCTGGATTGGGAAGATCCCCTGGAGGAGGGCATGGCAACCCACTCCAATATTCTTGCCTGGAGAATCCTATGGATAGAGGAGCCTGGCAGGCTACAGTCCACCAGGTCTCAAAGAGTTGGACATGACTGAGCAACTTAGCACCCACACAGGCTTACCACAGAGTGAGCTGGAGCTCATGACTTTTCATACTATCTGGCCTCCCACCACACAGCAACAAAGCCATTAGGCAGCTATTAGAAATTAAATCAGAGAAGGCAATTGCACTCCACTCCAGTACTCTTGCCTGGAAAGTCCCATGGGCGGAGGAGCCTGGTGGGCTACAGTCTATGGGGTCGCTAGGAGTCGGACACGACTAAGCGACTTCACTTTCACTCTTCACTTTCATGCACTGGAGGAGGAAATGGCAACCCACTCCTGTGTTTTTGCCTGGAGAATCCCAGGGATCGGGGAGGCTGGTGGGCTGCTGTCTATGGGGTCCCATAGACAGTCGGACACGACTGAAGCAACTTAGCAGCAGCAGCAGAAATTAAATAGTTTAGTCACTGGCAGATTTGGGTAGATAAAAATTGGCGTCCAGAGGATGAGCCCTCTAATAAAAAGGTGATACCAAGGGTGTGATTAAAAAATGAGTACTGTGCCCAAATCCTACCGAACTTATAAAGCCCTGTGCCAGTGTAGCCTCCTTACCTTAGAACTTGCTCCGTGAAAAGCAGATTTTTTTAAAACCCTCTGACATCTCTGCCTTTCATGCATATCTTATTTTCCCCCCATATTGCCTACTCTCTGAGCTCATTAAGTTCATTAACAGTCATGTTCCTGACCTGGAATCACACCAAACACCTAGCACAATGCATGGAGCAGTCAGTCAATGCCTGCCAAATGAGAAAACAAATCATAATCTGCCAAGAAAAATGTGTTGAGCATCCAGGCACTGTGAAAAGCACTGAGAGTATAACAATGAATAAGGCATCTGAGATCCTGCCCTTAGGGAGCTCACAGTCTGATGGGGAAGGAAGCCCAAGAACTCAACAGGCAACTGCTGTAACATGGTATGCTCTCTGATCTGATGAAATGACTGTGGAGCAGAAGAAAACTCATGCACAAAGCCCTGTCAAGTACCTTGGGATTCAGGATGAAATTTCCCTTCCTCCATTTAAAGCAAGAATGACAAATTCAAATGTCAACAGAGGCCAGGTGGGTAACATTAATGATCAACAGAGGGGAGCATGGAGAGTATTGACCTGAAGAGTCAACGTTGTATCTCCAGCCTGAGAGCTGCTCAGCTCCCATCAACCATAGTCATGCAGGCCTGAACACTGGCCCAGTGTCACCATATCTATTTCTTTTCTTGGAAGCAGGCAGTTGGACTTTTATGTGAAATCTCCTGATTTTTAAATGTCGATCACTAATTTTCCATTTTGATGGCTCATATCAGGCTTTAGAGCTACCAGTTTGTACTTTTGATTTGGGGCTTCCATTGAAGGCGTGCACAGAGCATGTCATGTGAAATGCTGGGCTGGATGAATCAATATTGGAATCAATATCAAAAGCTGGAACAAATATTGCTGGGAGAAATATCAACAACCTCAGATATGCAGATGATAGCACCCTAATGGCAGAAAGCAAAGAGGAACTTAAGAGCCTCTTGATGAAGTTGAAAGAAGAGAGTGAAAAAGCTGACTTAAAACTCAACATTCATAAAACTAAAATCATGGTATCTGGTCCCTTCACTTCATGGCAAATAGATGGGGAAACAATGGAAACAGTGACAGACTTTATTTTCTTGGGCTCCAAAATCACCACAGATGGTGACTGCAGCCATGAAATTAAAAGACACTTGCTCCTTGGAAGAAAAGCTATGACCAACCTAGACAGCATATTAAAAAGCAGAGACATTACTTTGCCAACATAGGTCCATCTAGTCAAAGCTATGGTTTTTCCAGTAGTCATGCACTGGTGTGAGAGTTGAACTCTAAAGAAAGCTGAGTGCTGAAGAACTGATGCTTTTGAATTGTGGTGCTGGAGAAGACTCCTGAGAGTCCCTTGGATGGCAAGGAGATCAAACCAACCAATCCCCAAAGAAATCAGTCCTTGATATTCACTGGAAGGACTGATGCTGAAGATGTAGCTCCAAAACGTTGGCCACCTGATGCGACTCATTGGAAAAGACCCTGATGCTGGGAAAGATTGAGGGCAGGAGGAGAAGGGGGCAAAAGAGAATGAAATGGTTGGATGGCATCATCGACTCAATGGACATGAGTTTGAGCAAACTCTGGGAGATAGAGAAGGACAAGGAAGCCTGACATGCTGCAGTCCATGGGGTCACAAAGAGTCAGAAATGACTTAGTGACTGAGCAACAACAATGAGTGAAAGTATGCTTCTTAGGAGGACCCTGTGGGCCCTGTGGGCCCTGTGTACCATGTTTGAATCCCAGATCCTAGGCCACTATCTCTCCATCTCTCAGCCCAATCTCCTCTCTGCGTTCCTCTCTCACATCCTAGTCCAGTAAGTGTCAAAGGCTTTCAATCAAAACTGGTTGGGGAAGACTTGACACCTATAGTTCATGGTAAAATGGGTTAACCTTTGAGAAAAGTCAGAGGTACAGGGCCCCTGGCCAGGAGGTGGGGGTGTAAGTGGAGTGGTAGAGACCAGTAGGGAAGTCTCTTGAGTTTTACATGATGGGCAAGGCTTTCCTTTAAAGAGCATTAACCAAGGTCAGATTAACAAGTCAACACTGAAACTGTAGCCAAACAAGTCTCCCTAATTGTGGGGAGAAAATCAGAGAAGGGCCCAGAGGAAAGAGACCAGCGGACAAGACTGACTCCAAAGCCTTCCCTTCTCCATTCCCTGGCAGGCTTGGGGCATATTAGATAAGGTGAAGGGAAATTGCAAAATTAGAACTGGCAACTTATATAGAGAGGCCCATTGCAAGGCCATGGGCCTGAGGCGGGCTGGGAAAGTTGAGGAATTGTGGGGGAAAGAGGATTTGGCAGCCTGACTTCCTGTGGCTGTATCCAAGGCTAATTAGTTTGCAGTGTTCTGTGTGCGCCTGAATGGAAACGATCCCAGTACTCAGAGGCACGGGGGTGAGGAAATCAAAACCACATGCACCAAGAAAGAGAGGGGAAGGGGCTGGTGGGAGAGGATGGCGAAGGGGGAAAACCTGTCCTTTGGCTACATTTTCTTTTTTTCAGGAGAGAGGTCTCATCATTCTGTTTCATGACCAGTAAATCACCACCACGGCCCTGTCTATCACATCGCCCATCTGCTGCAGAACTCATTAAACATCAAAAGATGGTTTATCAGTTCTGCTTAGTTAGAAGTCTGACTTACTAGAGGTCTAACCAGGGAGAGGTTTGCATGTTTTCAATAATAGCTTAAGGAACTTCTTAACACCCCATAAATTACTTAATGCAACAAAATCTTCCTGTAGTCCAGCCGGCATCTGCAAGTTGCTGAACCAACCCAGACCAACCCCACGGTGATGGCTTTGGGGCAGACACATTCCAGAAGACAGCAGAGTTAATGCTTTAATGCATAATTCTGAGCCCTCTGTTAAGAACGAGACGATCTTGCTGTGTGTGTCCTCCCTAGAATGTGCAACTCAGTATTCCTTTGTCTTTGTATTTCTGACTCACTATCTAAAAGAGATACCTTGGCTGGGCTCTTGTATGTATGTGCTGTAAATTCACGTTGCCAGGCACCTCACTGCAACGGGAAATGGTCAAGTTGAGAGACAGATTCATAACTAGGGGCAATAAAATTAGAACCCTGCCCCAACCTTTAGGGTACAAGCTCAACAGACACTTAAATCAATAAATGTTTATTGAGTGCCTAACTGAGTTAGAGCTGAGCCATACAAAAGTGATTTCAGACATTTTGACTCCCTTAAAGAGTCCCCAGCATTATAGAAACATTACAGAGACATAAACATTTTCTGTTTTTTCTTTTTTAAAACATGGGAGGATGACATTTCCTCCACCAGCTGCCTTAGAAGTTCCTTGGGTGTTGGGTGCATTTTGCTGTCACTGCTTCACGCCACCTAGACTCCTATGTGCTCAGCCCTGTGAGGGACACAGTTTGAGTAACACACAGCATCTTCTCAAGAGAAACTTCAAAGACGTAACTCAGAACCACGTCTTCTCTAAGAAAACACAGGGTCAGGAACTCAGCCTGCAGCTCCTCATTCCATTTCATTTTCTACGCACTTGACAAGGTCACAAAAGAAATTTCAAGCACATGCCTAAGCATTATTCCCTCTACAGAGGAGTCTGTCTAGCATGAGGTTAATACTGAAACAAATATCAATAGGGACAAATGTCATGCTATTATTTTATTGTTTATGGCATGCCATGCTGGCCAAGATTATTAGGACACAATCCCTCACCTCAGAGAATCCCCTGGCTATGGTGAGACAAAGCCCACCCCAGTAAGAGAAATGACACATGTGTTAAGAAGATTCTATGGTAACAGGAGAAGGTGCTCAACTCAGACATGTGTGTGAGCAGGAAAGGCCTTCTTAGCAAAGATGATGCTTAAGCTGAGTCTTAAAGAACCAACTCACCTATGGTAGGGAATTGGAACATTCTAGTACCAATGGTGTGGCTATTTGCAGTGATCTGTCTCCCAAAGCAGCAGATGATTTCATTATCCTTGTCTTTACAAGACAGTTAATGAGTAATTAGTATGTGAAGACGGAGAAAGCAATGGCACCCCACTCCAGTACTCTTGCCTGGAAAATCCCATGGATGGAGGAGCCTGGCAGGCTGCAGTCCATGGGGTCGCTAAGAGTTGGACACGACTGAGCGACTTCACTTTCACTTTTCACTTTCATGCATTGGAGAAGGAAATGGCAACCCACTCCAATGTTCTTGCCTGGAGAATCCCAGGGACGGGGGAGCCTGGTGGGCTGCCGTCTATGGGGTTGCACAGAGTTGGACACGACTGAAGCGACAGCAGCAGCAGCAGCAGTATGTGAAGAACACCATACTAGGTACCCTAGATTCAAAGATGACCTCTGTTCCTAAGTGACACAACTTAGAAGTGATGAATGGATGGATGGATAGAGACAGATGATGGCAATACCTAGTCTGTACTTTTGCTGCACTGAGTCTTGCTTGCAGGACGTGGGATCTTTAGCTGTGGCATCAGAACTCTTATTTGCAGCATGTGGGATCTAGTTCCCTGACCAGGGATCAAACCTGGGCTCTCTGCGTTAGAGATGTTGAGTCTTGACCGCTGGACCAGCAGGAAAGTCCCTACCCTCACTTTCTTGAGAGGGAGATAAGAAAGATATTACTTCATCCATTTAGAAACTGAAGAGACTTATCATGGTAATGAATACTGTGGACAATGAGTGCACAAGACTGATTACTTGAAGGAAGAGAGAAAGGGAGGATAAATGTGGGTAAAGTGATGGAGAAACAGGCCAGGAGAGTGATGTTTTCAGAGGAAGAAGATGACCTGGCCAAGCTGAGGTGGGAAAAGAAAGCCATCATTCTGAATATTTGGGCCATGTGCAGCTATCAGTCTCAGAGCAAACTCTCACATCTGGCTGAGGCAGCACCTCTGTGAAGGCTTAGAGGCCTGAGTAAGGGGTCAGGGACACATCATTGATAGCCATGTTGAGGGACACAGAGGTAGAAACAATGTAAATAGAAATGATCTGTGGGAGGTTACCCTGGGCTTGCCCTTTACACTGCAACTAACCAGGTTAGCAGCTGCTTGGAGTGGGGTCAGCATGGGCCAGGGGCCAGGACGTCACTGCAGTGACTTTTCTGCCATCTCCTCTCTGCTCTCCTCCATGCCAAGTCCCACAAGGTTTAAGTCTAGACCCTACTTCATGTTCCTCCTCTGGCAAGCCTTCCTTGATTTCACCAGCTGGGTCAGAGGCCCATCTGACAGTCACCAGGGGGTCCTGAAGCTCTGAGTGTCTCTGTCTCTCCCTCTAGACTGTGAGCCTCCTGAGGGCAAGGACCATGTTTCTATAGTCCCAGTACTTTCCACACTGACTGGCAAAGGAGGGGTACTGGATGTCTGTTGAATAACTAAATGAATGAATGAGTTAGTGTACACAAGAAGAATACCACCAGATTCTCCAGACAATGACAATATGCCTTCTACATAAATCATCTAGTTCCTGGAGTCTACAGAGTATCTTTTATTTATTTTTTTTAAATCTAAAAGCTCTTCTCTTTAGAAAGAGCCTAGGTTTTAAAACACAATTTGTGATGGTCTTTTGGGTATGTCAGCTTGGCCAGATGACAGTACCTGGTGATTTAACAAAGCAGTGGTGGCTTAGATGGTAAAAAATCCACCTGTAATGCAGGAGACCAGGGTTCAATCCCTCGGTAAGGAAGATTCCCCGGAGAAGGGCATGGCTACCCACTCCAGTATTCTTGCCTGGAGAATTCCACGGACAGAGGAGCCCGGTGGGCTACAGTCCCTGGGGCTGCAAAGAGTTGGACAAAACTGAGCAATGAATACTTTCACTTTTTTCCCCCCACAATATAGGTGTTGCTGTGAAGGTATTTTGTAAATGTAATTAACATTCATAAGGCATGTGGATTTTTAAATAGGGGAGATTGTTTTAGATAATCTCAGTGGGCTTGATTCATTCAGTTAAAAGACCTTAAAAGCACAGCTGAGGCTTTTCCAAAGAAGAAAAAATTCCCTCTGTGGACAGCAGCCTGGCAGCTGCCTTTCTGACAGCTTGCCCTATGGACGTGGGACCTCCCTAGCCAGTCCCCACAGTCAAGTAAGCCAATTCCTTGCAATAAATCTCATAATACACATGTTCTACTTCTGCCGCTTCTCTGATTGAGTTCTGACTGATACACTATAAACTCAAGCTGAAATACACTTGAGCTTATACACTATAAGCTCAAACTGAAAGAGTTTGAGCTTGGAGTTCCCTAATGCATTTCCAGTAACTAAGAAGATGTCAGGCTTTCACAGCTTTAAATCATTCTTGCTGATACAAGAATTCATTGGCACTCTCTTTCTTCTTGCCGATACATTCTGTCAACTATCTTTTCCTAACATGGATGTGTTTGTTTTATAATAAATCTATGGATCTAACCCATCTTTCTCAATCATTTATGCAGGGGTGGTAAGAAACAGATCTTAACATCAGACTGAGCTGCTCTGCCACCTTGAAGTAGTACAGATTGGAACTGGTTTTAAGACTACAGAACTGACCATGAATCTTTTGAGTTTTCAGGCCCAATTCCAATGCCCATATGCAGAGGGTTTCCTGTACCAATATGCAATTCTGGGACACCAGCAGAGTGTCCAAGAATTCAACTCAATCCTGACACCATCTACCCAGAGACAGAATCAGAATCCACAGATGAGGGCTTAATCCCACAAGACCACCCTCCATTTCAGACACCAGTCACAAGCCCCGGTTTTTACCTGTACTTCTGACCAACTAGCTATAAATCAGAAGTTCTCATGATCTCCTCCTCAGGTTTGGTTAATTTGCTAGAGTGGCTCACAGAACTCGGAGAAACATTTAATTTGCTGGAGCACTGGTTTAATATAAAAGGATATGATAATGGACACAGATAAACATCCATATAGAAGACGAGATGGGCAAGGCAAGAAGAAAAGGTGTGGAGTTTCCATGACCTCTCTAAGGGCTACTGTCCCCAAAGCTCCATGTGTTCACTGACCCAGAAGCTCCCTGAACCCTGTCCTTTTGGGTTTTTATGAAGGTTTCACTACATAGGCATGATGGATTAAACCACTGGCCATTGGCAACTGATTCCGTCTACAGCCCCTCTTCCCTTCCTGAGGTCAGAGGGGTGGGATTGAAAGTTCTAACCCTCTAATGACATGGCTGGTTCTCTTGGCAACTGGCCCCTACCCTTGGGTCAGACGCCAAAATACCCTACCCCAAGGCATTTTCAGAAACTGAGGACAAGAGACCAAATATTATGCCATTGTTCTTATCACTCAGGAAATAGCAAGAGTTTTAGGAGCTGTGAGCCAGGAACATCTGAATGACCCAATATCTGTTTTCTCTATAAATCAAAATATCACAACGACTTATTCCAGAAACTTAAGTAGCAGAACTTTTACCATGTTTAGTTCCAATTTCTGGAAAAAAAACCCCCAGCTTTCCCCAGAATAAAAAGCAACCTAATTGCGATTGCTTGGTTTTGGCCGGCTGCATAAAACTGAAAGGAAAGAAAGAACTTGGATGGTTGGTGGTAAAGATAAAGCATGCACTGAGTACTGTAATCCGTTTCATCAGTCCCAGCATCTCTTGCTTATTATTGTCAATTGCGTAGGCATAACTCCTTTCTCAGGCTTTATGATTCACTCTGCCCTTTGGGATTGTTTCTACTATCTAAAAATTAACTCCATATGTACGTGCAACCTTCCATTTATTTTCTCACCACCTTCTATTTTTAAAAATTATATCTACTTTCCTTTTGTGATATTTATACTTCTTTTCTCAGTAGACGTTTTAATAGTCTCACTATTTTAGCACTTCTAAGGTATATGGAGTCAAAAACGTTTATAAAACATCTGAAAATTATGCCAAAATGCAGCAACTATACTAAAGAATAAATGTTTGGCAGAGACCTAAAGTGTAGGGTATTGGCCAATAGCGCCATCTGTTGGTCCTGGGTAGAGCTGGCTTCTGTTTGGCTTTATTCTTTTTCTTTTTTTTTAAATTAATTAATTTATTTTAATTGGAGGCTAATTACAATATTGTGGTGGTTTTTGCCATACATTCACACGAATCAGCCATGGGTGTACATGTGTTCCCCATTCTGAACTCCCCTCCCGCCTCCCTCCCCATCCCATCCCTCAGGGTCACCCCAGTGCACCAGCCCTGAGCACCCTGTCTCATGCATCAAACCTGGACTGGTGATCTATTTCACATATGGTAATATACATGTTTCAATGCTATTCTCTCAAATCATCCCACCCTTGCCTTCTCCCACCGAGTCCAAAAGTCTGTTCTTTACATCTGTGTCTCTTTTGTTGTCTCATATATAGGGTCATCGTTACCATCTTTCTAAATTCCATATATATGTGTTAATATACTGTATTAGTGTTTTTCTTTCTGACTTCACTCTGTATAATAGGCTCCAGTTTCATCCACCTCATTAGAACTGATTCAAATGCATTCTTTTTAATAGCTGAGTAATATTCCATTGTGTAACCACAACGTTCTTATCCATTTGTCTGCTGATGGACACCTAGGTTGCTTCCATGTCCTGGCTATTGTAAACAGTGCTGTGACGAACATTGGGGTACATGTGTCTCAATTCTGGTTTCCTCAGTGTGTATGCCCAGCAGTGGGATTGCTGGGTGGTATGGCAGTTCTATTTTCAGTTTTTCAAGGAATCTCCATACTGTTCTCCATAGTGGCTGTATGAATTTGCATTCCCACCAACTGTGTAAGAGGGTTCATTTTTCTCCACATCCTCTCCAGCATTTATTGTTTGTAAACTTTTTGATAGCAGCCTTCTGTTTGGCTTGAGATGGTACCTTATTGTGGTTTTGATTTGCATTTCTCTGATAGTGAGTGACATTGAGCATCTTTTCATGTGTTTGTTAGCCATCTGTATGTCTTCTTTGGAGAAATGTCTGTTTAGTTCTTTGGCCCATTTTTTAATTGTGTCATTTATTTTTCTGGAATTGAGCTGCAGGAGTTGCTTGTATATTTTTGAGATCAATTCTTTGTCAGTTGCTTCATTTGCTATGATTTTCTACCACTCTGAAGGCTGTCTTTTCACCTTGCTTATAGTTTCCTTCATTGTGCAAAAGCTTTTAAGTTTAATTAGGTCCCATTTGTTTATTTTTGCTCTTATTTCCATTACTCTGGGAGGTTTCATAGAAGATCCTGCTATGATTTATGTCAGAGACTGTTTTGCCTATGTTTTCCTCTAGGAGTTTTATAGTTTCTGGTCTTACATTTAGATCTTTAATCCATTTTGAGTTTATTTTTGTGTATGGTGTTAGAAAGTATTCTAGTTTCATTACTTTACAAGTGATTGACCAGTTTTCCCAGCACCACTTGTTAAAGACATTGTCTTTTCTCCATTGTATATTCTTGCCTCCTTTGTCGAAGATAAGGTATCCATAGGTACGTGGATTTATCTCTGGGCTTTCTATTTTGTTCCATTGATCTATATTTCCATGTCTGTGCCAGTGCCATACTGTCTTGATGACTGTAGCTTTGTCATATAGTCTAAAGTCAGGCAAGTTAATTCCTCTAGTTCCATTCTTCTTTCTCAAGATTGCTTTGGCTATTCAAGGTTTTTTGTATTTCCATACAAATTGTGAAATTATTTGTTCTAGTTCTCTGAAAAATACTGTTGGTAGCTTGATAGGGATTGCATTGAATCTACAGATTGCTTTGGGTAGTATACTCATTTTCACTATATTGATTCTTCTGATCCATGAACATGGTATATTTCTCCATCTATTTGTGTCATCTTTGATTTTTTTCATCAGTGTTTTATAGTTTTCTACATATAGGTCTTTTGTTTCTTTAGGTAGATTTATTCCTAAGTATTTTATTTTCATTACAATGGTGAATGGAATTGTTTCCTTAATTTCTCTTTCTGTTTTCTCATTGTTAGTGTATAGGAATGCAAGGGATTTCTGTGTGTCAATTTTCTGCAACTTCACTATATTCTTTGATTAGCTCTAGTAATTTTCTGGTGGAGTCTTTAGGATTTTCTATGTAGAGGATAGAAACAGTGAGAGTTTCTATGTAGAAAACAGTGAGAGTTTTATTTCTTTTTTTCCAATCTGGATTCCTTTTATTTCTTTTTCTTCTCTGATTACTGTGGCTAAAACTTCCAAAACTATGTTGAATAGTAGTGGTGAGAGTGGGCACCCTTGTCTTGTTCCTTACTTTAGGGGAAATGCTTTCAATTTTTCACCATTGAGGGTAATGTTTGCTGTGGGTTTATCATATGTGGCTTTTATTATGTTGAGGTATGTTCCTTCTACACCTGCTTTCTGGAGGGTTTTTTTTTTTTTTTATCATAAATGGATGTTGAATTTTATCAAAGGCTTTCTCTAGACAGGAAACACAGAAAAGGTTTATTAAACTCGAACCCAAAACAACAAAGTAAATGGCAATGGAATCATACTTATCAGTAATTACCTTAAATGTAAATGGGTTGAATGCCCCATCCAAAAGACAAAGACTGGCTGAATGGATACAAAAACAAGACCCCTGTATATGCTGTCTATAAGAGACCCACCTCAAAACAAGGGACACATACAGACTGAAAGTTAAGGGCTGGAAAAATGTATTTCATGCAAATGGAGACCAAAAGAAAGCAGGAGTAGCAATACTCATATCAGATAAAATAGACTTTGAAATAAAGGCCATGAAAAGAGACAAAGGACACTACATAATGATCAAAGGATCAGTCCAATAAAAAGATATAACAATTATAAATATATATGCACCCAACATAGGAGCACTGCAATACATAAGGCAAATGCTAACAAGGATGAAAGGGGAAATTAACAGTAACACAACAATAGTGGGAGAATTTAATACCCCACTCACACCTATGGATAGATCAACTAAACAGAAAATTAGCAAGGAAACACAAACTTTAAATGATACAATGGGCCAGTTAGACCTAATTGATATCTATAAGACATTTCACTCCAAAACAATGAATTTCACCTTTTTCTCAAGTGCACATGGAACCTTCTCCAGGATAAATCACATCCTGGGCCATAAATCTAGCCTTGATAAATTTAAAAAAATTGAAATCATCTCAAACGTCTTTTCTGATCACAGTGCAGTAAGATTAGATGTCAACTACAGGAAAAAAACTATTAAAAATACAAACATGTGGAGGCTAAACAACACATTTCTGAATAACCAACACATCACAGAAGAAATTAAAAAAGAACCAATACAATATTGTAAAGTAATTAGCCTCCAATAAAAAATAAATAAATAAATAATTTTTTAAAGAAAGAAAATGTTCAAGCAGGGCAGGAAGTACATAGAGGGGATTCTTGTGTTGGTTGGAAGGTTGGACTGAAAGTCCTTTAATGACCTTTCCAACTTGGAGTCTATTGTTTTTGAAGTTTGCTTGCAGCCTTGAGAGGCAATACAATAGAGTGATTGAGAGTATGAAGTCTGGAACCAGATTGCCAAAGTTTAACTCCTGACTATTGACTTTATGGACTTGGGCAAATATTTAATTTCTCAGAGTCTCAATTACTTCATCTGTAGAACTGGGACAATAATTGTACCTTCCTCATAAAGTTATTAAAGATTAAATGAGTTAATATATGGCAAGTACCAGCAACTGACACAGAGTAAAAAACACACAAATGTTTTTTTCAATAAATTTTCTGCCCCTTCAAAAAAAAAAAAAGAAAGAAATCAAAATATACATAGAAACAAATGAAAATGAAAATACAACAACCCAAAACCTATGGGATTCAGTAAAAGCAGTGCTAAGGGGAAGG
Source organism: Bos taurus (assembly GCF_002263795.3). Taxonomy (NCBI): domain Eukaryota; kingdom Metazoa; phylum Chordata; class Mammalia; order Artiodactyla; family Bovidae; genus Bos; species Bos taurus. The sequence goes on from NC_037330.1 coordinate 23,866,334, forward strand.
TTCATAGCAATACAGGCTTACCTCAAGAAACAGGAGAAAAGTCAAATAAATAACCTAACTCTACACCTAAAGCAACTAGAAAAAGAAGAAATAAAGAACCCCAGGGTTAGTAGAAGGAAAGAAATCATAAAAATTAGGGCAGAAATAAATGAAAAAGAAACAAAGAAGACCATAGCAAAAATCAACAAAGCTAAAAGCTGGTTCTTTGAGAAGATAAATAAAATAGACAAACCATTAGCCAGACTCATCAGAAAAAAAAAAAAAAAAGGGAGAAGAATCAAATCAACAAAATTAGAAATGAAAATGGAGAAATCACAACAGACAACACAGAAATACAAAGGATCTTAGGAGACTACTATCAGCAACTATATGCCAATAAAATAGAAAACTTGGAAGAAATGGACAAATTCTTAACAAAGTATAACTTTCCAAAACTGAACCAGGAAGAAATAGAAAATCTTAACAGACCATCACAAGGACAGAAATCAAAACCGTAATCAGAAATCTTCCAACAAACAAAAGCCCAGGACCAGACGGCTTCACAGCTGAATTCTATCCAAAATTTAGAGAAGAGCTAACACCTATCCTACTCAAACTCTTCCAGAAAATTCCTCCATCCATGGGATTCTCCAGGCAAGAATACTGGAGTGGATTGCCATTTCCTTCTCCATCAGAAAATTGCAGAGGACGGTAAACTTCCAAACTCATTCTATGAGGCTACCATCACCCTAATACCAAAACCAGACAAAGATGCCACAAAAAAAGAAAACTACAGGCCAATATCACTGATGAACATAGATGCAAAAATCCTTAACAAAATTCTAGCAAACAGAATCCAACAACATATTAAAGGGATCATACCTCATGACCAAGTGGCCTTTCTCTCAGGGTTGCAAGGATTCAATATTTGCAAATCAATCAATGTGATACACCACATTAACAAATTGAAAGATAAAAACCATATGATTATTGGCTTTGTTCTTATAAAACATTGTAGCTGACCCTTCAACAATGGAGGGTTAGGGGTGCTGACCACTTCCCTTGCCATCAAAAACCCATGTGTAACTTCACAGTGGGCCCTCCGTATCTTCAGTTCTGCATCCATGAAATCAGCTAACCATGGACTGTGTAGTCCTGTGATATGTGCACATTTACTGAAAAATCTGGACTCTTGAAGTGTTGTTCAAGAGTCAACTGCATTCCTGTGACAGTGCATGGGAAGGGGAACTACTGTCATTATTCCACAAACACTGGAAATACCTGCTTGCTCTGGGTGTTAAAGAATTTATGGTAAGGTCCACATTGATCACTAAGTAATAAGAGCTTTGGGGGCCCTTTAGGGGGCCAAAGGACCCACACTGGGAGAGCTGCAGGAGCTGCTCACTGTCCCCAAGGCTGAGGCTTTTTTCAAGGGACCTCATGGTGACTGGGGTGAGGGCCACGACCCAGACCAGAGGTTCTCTGGCTGCACATTAAAACTTCCGGGTTGAGGCACAGGCTTTTGTTTCAAAGTTCCCCAGCTGATGTTAGTGTATATTCAAGGCTGAAAACCACTTACCTAAAGGCGTAAGAGAAAGACATGGAAGAGTTAATGTCCTACATGTTTGTCCACCCTCCTCACCCCAGGGTCCATTCTTTTCAGCCACAGTGCCACTTCCCAAAGCTACTTCCAGGAGACCAAAATTATAAACATAATAAAAATTTAGCTATCTAAGACAAAATTTATATATAAATATATGAAAAAGATAATGAAATTCACCAAAGTTAGATTATGAATAAACTCTGTGTTTTTGTATTTGTCCATATTACTTATTTACTAAAAGGATCATTATTACCTTTATAATCAGAAAAAAAGAGTTCTATAAAAAGAAAGAATATAAACTAATCATTCTGTTACTAAAATACAGGCAAATTAAAGAAACGAGATGGAATAGCTCAGGGAGAAAGGAAGATGTCTCTACTAAATGATGTCTATGAAGCGACTTAGCAGCAGCAGCAGCAGCAGCAGACTGTCTCTACTAAATATATTCACGTCTATTTTCCAACCCTTGCTTTATCTCTGCATCATGCATGACTGTCTTCTTTTAGTTATTAATTAATTATTGTTATAAAAGAATGCTGTGTACTCAGAGCAGGCCTCTCCATCACTGCATCTGGGATGAAAACTGTTCCCTAGAATAACAAAACAGAACTAAATTTTGCTGAATAGACTTCTTAGAACACATTGATCCATATAAGGAAAGGAACAGTAGAACAGTCACATTGTTTGGTACTAAGATGATGGTCACTAATTTGCTGCACATTTTATGTTTAAAAATTAGGCCTAAAAAGTAGTGATTGTGGCCTCATCTGTTGCTTTAGACCTGTATTTTCTTTGCCTCAAAAAACTAAATCCACCACAGGTGAACTTCATATTCTTTATAGAGAAAGGAATCAGGGATGGCTTTTGCACCCTGGCATGACAAGATAGCTTTCCACAATTTCAAGAAGGACACGGGTCTTGGCCACAGCAGCATGCTATGCTGAGATGAGCCAAGAAGATGAATGCAAGTTGTTCTGTTCTTAGAAACTTCCTGAGGATTTCATTAAGGGCTTTTTTCATGAAGTGTTCAAGTTTAAGGTTTAGGAATGTTTTAGTATGTCGAAACACAGAGTTTCATTCAGTGGAAGAAAATCTTGCATTGACAAACCTATCTACCAAACATTTCTGTACCCTTAGATTACAATCTACATTGATTGATATGCCACATCCTGACACATTCCTTCAGAATTTTGTGACGATTATAATCTGCCGGGGTCCAGCCCCGGTGGATCCAGGGAATTCGAAGGAGAGATGGCATCAGCGATCAGGAAACAACAGGTTACTTAAATGTTAATTAAAGATATAAAGAGTGGTTAAATAAGAATAGCTCAGTGAGTAAATTTAGTGGAGAAAAGAGGCTGAAATAAGGATAGCTCAGTGAGGAAATTCAGTGGAGAAAAGAGGCTGAATAATTCAGCCAGAAGGTGAGAGAAAGAATGACATGGGGAGACCAAGTTTTGGTCAACAAGGCCCGCACTTTATTTTCCAAAGTAGTTTTTATACCTTAAATTATGCATAGAGGATAATGGGGGAAGGGGTAGAGTCATGCAGCAAGCCAGGCTTTCTTCCTGCAAACTTATCATATGCAAAAGTTTAGGTGATTTGCATCATCTTCTGGCCTGGAGGCCTGTTAACATTTTAAGACCCTTTCTTCAGAAAACTTATTTTTCTCTAAAGGTGATTGGTCAGGAGCCACCCTCCAAAAGCATTAGATAAAGTTGCATTCCTATAGGGGAAAGGTGTGGTGGGCTATAACAAGTAAAAGAATTAACTCAAGGGTCCAAGGTTACAAACACTGCCAGGGACACAGCAGGTAAGGGATATGGAGACTTAGCAGCAAACATTGGCCCAACAAGTGAAAAACCCTTCACCAATACAATTTCTAATCAATCTTTTAACTGCTCAAAGAAATCTGTATTTAGACAGTTTAGAATATCTCATGCCTCTCACAGTTGGGAGGCTCTGAGCAATCACATGTGGCCAGAAAAACCTGTTCAGGCAGGCTAAAGGACTTCCAAAGGAGTTTGTAGGTTGAAACACTCTTGTTATGCACAGGAACTTTATTAACTGGAGCTGTAAGTTAACTCTTTTTTTCAGAGAGAAGTAGTGGGGGACAGCCCCCCCCCACCACCGTAAAGTCAGAGGTGTAGGTGAGAGCACAAAGCAGAAAGTAGGCAGACTCTGGTTTTGGGGGTAGATGCTCAAGAATGTCCAGGGGGACTCCTGAGGCTTGATCCTGCCTTTGTGTATGCCAAGCCTCCTTCCTCATGACCTTTGCCATGAGTGGAGTTCCTCACGCTGGCTCCCAGCAGTGATAGAATTCCAGTTGAGCTATTCCAGATCCTGAAAGATGATGCTGTGAAAGTGCTGCACTCAATATAGCAAATTTGGAAAACTCAGCAGTGGCCACAGGACTGGAAAAGGTCAGTTTTCATTCCAATCCTAAAGAAAGGCAATGCCAAAGAATGCTCAAACTACCACACAATTGCACTCATCTCACACGCTAGTAAAGTAATGCTCAAAATTCTCCACGCCAGGCTTCAGCAATATGTGAACCGTGAACTTCCAGATGTTCAAGCTGGTTTTAGAAAAGGCAGAGGAACCAGAGATCAAATTGCCAACATCTGCTGGATCATGGAAAAAGCAAGAGAGTTCCAGAAAAACATCTATTTCTGCTTTATTGACTATGCCAAAGCCTTTGACTGTGTGGATCACAATAAACTGTGGAAAATTCTGAAAGAGATGGGAATACCAGACCACCTGATCTGCCTCTTGAGAAATTTGTATTCAGGTAAGGAAGCAACAGTTAGAACTGGACATGGAACAACAGACTGGTTCCAAATAGGAAAAGGAGTTCGTCAAGGCTGCATATTGTCACCCTGTTTATTTAACTTATATGCAGAGTACATCATGAGAAATGCTGGACTGGAAGAAACACAAGCTGGAATCAAGATTGCCGGGAGAAATATCAATAACCTCAGATATGCAGATGACACCACCCTTATGGCAGAAAGTGAAGAGGAACTAAAAAGCCTCTTGATGAAGGTGAAAGTGGAGAGTGAAAAAGTTGGCTTAAAGCTCAACATTCAGAAAACAAAGATCATGGCATCCGGTCCCATCACTTCATGGGAAATAGATGGGGAAACAGTGGAAACAGTGTCAGACTTTATTTTTGGGGCTCCAAAATCACTACAGATGGTGACTGCAGCCATGAAATTAAAAGACACTTACTCCTTGGAAGGAAAGTTATGACCAACCTAGACAGCATATTGAAAAGCAGAGACATTACTTTGCCAACAAAGGTTCGTCTAGTCAAGGCTATGGTTTTTCCTGTGGTCATGTATGGATGTGAGAGTTGGACTGTGAAGAAGGCTGAGCACTGAAGAATTGATGCTTTTGAACTGTGGTGTTGGAGAAGACTCTTGAGAGTCCCTTGGACTGCAAGCAGATCCAACCAGTCCATTCTGAAGGAGATCAGCCATGGGATTTCTTTGGAAGGAATGATGCTAAAGCTGAAACTCCAGTACTTTGGCCACCTCATGTGAAGAGTTGACTCATTGGAAAAGACTCTGATGCTGGGAGGGATTTGGGGCAGGAGGAGAAGGGGACGACAGAGGATGAGATGGCTGGATGGCATCACTGACTCGATGGACGTGAGTCTGAGTGAACTCTGGGAGTTGGTGATGGACAGAGAGGCCTGGAGTGCTGCGATCCTTGGGGTCGCAAAGAGTCGGACATGACTAAGTGACTGATCTGATCTGATTTAGTATGTATTCTTTGATGCCTGGCTTCTTTTGCTCAGTGTTATGTTTTTCCAGTGGTCATGTATGGATGTGAGAGTTGGACTCAGAAGAAAGCTGAGCACCGAAGAACTGATGCTTTTGAACTGTGGTGTTGGAGAAGACTCTTGAGAGTCCCTTGGACTGCAAGCAGATCCAACCAGTCCATTCTAAAGGAGATCAGCCCTGGGATTTCTTTGGAACGAATGATGCTAAAGCTGAAACTCCAGTACTTTGGCCACCTCATGCGAAGAGTTGACTCATTGGAAAAGACTCTGATGCTGGGAGGGATTTGAGGCAGGAGGAGAAGGGGATGACAGAGGATGAGATGGCTGGATGGCATCACCGACTCGATGGACGTGAGTCTGAGTGAACTCCAGGAGTTGGTGATGGACAGGGAGGCCTGGTGTGCTGCGATTCATGGGGTTGCAAAGAGTCAGACATGACTGAGCGACTGAACTCAACTCAACTCAACTCATGTTTTTTTTTTTTTTTTTTTAAATTTTATTTTATTTTTAAACTTTACATAATTGTATTAGTTTTGCCAAATATCAAAATGAATCCACCACAGGTATACATGTGTTCCCCATCCTGACCCCTCCTCCCTCCTCCCTCCCCATACCCTCCCTCTGGGTCGTCCCAGTGCACTAGCCCCAAGCATCCAGTATCGTGCATCGAACCTGGACTGGCAACTCGTTTCTTACATGATATTTTACATGTTACAATGTCATTCTCCCAAATCTTCCCACCCTCTCCCTCTCCCACAGAGTCCATAAGACTGTTCTATACATCAGTGTCTCTTTTGCTGTCTCGTACACAGGGTTATTGTTACCATCTTTCTAAATTCCATATATATGCGTTAGAATACTGTATTTATGTTTTTCCTTCTGGCTTACTTCACTCTGTATAATAGGCTCCAGTTTCATCCACCTCATTAGAACTGATTCAAATGTTTTCTTTTTAATGGCTGAGTAATACTCCATTGTGTATATGTACCACAGCTTTCTTATCCATTCATCTGCTGATGGACATCTAGGTTGCTTCCATGTCTTGGCTATTATAAACAGTGCTGCGATGAACATTGGGGTACACGTGTCTCTTTCCCTTCTGGTTTCCTCAGTGTGTATGCCCAGCAGTGGGATTGCTGGGTCATAAGGCAGTTCTATTTCCAGTTTTTTAAGGAATCTCCACACTGTTCTCCATAGTGGCTGTACTAGTTTGCATTCCCACCAACAGTGTAAGAGGGTTCCCTTTTCTCCACACCCTCTCCAGCATTTATTATTTGTAGACTTTTGGATCGCAGCCATTCTGACTGGTGTGAAATGGTACCTCATAGTGGTTTTGATTTGCATTTCTCTGTTTTGATAATTATCTCTGCTGTTGTATGGGGTGGTGGTTTCTTCATTTTCAGTGCCGTATATTTTTCATTACATGGATATAACCATAATTTATTTCTCTATTATACTATTTGAGGACATTTGAGTTGTTTCCTAATTTGAAAAAATGCTGCTATGAACTTTCACTTCTAAAATTTGTTTTTGTAGATATTTGCATGCATTTGTTTGGAGCATATCTAGTAATGAGATGACTAGGCCATAGGATATGCATATGTTCAATGTCAGTACACATTAAGTTTCTCAATGTGGATGCACCAATTTGCACTTCCAATATCAACATGTGTTCCATTACTCTATACCCTCACCAACTGGTATTACCTATCAGTCTTTTAAATAGTCAGCCAATGTGTTGATATATCATATATTTCATTGTCATTTTAACTTCCAAACCCTAAACCTCTTTAAGGTTGTTTAGTCACTAAGTTGTGTCCTACTCTTTTCTTCCCCATGGACTGTAGCCTGCCAAGCTCCTCTGTTCATGGAATTTACCAGGCAAGAAGACTGGAGCGAATTGCCACTTCCTACTTCAGAGGATCTTCTCAACCCAGGGATCAAACTCATGTCTCTGGTGTCTCCTGTATTGGCAGGTGATTTCTTTACCACTAAGCCACCTGAGAAGCCCATAGATTTCCCTCTACATTCTGCTAAGTTTAGTTACATCTCTTCAATTTTGACATTGTATTTTTATTATCATTCAAATATATATCACATCTTCTTTATCCATTCATTTATTGATGGACACTTAGGTTGCTTCCACGTCTTGGCTGTTGTAAATAGTGCTGCTACGAACGTTGGGGTGCATGTATTTTTTGAATTAGAATTTTCATTTTTTCCAGATATATGCTCAGGAGTGGGGTTGCTGGATCATATGGTAACTCTATTTTTAGCTTTTTAAGGAACCGCCATACTTTCTTCCATAATGGCTATGCCAATTTACATTACGACCAAGAGTGTAGGATGGGTCCCTCTTCTCCACAGCCCTTCCAGCATTTATTATTTGTAGACTGTTTGATGATGGCCATTCTGACCAGTGTGAGGTGATAATTCATTGTAGTTTTGATTTATATTTTTCTAATAATAAGCAATGTTGAACATCTTTTCGTGTGCCTATTGTTTCTATTGCCTGCTTTAGAAATTACTATATTCCTTTTTGACTTATCATAGATTTTCTGAAGCTAATAGTGTGTAGTTTCATGCACAATGTAAGAATTTTGCAACAGTGCATTTCCATTTACAGCTGCATCTTTTATACCATTTTGCACATGATTACATTCACCTGTATTATAAGCTACATACTACAATTCTATAGTTTCATATGAAATAGTCATTTCTTATAAAGAAATCAAAAGGAGAAAAAATATGCTTCTATTTATCTATGTATTTACCATTTCTAGTCACCTTCATTCCTTCTTATTGCCTCATGTTTTCATCTAATGTCATTTCCTTTCAGCCTGATGAAGCTTCTTTAGCATGTCTTATAGTTTAGTTCTGCTGGTGTGGTAAATAAAAAAAGTTATGTCTGGTCTCTATCCCTTTGGAATTTCCTTAGTGATAGGAGTGTCTTTGTTATGCTAAGGAGGTGACTCTTGGTAGATCTCTAGGTAGCATCAGAATGAGGACTGGTCACTAGAAAAACCAACCACATAATTAGAGGAACTTTGGGCCAGCCCAATCTCTGGACAAGGGAGGGGAGCTAGACACTGAGCTCAGTCATATGACCAATGATTTCATCAATCCTGCCTATACAGCGATCCCTTACTCCTTCCCCTAAATCTGTGGCTCAGTGGAACTTCCTTGTTGATGAACATATCGACATACTAGGAGAATAATGATTCTGTGGGGCAGAAGCTCCTGTGCTTGGAACCCTTGCAGATCTTCCTTTATGTATCTGTTCATGTGTCTATTCACTTGTATCCTTTATAATAAGATGGTAGTGAGTATAGACTTTCCTGAGTCCTGTGAGTCAATTTAGTGAATTATTCAAACTGAAAGTGTGATGTGTGTGCTTCTCATATCTGTGCTCAGTCACTCAGTCGTGTCCAACTCTTTGCAACCCCATGGACTGTAGCCTGCCAGGCAGCTATATCCATGAACTTTCCAGACAAGAATAATGGAGCAGGTTGCCACTACTCACTCCAGGAGATCTTCCTGACCCAGGAATCGAACCCATAACTCTTACATGTCCTGCATTGGCAGGTGGGTTCTTTATCACTAGCGCCACCTGGCAAGCCCAAAAGGGGGATGGGAACTCCTACATTTATAGCTGGTAGGTTAGAAATGTGGGTAGCCTCCAAGACTTCTGACTGGAGTCTGAAGTTGAAGTAGTCTCATGAATAACTTTGCCTTTAACTTGTGGGTTCTGCACAAACTCCAGGTAGTGCAGAACTGAATTTAATCGCAGAACACCCAGATCCTGTCAGGGAATTGGTGTAAGAATATAGATGGTGATGAGTTTTCTTAGCTTTGTCTATTTAAAATGTTTTAATTTTGCCCTCATAGGAAGGATATTTTCACTGGATATAGATTCTATGTCTATAGTTCTTTTTGCCACCTTTCAGCACTTTTAAAGATTCTGTCCTATTGTCTTTTTACTCCATTGTTTCTGATAGAATCCCAGTCATCATTTGAATTGCTCTCATACACGATCAAGAGGAACTAAAGAGCCTCTTGATAAAGATGAAAGAAGAGAGTGAAAAAGCTGGTTTAAAACTCAACATTTAAAAAAACTAAGATCATGGTATCCAGTCCCATCACCTCATGGCAGATAGAAGGGGCAAAAGTGGAAACAGTGACAGACTTTATTTTCTTGGGCTCCAAAATCCCTGCAGATGGTGACTGCAGCCATGAAATTAAAAGGCACTTGCTCCTTGGGAAGAAAGCTATGATGAAGCGAGACAACATATTAAAAAGCAGAGATATTACTTTGCAAACACATCAGAAATGAATATAACTGACTGGAGTTAAGAGCAGATATGAAAAGGCCAAATAAAGTGTCAATAAAATTTTTAAAAAAAGGCAAAAGATCAATAGAAAGTATTCAATCTAAAGAACCAAGGAAAAAACTATGGCTTTTCCAGTAGTCAGGTACGGATGTGAAAGTTGGACCACAAAGAAGGCTGAGCCCTGAAAGACTTGATGCTTTTAAACTGTGGTGCTGGAGAAGACTCTTGGAGTCCCTTAGGCAGCAAGGAGATCAAAGCAGTCAATCCTAAAGGAAATCAACCCTGACTGCTCATTGGAAGGAGTGAGGCTGAAGCTGTAGCTCCAATACTTTGGCCACCTAATGTGAGTCATTGGAAAAGACCCTGATGCTGGGAAAGATTGAGGGCAGGAGGAGAAGGGGGCAACATAGAATGGGATGGTTGGATGGCCTCTTCGACTCAATGGACATGGGTTTGAGCAAGCTCAGGGAAATGGTGAAGGACAGGAAAGCCTGGTGTGCTGCAGGCCATGGAGTCACACACAGACATGACTGAGTGACTGAACAACAACATACACAACGTTTTACTTTCCTCTGGTTCCTTCTGGATTTTATCTTTATGTTTGCTTTTCAGTAGTTTAACTATAATATACCTAGTTGTGGTTCTCATTGTATTTATCATGGCTGACATTTATTCAACTTCTTGGATCAATTTTTTCATGAAATTCAGGAATTTTTCTAATATATTTTTTTCTGCCCCATTTTATCTCCCTCTTTCTGAGACTCCAATCACCCTTAAATTAAACCACTTGACATTGTCCTCCATGACACTGAAGTTCTGGTGATCCTTTTTTTCTAATTTTTTTTTCTTGGTTCTTTAGACTGAATACTTTCTATTAATCTTTTTTTTTTTTTTCTTATAGTGACACTTTCTTTGGCCTTTTCATATCTGCTCTTAACCCCAGTCAGTTATATTCATTTCTGATGTTTTTCCTTTCAGGTCTAGAATTTCCATTTGGCTGTTTTTAATAGGGTTTCCCTGATGGGTACAGCTGTAAAGACTCTGCCTACAATTCAGGAGTTGCAGAAGATACAAGTTCAATTCCTGAGTTGGGTAGAGGAGCCTGGTAGGCTATAATTCATGGGATCGCAAAGAGTTGGACATGACTGAAGCAACTTTCCATGCATGCAAGAATAGTTACCACCTCTCTGCTGAAATTCCACATAACTCCATTAATTATAATCATGCTTTCCTTTGAAAGTCTTTGAAAATATTTATATGGCTACTTTAAAGTATAAAAATGCCAATATCTGGACCAGCTTAGAGTAAGTTTCTATAGATGATTATTTCTGTTAATCATAGTTTTCTGTTTCTTTGTGTGTCTAAAAATGTTTCATCACACTGTAGAGGCTGGATATTGTTATCTTCCTCTGAAGAGTGTTTTTTTTCCCCTTCCTATCAAGGAATTAGCTTGGCTGAATTCACACTCAAGGATCTCTCCCTTATGATGTGCAGTAGTTAGTGTCTCTGCTAAATTCTTTCAGACTTCTGTTGCTGCTTTTCACTGGGCTATTTGGAGTCTACCCCACACATGTATAATTCAGGGTTTGAGCAGAGTTTATATGCACATTTTGGAGCTCCTCTCTTTGCTCACACTTCTATGATATGTTTTTTCTCTCTGCTACTGCTAAGTCACTTCAGTCGTGTCCGACTCTGTGCGACCCCAGAGACGGCAGCCCACCAGGCTTCCCCGTCCCTGGGATTCTCCAGGCAAGAACACTGGAGTGGGTTGCCATTTCCTTCTCCAATGCATGAAAGTGAAAAGTGAAAGTGAAGTCACTCAGTCGTTCCTGACTCTTAGTGACCCCATGGACTGCAGCCTACCAGGCTCCTCTGTCCATGGATTTTCCAGGCAAGAGTACTGGAGTGGGGTGCCATTGCCTTCTCTGATTTTCTCTCTAGCTGCTTTGAAAGTGTGTTAGTTGCTCAGTTGTGTCTGACTTGGTGAGCCCCAGGCTGAAGCCCACCAGGCTCCTCTGTCCATGGGATTCTCCAGGCAAGACTGCTGGAGAGGGTTTCCATTCCCTTCTCCAGGGGATCTTCCCAACCCCGGAACTGAATCCAGGTCTCTGCATTGCAGGCAGATTCTTTACTGTCTGAGCCACCAGGGCAGCAATAGTAGTCCTAGTACTAAACTCCATTTAGTAATTCTTCAAGCTGATAAGATTGCTGGTCAGCAGTAAAATCCGCAATGCAGGAGACTCAGGTTCAATCCCTCAGGAAGATCTCCTGGAGAAAAAAATGGCAACCCACTCCAGTATTCTTGCCTGGAAAATCCCACGGACAGAGGAGCCTGGTGGGATATAGTCCATGGGGTCACAAAAGAGTAAGACATGATTTACTGACTAAACAACAACAACAGATCTATTTAGATTTCTTATTTTCTCTTGTCCCACATCTGATAAATTGTGTTACTCAAGGAGTTTAAATTGAAAATTTCAAATTTACTGGCATAAAGTTGTTTGAAATATTTCTTATTATATACTCTTTTACAGTAAATATTTTGAATTTATATGTAACTGAGTAGGAAACTAGAGAAAATTTCAGAGTACTGCCCCAATCTAAATCTAAAACTTCTTTTAAAAATAGTATCTGTGACATTTATTTATATTTTTACACTATCTATTTCACTTCAACTTTATAAAATTTGTCATTTAACAAAATTTTCAATTATTTTTTCAAACTATATAGGTTTTATCTATATAAAATTTCTGTTTCAAAATATTATTATCTATAAGTTAAAATATGGTTGAACTTCCCCCTTCAAAATTATATATCCTGAAAATTACCTAAACCTTATACTTTTCTCTTTAGTAGTAAAAAAGGCCTTAGAAAATGGTACTGTAGTTCAATTACATATGAACTAGAATATATTACCTGAAAAGTGGTTTTCTTGTAAAATCTAGATTCCAGTTTTTCCAGCCAAAGGGAAAAATAGCAAAAAGATGTTGATTTAAAATCAAGTACAAATTTAAAAGGCTAGTTCTATGAATTTTAATTCTCAAGTTACAATCCAGGGTAACCTCATCTGGGAAGTAAACTTCACTTGATACTCAATAAGAGAACGTTTTTATATACTTCTCAAGTATCTTTTTGTTCATTCCCTTGTCGTTACCCATAATTCAGTTATCACAATGGATCCTTAATTCATTATTTGAAACTTATACTTGGTTTTCTACACTTAGAATAACCTCATGTTTTCTTTTCCATCCAAGCAAATATCAATTTCACCATTCCTGTTTTCTATCAAGGGGTGAGGTCAAATAGGAAGAATGAGGTTAGATCTGTGTCTTCTTCAGTCTAATGAAAAGACTGCTTCACTCTGTCACAAAGGACATTACTCTATTTTCTTTTTCATAAGTCAGGATTATTGAAGAGTAATTTGCACATAGTAAAATCCACCCTTTTTGGGTGCAATAAATTTTAAGAAGCTCATACAGTACAGTAGCCACCACCACAATTAAGATACAAAACATTTTTCTCAATCTAAAAGTTCTGTTATGCTCCTTTGTTGTCAAATCCCTCCTTACATTTCCAGTCCACAAATAACCACTAATCTGTTTTTTATCCTTATAAGTTTGCCTCTTCCAGAATGTCATGTAAATACAATGATGCAGTACTTAGCATTCTGAGCCCAGCTTCTTTTACTTGTCATAATGCATTTAAGATTGATTCATGTTGTTACATGGATCAGTAGTTCATTCTGTTTCATTACTGAGTAATATTCCACTGTGTAGATGTACCACATTTTGTTTATTCATTCATTAGTTAATACACATTCTCCCATCAACAGTTGTTCAGCAGCGAGTTGTAATTTTGGAATTCTTGCAGGAGAAGATGAGCACACATCCTCTACTTCACCATCTTGTAGTCTTGTCAAAGGTCAAAGGCTAACAGAATTTTGCCAAGAGAATGCACTGGTCATAGCAAACACCCTCTTCCAACAACACAAGAGAAGACTCTACACATGGACATCACCAGATGGTCAGTCTGAAATCAGATTGATTATAACCTTTGCAGCCAAAGATGGAGAAGCTCTATACAGTCGGCAAAAATAAGACTGGGACCTGACTGTTGCTCAGATCACGAACTTCTTATTGCTAAATTCAGACTTAAATTGAAAGTAGGGAAAACCACTAGATCATTCAGGTATGACCTAAATCAAATCCCTTATGATTATACAGTGGAAGTGACAAATTTAAGGGATTAGATCTAATACAGTGCCTGAAGAACTATGGAAAGAGGTTCGTGACATTGTACAGGAAGCAGTGATCAAGACCATCCCCAAGAAAAAGAAATGCAAAAAAGCAAAATGGTTGTCTGAGGAGGCCTTACAAATAGCTGAGAAAAGAAGAGAAGTGAAAGGCAAAGGAGAAAAGGAAAGATATACCCATCTGAATGCAGAGTTCCAAAGAATAGCAAGGAGAGATAAGGAAGCCTTCTTCAGTGATCAATGCAAAGAAATGGAGGAAAACAATAGAATGGGGAAGACTAGAGATCTCTTCAAGAAAATTAGAGATACCAAGGGAACATTTCATGCAAAGATGGGCACAATAAAACAACATAAATGGTATGGACCTAACAGAAGCAGATATTGAGAAGAGATGGGTAGAATACACAGAGAACTATACTAAAAAAGATCTTAATGACCCAGATAACCATGATGGTGTGATCACTCACCTAGAGCCAGACATCCTGGAGTCCAAAGTCAAGTGGGCCTTAGTAAGCATCGCTACAAACAAAGCTAGTGGAGGTGATGGAATTCCAGTTGAGGTATTTCAAATCCTGAAAGATGATGCTCAAGAAGCTCAAGAAGCAACAGTTAGAACTGGACATGGAACAACAGACTTGTCTGAATCAGGAAATGTCAAGGCCAATTTAACTTATATGCAGAGTACATCGTGCAAAATGCCAGGCTGGATGAAGCACAAACTGGAATCAATATTTCTGGGAGAAATATCAATAACCTCAGATATGCAGATGACACCACCCTTATGGCAGAAAGCAGTGAAGAACTAAAGAGCCTCTTGATGAAAGTAAAAGAGGAGAGTGAAAAAGTAGGCTTAAAACTCAACATTCAGAAAACTAAGATCATGGCATCTGGTCCCATCACTTCATGGCAAATAGATGGGGAAACAATGGAAACAGTGACAGGCTTTATGTTTTTGGGCTCCAAAATCACTGCAGATAGTGACTGCAGCCATAAAATTAAAAGATGCTTGCTCCTTGGAAGAAAAGCTATGACCAACCTAGACAGCATATTAAAAAGCAGAGACATTACTTTGCCAACAAAGGTCAGTCTAATCAAAGCTATGGTTTTTCCAGTAGTCATGTATGGATGTAAGAATTGGACTATAAAGAAAGCTGAGAGGTGAAGAATTGATGCTTTTGAACTGTGGTGCTGGAGAAGATTCTTGAGAGTCCCATGGACTGCAAAGAGATCCGACCAGTCAATCCCAAAGGAAAGCAGTCCTGAATATTCATTGAAAGGACTGATGTTGAAGCTGAAACGCCAATACTTTCTCTCTCTGATGCGAAGAACTGACTCATTGAAAAGACCTTGATGCTGGGAAAGATTGAAGGCAGGAGGAGAAGGGGATGACAGAGGATGAGATGGTTGGATGGCATCACCGACTCAATGGACATGAGTTTGGGTAAGCTCCGGGAGTTGGTGATAGACAGGGAAGCCTGGTATGCCGCACTCCATGGGGTTGCACAACAGAGGGACTGAATTGACTCACTGAGTTAATGAACATTTGAATAATTTCCATTGTTTTGCAATGCTGGATAATGTGACTATAAACAGCTGTGTATATGTTTGTGTGTAGATATATAGCTTCATTTCTCTTGGGTAACTATCTATAATGGGGATTTCTGAGTCATATGGCAATTGCATATTTTGTTTTATGAAAACTTCCAGGCTGTCTTCCAAAGTAGCTATATAATTTGCAACCCCCTCAGCAATGTATTAGAGTCCCATTGTTCTGCATTCTTGGTGGCATCCCTTTTCTAGTAGGTGCTATCTGACTGCTGTTTAAGTTTGCATTTCCATAATTACTAATGTGGTTGAGTGTCTTGTTGAGTGCCCTTTGCCATCCATGTATTATCTTTAGTGGAGTGTGTGTTCTACTGTTCTGCTCAGTTTTAAACTGTGTTGTTGGTTTTCTTCTTCTTGAGTTGTAAGTGTCCTCAATATATTTTAAATATGTGTTTGAAAGTATTTTCACCTAGTCTATATCTTGTATTTACATATTCTTAAAGTATCAAATGTTAAATTTTTGATAGTCATTTATCAATTTTTCATTTATGGGTTGTACTTTTTATATTTTATCTAATAAGTATTATCTGACCCAGGGTCATAGAGATTTTCTCCTATGTTTTCTTCTAGAATTTTTAAACTTTTAGGCTTTACATTTTGACTGAAACCCATGGACAGAGAAGCCTGGCAGGCTACAGGTCCCATAGAGTTGGGTAGGACTTGAAAGTAAATTACCTCTAATTCCTGGTTTTATACATAGGTTTTATATGTTTTATACATAGGTTAATGTATGGGTCAAGACACATTTTGTTTCATATGGATATCTCACTGTTTCATCATCCTTTGCTGAAAAGACAGTTCTTTCACCACTGAATTGCCTTGGCTGATTTCTAAATTCTTCACTGATTTTTAAGTATTTCATTTCACCAATATCTCACTGTCTTGATAAATGTTGTTTCCTAGTAAGTTTTAAAACGTGTAATGTGAGTCCCCTTTTAATTTTCCAAAGTTGCTTTGATTATTTAGTTCCTTTTATTTTTCTCATAAATTTTAGAGCCAGCTTATAGAGTTCTAAAAAAAAAGAAAGAAAGAAAAACCTGCTTATTTTGATTGGTTTTGATTGGAATTGCATTAACTCTAGAGATGAATTTGGAGAAAAACTGATCTCCTAACAAGGCTGAGTCTTCCAATTAGTGAACACAATATATCTTTCCATTATTTTAAGTATTTTGTTTCTCTCATAATAGTTTTAGGCCTTCAGCATACAAATCCTACACATATTTTATTAGATTTTTCCCTTAGTATTTCAAGTTTCTACACAGACTCTATATAGGCAATCATGTCATCTATGATTAGGGACCCTTTTACTTTTTTTCTAACTCATATACCTTTTATTTCTTTTTCTTAACTTAATGCATTGATAAGGACTTTCCGTATGATGTTGCATCAAAGTGATGAGAAGGAGCATGTTTATTGTATTTCTGATATTAGTATCAGCATTCAGTCTTTCACCATTAAGTATGATTTTAGCTATAGCTTTTCCATGGATGCCCTTTATCAGGCTTTCCGGGTGGCCCTAGTAATAAAGAACCCACCTGCCAATGCAGGAGATGCAAGAGACTCAGGTTCGATCCCTAGGTTAGGAAGATCCCCTGGATAAGACCATGGCAGCCCACTCCAGTATTCATGCCTGGAGAAACCTATGGACAGAGGAGCCTGGCAGGCTACAGTCCATGGGGTCCCATAGAGCTGGGCACGACTGAAGCAACTTGAAAGTAAATTACCTCTAATTCCTGGATTGCTTAGAGTCTTCATCATGAACGGTCGTTTTGTCAAATGCTATGTCTGCAACTAGTGAATGATCTCATGGTTTTTCCCTTCAATCTGCTGATACAATAAATTATATTGTGTGATTTTCAAATATTGAACGATTTTGCATTTCAATGACAAACTCCACTTGGTCACAGTGTATTATCATTTTAATATATAGCTGGATTTTTTTTTTTTTTGCCTGTGCTGGGTCTTTTGTGTGTGAGTGTGAGTGCACAGGCTTTCTCGAGTTGCAGTGCGCCGGGGCTACTCTTTGTTGTGGTGCTCAGGGTTCTCATTGCAGTGGCTTCTCTTGCTGTGGGAGCAAAGGCTCTAGGCTTGCGGGTACACGATGTCAGCAGTTGTGGCACACAGGCTCAGTAGTTGTGGCTTGCAGGCTCCAGAACATGGGCTTACTGGTTGTGGTGCCTGGGCTTAGCTGCTCCACAGCATGTGGAATCTTCCTGGACCAGGGATTGAACCCATGTCCCCTGCATTGGCAGGTGGACTTCTATCCACTGCACCACCAAGGAAGTCCCTATATTGCTGGATTTTATTTTCTAATATTTTGTAGAAGTTTTTATATCTGTATTCACAAGGAATATTCGTTTGTTTTCTTACAATGTTTTTGTCTGACTTTTATATCACAGTAATTAAATTTAGTTACTCATAAAGTGAGTTGGAAAGTTTTTTTCTCATTATGTTTTTTTTCCTCTTATAGAACTGATATGACATCTTGATAAAATGCAGAATTCATCAGTGAGGCATCTGGGCCAGGAGTGGTATTTGGGGACTGTTTTAAACTATGAATCCAAAAGTTTTAATATAGGACTGTGCAGTTTATCTTGAGTAGTTTTTCTGGTTTGCATCTTCCAAGGAATTTGTTCATTTATTTGTCAAATTTAGTATGTATTATATTCCCTTATCCTTTTAATGTTTCCCATGTTGAGAGTTACAGCTCAAATCTCAGTTCAGCTCTTCTAGCTTTACTAGGTGTCTGGTGCTTGCCCTATATAAGTGTATTTCCAAGTAACAGTCAGGTTGTAGGCAGTTGTGTTTCCCTCTCTTGGTATCTGTCCTTTTGGGGATTTCCACTTAGCTTTCTACTGCTGCAGCTGGACCATATTCTGGTTCTTCTCCAGTAAGACTGGGTTTCATACTAGAGCTTTAGCCATCTGCCTGGTGCAGATTAAAGTCTGAAAAGTATAAAATCTGGAAACTCAATGGTATCATTTTCTTCTTCATGTATTAACTTTCTTCTATAACGATAGTTTTTTTAAAAAACATATTTTGACAAGTGTGTGTGCACTTGTGCATGAGGTGTGTGCACTCATGGGCACATACGTGGTCTGATAATAAATACTCAGATATTACTGGAGGTGGAATCTACTCTTTTTTTTGTCACTGGTACTATAACCCCAATTATTAAGTCTGTACCATATGACATATAATCCCTTTCTAAAGGAGGAGGAGGAGGAGAAGGGGACGACAGAGGATGAGATGGTTGGATGGCATCACTGACTCGATGGACATGAGTCTGGGTGAACTCTGGGAGTCGGTGATGGACAGGGAGGCTTGGCATGCTGCGATTCATGGGGTTGCAAAGAGTCGGACACGACTGAGC
Organism: Bos taurus; assembly: GCF_002263795.3. Lineage (NCBI taxonomy): Eukaryota > Metazoa > Chordata > Mammalia > Artiodactyla > Bovidae > Bos > Bos taurus. Next base: position 23,885,264 of record NC_037330.1, read on the forward strand.
GACTGAACTGAACTGAACTGAAAGGAGAGAAGTCTTCCTTAGACTCTATAAATCAAAGATAAATCATCCCAATAATTTCAGATCCTGCAGCATTTTCTTGAGTCATTTAAAAATTGCAAGCATCAAGTAATGATCTAGGAACCTCCCTTCCTAGATTTAAAGGGAATACAATTTGAGTTCTCACTTAATTACTTTCACAAGATATAGTATACATCATGCTTTCACAAGATGTAGTATGATAAATTCTCCAGTTACATGGAAACTTATTTCAGAGAAAGTCTTTTGCCCTGAATCCTGCCTCCTTTCCTGTGCCTCCCTGCTGGGTTAAGCTGGGAAACCTAAAGGAATACCTGAAAATCCCTTTGTTCACTTTTCCTTAAGCCAAGAAGAAATGCTGCACAATCAACAACTTGTTTTTTCACTCGAGGTCCATCTGGTTTGCTCTGCTTTTCCAGCCACCAAAAAGTACCAGAACGTCCCTCATGTTTAGATTTCTAAATATCTCCAAATAAGATAAGAGAAGGGCAAGTTGATTAACACTGGGACTTCACTCTACCTCTGTAATATCCATCTATTCTTCCTGCTGCTGCTGCTGCTGCTAAGTAGCTTCAGTCGTGTCCGACTCTGTGCGACCCCATAGACGGCAGCCCACCAGGCTCCCCTGTCCCTGACTTCATCAATAAATAAGATGCTTATTCATGCAGCAGACATCTTAATAGGAAAAGGAGGGTCAATGATAACTAAGACATGGTCCTTGCCCCCAGGTAACATTTTGTTTAGCCATGTAAGCAAAAAGTACAGCAGCGTGTTACAAGCTTTGTGCTGGAGGGGTGGACAGTATTGGGAGTCACAGAGGAAAGAGTGGATAATTCCATCTGGGGGGTTCAGGGGAAAATCAGTTTGGGTGAGTGTTGGCAAAGTGTACAGAGATAAGCAAGGGAGAACCTGCCATTCAGGTATGGAGATCACAGGCCTGAAGCCACCTGGTATTTTTAGAAAAAAATTACAGAAATGTTGGTGCCACTGAAGCATGAATATGAGATATGATAGGGAAGGAGGCTGGGGAGGTAGGAAAGACTCCCAACAAGGAGGGCTCTGTTGCATGATGAAAGAGTTTGGACTTCGTCTTGTAGAGTGTACAAAGCCATTAAAGTGTCTTCATTAGGAGGATAACAGGATCACATGTGTGTTTTAGGAAAATCCTATGTTCATTCCTGTATGTTCTTGATGCCTGTCAGGGTCACTCCCTGAGGAAGGGGTCTGAAGAGGATAAGAAGCAGGGTCAGCAGAGAAGAAACATGGTCTTGAGAACCATCTGGTCTAAAATTAGACTACAGTCATCTATTGTGCACTGCACTGAGCCTCTTTTCATGCCAGATATGGTCTGCTGACCAGACCTGTTTGGACGTGGTTTGGGTGAGAAACTGGTTGGCTTTTCCAAAGACAGTTTGGACTTTAAGAGGAAAATCACAGCATCAGAGGTCCAAGCAAAGGGGTATTATAGGCCAGTCAGACTACAAAAATTAATGCTGCAAAAGAATCATAATTAAGTCTTTCTGACAGTATAACTGGGAAGGGAGTTGAGGCCATTGGTCACGGAATAAAATTGGAAAGTGTTATCAGATACTATTACTGTTGGGAAATTAGAAAGAAAAGAATGAAAATTGAGTTCATTTTTCTTTCTAGAAGCAGGACTAAGAGGTTCAGGCAAGTTCTTCGGAGCTCTTAAATGAACAAAATAATGAAAACTAGGGAGCTGCATGTAATGGCACAGGAAAAATGTGTCTCTCCGCAAGCTTTGCTTTTCTTCCCAGAATCAGAAGGTGTACAGTCAGAGCTGGGGCAGCTGACATGACATTTATTTATTTTTTTCTTTTAAAAAAAATTATTTATTTTAATTGGAGGCTAATTACTTTACAATATTGTGGTGGTTTTCGCCATACATCCACATGAATCAGCCACAGGTGCTCATGGCATGACATTTATAATGTGGCAGTGTCTGTCTAAACCATTTGACCTACATTAACTATAATATGCGTGCTCAGTCGTCTCTGACTCTTACAACCCCATGAACTGTAGCCCTCCAGGCTCCTCTGTCCATGGGATTTCCCAGGCAAGAATACTGGAGTGAGTTGCCATTTCCTACTCCAGGGCATCTTCCTGACCCAGGGATGGAACCCGTGTCTCCTGCATTGGCAGGTGGATTCTCTAACACAGAGCCACCTGGAAAGCCACCTATACCATGATAGTGAATTAAAACTAAAAGGCAGCTCTCTGGAGTCTTCCAAAGAAACCCCGCCTGTTCCGCACTGTGCTGAGGTTCCCTGCAGGAATGGTAGTACCTGGTGTACTGGAAAACGTAGACTTAAGCACCTGGCTTCAAGTCTTAGCTCAACTACTTACCAACTTGAAATTAAGCCTGCTTATTCAACTATAAAGGGGAAATAATGGAACTTATCAACATGGTCATTACTAATGAGTTAAAAAAGTAAGAATTCTTTTGTTAAGGGTTACTAAAATGTTAATTAATAATAATATTGACCAGTGAACACTGATAGTATCTAGAGCTAAACTGTTGAATACAGTGGTTGAATACAGACCATATGTAGCTATTTGAAATGTGGTTTGTCTGAACTGAGATATCTTGCTAGAGTTGGCACCAAAAAAAAAGAAAAACATCTCAATAATTTTTACATAACTTACACATAAAATCATAATATTTTAGATATATAGGGTTACATAAAATATAATTAAAATTTATCTCTTTGTCTTTATTTATTTTAATGTAGCTACTAGAAAATTTGAAAATATGAGTGTGACTTGCATTGGGGATTTGCATTCTATTTCCAATAGGCAGTATTTAACTAGGGTGTTTCCTGTTTGTGAAACAAGTGATATGGAATATGAGGATTTTGAGAACCACTTTTCAAAGTAAAGCCAGGATACATATATATGACAAATTTATCCATCTCACAAATTCATCCACTTTTACAATTCATTTCACTGACAAGCTTTGAGCATCCACCTTATGCCAAGGACTGGATACAGCATTGTTGTGCCCTGTGGGAGCTCACACATGATCATGAATGAGGATGGGGAATTCCTAGACAATCTACAGCACTTCACAGTCATCAGGAATGTGTTTGGCACCCCTCATACGCTATTGGTGGGACTGTAAATTGGTGGAGTCACTGTGGAAAACAGTATGGAGGTTTCTCAAAAAACTAAAAATAGAGCTACAATTCAGTTCAGTTCAGTCACTCAGTTATGTCTGATTCTTTGCGACCCCATGAACCGCAGCACGCCAGGCCTCCCTGTCCATCACCAACTCCTGGAGCCCACCTAAACCTATGTCCACTGAGTCGGTGATGCCATCCAACCATTTAATCCTCTGTCGTCCCCTTCTCCTCATGTCCTCAATATTTCCCAGCATCAGGGTTTTTTCCAGTGAGTCAGCTCTTTGCATCAGGTGGCCAAAATATTGGAGTTTCAGCCTCAACATCAGTCCTTCCAATGAACACCTAGGACTGATCTCCTTTAGGATGGACTGGTTGGATTTCCTTGCAGTCCAAGGGACTCTCAAGAGTCTTCTCCAATACCACAGTTCAAAATCATCCATTCTTCAGCACTCAGCTTTCTTCACAGTCCAACTCTCACATCCATACATGACCACTGAAAAAACCATAGCCTTAACTAGAAGGACCTTTGTTGGCAAAGTAATGTCTCTGCTTTTCAATATGCTGTCTAGGTTGGTCATAACTTTCCTTCCAAGGAGTAAGCGTCTTTTAATTTCATGGCTGCAATCACCATCTGCGGTGATTTTGGAGCCCAGAAAAATAAAGTCTGTCACTGTTTCCATTGTTTCCCCATCTATTTCCCATGAAATGATGGGACTGGATGCCATGATCTTAGTTTTCTGAATGTTGAGCTTTAAGCCAACTTTTTCACTCTCTTCTTTCACTTTCATCCAGAGCTACAATATAACCCAGCAATTCCATTACAGTGGATATATCCAAAAATATTAATTTGAAAAGATATACACACCCGAAGTTTCACATCAGCATTATTTATAATAGCCAAATATGGAAACAATCTGTGTCTATCAACAGATGAATGGATAAAGAAAATGTGGGGTATATGTATACACACACACACACCATGCAATAGTGCTCAGTCAGAAGAATGAAATTTTGCTATTTGCAGCAATATGGATGGACGTGGAGGACATTATGCTAAGTGAAATATGTCAGAGACAAGTACTGTGTGATGTCACTTGTACATGGAATCTAAAAAATACAACAAACCAGGTGGCTCAGACAGTAAAGAATCTGCCTGCAACGTAGGAGACCTGGGTTCGATCTCTGGGTCGGGGGAAGACCCCCTGGAGAGAAGGCATGGCAACCCACTCCAGTATTCTTGCTGGAGAATCCCATGGACAGAGCAGCCTGGTGGGCTACAGCCCATAGGGTCGCAAAGAGTCGGGCACAGCTGAAGAGACTTAGCACGCATGCAGTGAATAAAACAAAAAGAAGCTGACAATAGATATGGAGAACAAACTGGTTGTTATCAGTGGGGAGAGGGAATGGGGTTGTAGGAGTTAGAGGTACAACCTACTGGGCGTAAGGTAGGCTCAGGGATGTACTGCATAACATGGGGAATGTAGCCAATATTTTGTAATAATTATAAATGGAAAGTAGCCTTTAAAAGTTGCATAAAATTTTTAAAAATGTGCTTGGTTCTGACTCCATATCACCCTAATATATCCTCAAGGTCAGAGGACACGTGACGCTGGGAAATCCCTCTTGGTCTGAATATTCTTCTTCTTGCTGCGGCCCACAGCCTCTCAGTGTTTCAATGTTGCATATGGACCTCAGTGAAGGGTGGGTTTTTAGAAAGCTCTGTCAGCTGAGTCTGTAAGTGCCTAAGAGGCCAAGGTCATAGGTTTGTTCCCTGTATGGGTCATTTCACTTTGCTCTGATCCATGCCTCAGACTTGCCCCTACAAACCCCAGCCAGCTGCCTTGTGAATATCTTTGAATACTTGGGGGAAAGGGTGAGAGCGTGTGAGGGGAGCAGGGCAAATCTCCACCACGGTTGGGGCAACAACTGAAAACATTCTTGACCAACAGTGAGACTCCTGGGAGGAGAGCCTGTGTAACTTAATGTATTCCTTTGCACAGTGAACCCAGTCAAAACCATTTCCCCCTGGCACCCCTCTATGTGATCACTGACCAGTGTGGAGCTGGTGGGACAAGGCTCCTGGACACCATAACTCCTGGACAGGACACATGTAGCATTCACTGGGAATCCAGATTTTAATTTTTTTCTAAAGATGATGTTGCCAGTGAGCACATGGGGTCTTCATGTCTGACTGACAGAGATTGTTTATATTTGGAAATAAGGACAACTATCTCTCGAGTGACCTGCTGGTAATATTTATATTCACATTCACACAGAAAAGTGATGTGTTTTAATTCCAGCCTAGGATTCAGCCCCGAATACCTCACTGAAGCACTGCTGACAGAAGGACTGGTCTGGGGTCTCCAGCTACACAAATAAATACTGGAGCAGGGCCTAACAGGAAGACCCTCACTACCCAGCTTTTTCCAGAGGATAATGATGGATGGCTGTATGTTTATGTTTACTTGGTTTCCCAGGAGACTGGCGTCTTGGTTTCTACCGGTCATGCCTTCATGAGCTTTCCTTGAAGATGTGAGCTGCTCACCCCAACAGCCCAGCTCTGGCCCATAGGTCTCCGCCACGCTCAACGCAGTCAAGAGAGGTCATTGTGTTTCTTGGATGACTGGTTAACTCTTCACACACCACTGCTTCTCTGAGCCTCTGCTTGTAGATTTCCAGAACCAGCATGGCAAGAGTCAAATCTCAAATCGTATAAAGAAACTCGTGGTTGGCAGAATAATGGTCCTTTGACGATGTCTGTGTTCTAATCCCCAGAACCTAGGGATATGTTCTGTTCCGTGGCCAAGGGGAATTAAAGTTGTAGAGTGAATTAAGGTTGCTAATCACTTGACCTTAAAATGGGGAGACTGTCCCAGATTATGCAGGTGGGTCCAGTGTAATCAGAAGGCTTCTTAAAAGTGGAGAGAGATGCAGAAGGAGAGATCAGGAAAGATCTTGGTATGTGATGTAAAGACTGGACCGGTCACTGCTGGAGGAAGGAGGCCATGAAAAAAGCAAAAAAACAAAAACTGGTGATTTCTAAGAGGCTGGAATCCCTACAGCTTCCAGAAAAAAATATATTCAGCCCTACTGACAACTTGATCTTAGCCCAGCAAGACCCTTGTTGAACTTCTAACCTACAGAACTATAAGATAATACATTTATATTATTTTAAGCCATTAAGTTTATGACAGTTTGTTACAGCAACAAAAATAGAAAACTAATACAGAGTTAGATGGGGTGAACATGGACTTGACATCCAAACTCCTCGTGATATGCAAAGTCCTCCCCGCTTTAGCACAGTGTACCCTAACAGAATACATTGTTCCCCAGATATGACAGGCTGGTGTGCACACCACATGCTGCTTCCTACAAAGTTTTGGAAAGCGAGGGATGATGGAGCCCTAATCACCAGGTCCTCCTGATTCTTCGTTAGCAGGGAGGATGAGCGTGGACTTTGGGATTCAGCAGACCTTGGTCCTGGCTCTGCGCTTTCATGCTTCTATGATCTTCCCTGTGTGAGTCAGCCTCTCTGCTGTTCTGCTTCTGGAGGGGGATGTTACACCTTCACATGGTTGCTGCAAAGAGTACATAAAATAAAGTGTGCAAAGTATCTCGGGGCCTGGGAGAAGGTAGAAAGTCAACAAATCTGGTCCTCTTCTATCTGCTTTGTTATTATTTCTCAGATATCTCCTATCCCTTCTAATCCTGTGGCTCTAGACGGCATTTGAAAGTGAAAGTGTTGGTCGCTCAGTTGTGCCCGACTCTTTGAGACCACATGGACTGTAACCCACCCAGCTTCTCTGTCCATGGGATTCTCCAGGCAAGAATACTGGAGTGGGTTGCCATGCCCTTCTCCAGGGGATCTTCCTAACCCAGGGGTCGAACCCAGGTTTCCTGCATTGCAGGCAGATTCTTTACCATCTGAGCCACCAGGGAACTAGAAAACATTTAGTTTCTTATTATTTCTTACCAAGATTGTATCAACAGCTCCCAAAGGGCTAATCACAGACTTCACTCCTCCTTGACAGCCCTCCAGGAGTTTTTTCTAGAAGATAGAATTTCTAGAACATGACAACTCTCCTGCTGCCAATTCTTCAGTAGCTCCCTGTGGCCTATGGGTTGAAAGGTCTGAAGTCATTGGGATGGCTTGTGAGCATTCTCCACAATTTCATCTCAACTCCCTTCTGTATTAGAGCTCTCTAGCCTAACTTCCTGAGAAGGCAATGGCACCCCACTTCAGTACTCTTGCTTTGAAAATCCCATGGGCGGAGGAGCCTGGTAGGCTGCAGTCTGTGGGGTCGCAAAGAGTTGGACACGACTGAGCGACTTCACTTTCACTTTTCACTTTCATGCATTGGAGAAGGACATGGCAGCCCACCCCAGTGTTCTTGCCTGGAGAATCCCAGGGACGGCGGAGCCTGGTGGGCTGCCGTCTATGGGCTCGCACAGAGTCGGACACGACTGAAGCGACTTAGCAGCAGCTTAGCAGCCTGACTCCTCTCCTCGTTATGCTTTTACTCATCTTGCACCTGTGTGCCCTAGTTGCTATTTTCCATCTCTGGAATAGCAGCCCCCCTCTCTCACCTGTTGCTGTTGTTGCATGCCTGCTTGGTCATGTCTGCCTCCTTGCACACCTGGAGAGCTCCTTTTATCTTTGGAGGTCCTGTTCAAATGTTGCCATTTTTGCAAAGCCTTTTCTGATTCCTCTGTGAATTTAGCACTGCCTCCACTGTTTCTGTCATGCTAAGTACACTACAGAACTTAATCAGAGCACGTTTTGATGGTTTAATACATTTGCCTCCCCCTCCATCTTTGATGACAGAGACAGTGCACTTGCCACCTTTGCTCTCGGAGTTTAGAGTATTCGTTTTGCATATAATATATATTCAATATAAAATATACTCAATATTTGTTTTTATGAGTATGGATGAATGAATGGATGAAAAAAATACATGAACAATCCACATCTTTTAAGTCGTTGCCATGGAACTCAATTTTACCTTTCACGTCCCAGGCTTGATGCCCCCGGGAAGGGCTTTCTGTGATGCTGCACACACATTAAGTCTTCTAAAATAATCAGATTATCGAACAACTTAGCATTTGTTCTATTCTTCTTTTACTTTGATTCCCCAAAGAATGTTAACCTTAAATTCACAGGAAATATGTTTCTGAGTGCCAACAAAACAATAAGTCAGTAATTCCAATATAATGGTTGGGAGAAGATATGAAATATTCTTGTCTACCTGGCCAACTCCCTCTTTTCTGGGAAATGTACCTTCTTTCTCTTAGGAATTGCTTCCCCTGCCCCCTCACATCAGCTATGACCATGGAATTTGAGTAAGGACTGCCTGTCACAGTGGAGAGGAAGGGACAAAACTCAAAGCTATCCAGTCAGAACTTCCTCTGCATTGCGGTCCCCTCCAAACACCATAATACTGTAATGATGACATCATATGTAGAGTTCATTATCTGATTCTTCTGCCATAAGGTAGAGTTTCTATGTTTATTTAGAGCTGTATCCCCAGCATTGAGAACTGTGCAAGTACAGAAGATCTTGAAAGTATTTGTTAAATGAATAAATACATAATGGGATTTCCAGGAGCCATGAAATCTGCCATCTCAAAGAAACTGGTGGGGAACACACAGAAAGAAGCAAAGAACTAAGACAGGGTCCCAATAGGCTCAAGTGTCATAGTTCTGGCCCTTGAGGTTTTTGGAGTTTCTGTGGTTCATGCCTTCTATTGATCCCCTTTTTGGGGGCTGATGTTAGTTTAACTTAACTCCCCAGTGGCTCAGAGGTCAAGAATCTGCCTGTGATATAGGAGACCTAGCTTCGATCCCTGGGTCAGGAAGATCCCCTGGAGAAGGAAATGGCAACCCACTTCAGTATTCTTGCCTGGAGAATTCCATGAACAGAGGAATGTGGTGGGCTGCAGTCCATGGGTGCAAAAGAGTCGGACACAGCTGAGCAACTAACAATCACGTATATACCTGTCACTTGACTAAAAGTCCTGAGTGATCTAAAAGTTTTATTGTAATAAATTCAACTGTGAGAGCCCAGGAAAGTAGCCTATGGAGTTTACTTGGCATAGGATATGAATGTATAGCAGTCAAACTCCTGAGTATTTGAGTAAGGAACATTTGAGGCAGACTCATGCTGCCCCCCAAAAAAGAGAGGCAAAAAAACGATATTCAACAAAGATTTACTGGGTAAGATCACATATGCATTATTTCCTTTTCCCTGTAACTTTATTTACCCCATCCTCTGACATCCTATCAGTCAGGGTCCAACCAGAGAAACAGAACCAGTATGTGATACATATTAAGGCAGCAGTCCCCAAACATTTTGGCCCCAGAGACCAGTTTTATGGAAGAAAATTTTTCCACAGACTGGGGGTGGAGGATGGTTTGGGGATGATTCAAGCACTCTACATTTATTGTGCACTGTATTTCTATTATTATTATTAAGCTCCACTTCAGATCATCAGGCATTAGATCCCAGAGGTTGGGAACCCCGTTAAAGGACTTATTGGCTTCTGTGATTGTGGAGGCTGGCTAGGCAAATCTGAAATCCATGGTGCAGGCCATCAGGAACACACAGGCAGGAGATGCTTCCACAGGCAGAATTTCCTCTTGAGAGAAGCCTCAGCTTTGCTCTGAAGCCTTGCAACTGACTGAGTCAGGCTCACCTAGATTATCTAGGGTGTGATTCCTTACTTAAAGTCAGACTTAAATTGTGGACTTAAATGATATTACAAAATATATTCAAAACAATGCCTAGATTAGTGTTTACCTGAACTCCTGCAGACTGTAGCCTGGCCACACTGACACATCAATCTGCCCACTGCACATGGCAGAGCCTATCTACCTCAGTTTGTTTTAAGGTCTGAGACTGTGCTGCTGTGCTCAGGGGCCATCTGGCTGGCTCCGGTCACATGCCGAGTATCTGATGAGTGTCACTCTCCAAGGACTCTTGGTCCTGCTGGGTTCCTGACTAATAATTTTGTCTTCAACTTCTACTTCTTGGAGTCTCAATTCCTATTATTCTCTTTGAAGTTACTTGACTGTCCCTGCTATTAATCCAACTCATGATGACCAAAGTTTGGGTTTATTAACTAGGTCTTAACTAGGTCACTCCTTCACTTTGAATTCTTTAGTGACTTCTCCTTGCCTTAAGAGAAAATCCAGAGTCCTTAAGACAGTAAGTCTTAGCTTCTACTTGACCATTTTTTTGCTTTTAATCACTCTACACACCTTCCCCTCCCCTTTAATTCCCTAAGCATGACTTTCCTTCTCATTTATCTGGAGTTCCCTGACCCTGATCTTTATCTCAGGATTTCTTACCCTTAAAAATGAAGCCCAGTCCTCCTTTGATGCAGAAAGGCTTGACATTCCTCTTGCCTTACTCATACTGCCCATCCTATGCCCTATGGCACCACCACCTCCACTTATCATATACAACATATTGCATACAATAGCATTTTCAACTATTTTTTTTTTTAAAGAAGAAGAAGGTAGCCACCTAGAAAAAAGTGATCTACAGAGGTGTCAAAAGAGAAACATCTACTTCCACCTCCTAACAGATCTTTCTGCCAAACTGTTAACACTTCCTTGCTAAACTTTTAGAAAAATTGTTTATGCGTGTATCCTTCTACATGTACATATAATACCCTGCTTATTTATAAATGAGGTGATGCCAAACATGCTGTTCTGCCTCTTGCTTTCTTCACTTATATGAGAAAATATTTTCATTCCAACACATAGACATTTAATATGTGTAGTGGCTAAATAATATTCCATTTTAGTGACAAAAAAACTTTATTTAATGAATCTCATATTGATGAATATTGGGTTATGTTCAGGTTTTCATATTATTTATCTATATCAGGTTGCTTTTATAAGTATATTTCTAGAATAAATTTTAGGACTGGCTTAAAGGACATTTGAACATGTTGAAACATTGCCAAATTGCATTCCAAAAGTGTACACTAATTTAAATTTTGACCAACAGTATAAGTTTTCTTACTTTAATATTTTCTTTCCAATATCAAATTTGTAAAACTTCTAATACATGCCTATTTGTCTGATGAAATGAATTTTTTTGTTGTTGTTTTGATTGGCACTTTTTAAATCCCCAGTGAGGTTGGGCATCTTTTCTTATATTTCATTTGTATTTTAGCTTTTTCTGAGAATTCCCCATATATGTATGTATGTGTGTACATATGTACACATATATATAGTGTGTGTGTGTGTGTGTGTGTGTGTGTGTGTGTGTGTGTATATTCACATCGCTGTTGTTGTTTAGTCGCTCAGCTCCATCTGGCTCTTTTGTGATCCCATGGACTGTACACCACCAGGCTCCTCTGTCCATGGAGTTCCCAGGCAACAATGCTGAAGTGGGTTGCCATGACCTCCTCCAGGGGATCTTCAAGATCCAGGGATCGAACCTGCATCTCCTGCTTGGCAGGCAGATTCTTTACCCACTGAGCCACCAGGGCCATACATACATATACAGGGAGTTCTCACAAAAAGATTATATATATACACACACATATACACATACATATATGTATTTATTTATATCTTTTTCTGATAACTCCTTGTTTATAAATTTATGTACTTATTGTCTCTTTAAGGAAAGAAAATTAACCTTTTATCTGTCATGTTTGTTTTGGACATTTTTTTACCAAACTACTATTTGTCCTTAGACTTTGGTTATAGATTTTATATAAATATTTTAAAGTTCTCAAATGTAATATACTAGTTTCCTTTACGGCTTCTGGGTACACTGTGTGTTGAATGCTTATTTTTTGGCAGGAAATCCAGATCTGGGATTCAAAAGGGAAAATCACCCTTCATGCTAAAGGATTATTTTAATAGCCATGGAGAAGTGAAAATGTATAAGGAATTTTACTACAAAATGCTTCTGTTTTGGGTCCTAGGGAGATCCTGTCTCAACCCCTAAAACCTGACAAGCTGAAGAGGGCCAGACATTCTCAATTGAGGATTTCTTAACCTAATTGAGGTTGGGTTTCAATTCCAGCCTTGGGAGAAGCTCTATCTCTCTAACCATCTCCTTGTCAATGCACAAACCTCACCCAGGCTGCTTGGTGAAGTCTGAGAAGAAAGGTCCCTAACTATAGGGAGACACAATTCTGACTCACACTCGATGGTTCAAAAGAAAGTTAAACTCACTCCTGGAATCTTCTTTCTGTGTTCTTTCTGTGTCATGAGATGAAAAAGAAAAAGTCATCATTTGGAGAGGACAGTGTTCAGGCAAGATAAAAGGGACAGACTGGATCAAGCTGGTGGCATCCCATCTCCCTCCATACAGTCATAACTCACAAAACACACACCAGCTTAGGCACATTGCTTCCAGTGTTGGGAGCTGTTAGGGACAACGGCACTGTGTTCCAACATGACCATTCGCACTGGCTTCCTGTCATCTCATTAAGAACTGCACGTGAAGTTAAGGACAGCTTCTTCCCAGACAGCAAGCTTCCCAGTTGCCCCCCTGTGTGTAGTGATCATGAGTTATCATGTCTTGTAGGTATCATGGCAGTAGTTATGTCTGGGCCCATGCTGGCCTCTTTGCTGGTGATATCAATGTTGAAATGGGACCACAGGGTTAAAAGTAAGGTTGGAAGAGGATTAGGTGCTAGAAGGAAATGTGAAGAAAATGCCCAAATCCAGCCCCTGAAGAAAACCTGTCATGGAACTGGCCAGAATGAGACAGTAGGTTACCATAAGAGAAGACACATGATTGGAGCAGAGGCAGAATTAGAATCTCTGGTCAAATCCAAGGTCAAAGCCACAAGGAGTTAATATAGAACAAAATGCAGAAGTCAAGGGGGAAGGATAGTCAGTCCAGTTAAATCCTCAGGAACAGTAGAACTGCTCTCTCTTAGAAGCCCCAGTGCTTTGTGGCATGGGCAAGACTCTTAATTTTCAAGGCATGTGTTACAGCCCTCAACTTCAGAAATAGGACAACAGTTAGCAGTACTGTAGTAGCAATTGCAACTATGCAGACACTGACTCCACAGAAGAGCACCCCAAGTCCAGGAGGACAAGTGTGGTCCTAAAATCTCAATGGTCAGGTATGTGGGAACAGTTACTGGGGAGACCCCAGGCACATGGTTTTCTGGGCTCTATGCCCCAGCTTCTATTCCTTGGCTCTTTAATTATATTTTATTTTCCCTATCTTAAATAATGGTTTAAATATTGGTTTTCTTTTTTGATTTCTAGTTGTATTTAAAAAATTACAGAAGTAGTGCACGATCATTATAAAATAGTCAAGTAACATAAAAGTATAGGCTTCTCTGGTGGTTCAGTGGTAAAGAATCCACTTGTCAATGCAGGTGATACGGGCTCAATCCCTGGGTTGGGATGATCCCCTGGAGAAGGGAATGGTGAACCACTCCAGTATTCTTGCCTAGGAAATCCCATGGACAGAGAAGCCGGGAAGGCTACAGTCCTTGGGGTCGAAAAAAGAGTTGGACACGATTTAGTGACTAAAAACAGAAACAACCACATGTTGCTGCTGCTGCTGCTAAGTCGCTTCAGTCGTGTCCGACTCTGTGCGACCCCAGAACGGCAGCCCACCAGGCTCCCCCGTCCCCGGGATTCTCCAGGCAAGAACACTGGAGTGGGTTGCCATTTCCTTCTCCAAGGCATGAAAGTGAAAAGTGAAAGTGAAGTTGCTCAGTCGTGTCCGACTCTTAGCGACCCCATGGACTGCAGCCCATCAGGCTCCTCCAACCATGGGATTTTCCAGGCAAGAGTACTGGAGTGGGGTGCCATTGCCTTTTCCGAAACAACCACATAAAAGCATATACAGTAAGAAATGGAGTGTCTTCCTTTCATTCTACTCACCCTCCCCAGTGGAAATCAATTTCAAAAGTTAGATTTACATATGTTTAGAGCTTCTCCTGCAGCTTACTTTTTGTAACTCAATCATACACTACAGACACCCATTCCATTTCGGTATATATGTTTCTATTTCACTCTTTTTAATGACTACATAGTAGTCATAGCAAAAATATGCATTAATTTTATATTATAAATACACACACACACATATTTGGCCGTGATAGATCTTAGTTACGGCTCACAGTATCTTTGTTGCTGCATGCAGGCTCTTAGTTGCATCACGTAAGATCTAGTTCCCTGACGAGGGATCAAACCCTGGCCCTCCTGCATTTGGAGCATGGAGTCTTACCCATTGGACCACCAGGGAAGCCCTATATTTTACATTATAAATAATGTTGCCTTGAATATTTTTGTACAGATATTCTTGCCCACTATAGATTGCTTCTGTAGGATAAATTCCTAGGAGGGAACTGCTGAGAGCATATCTAAAATTTTAATAGGTACTGTCAACTTGCCTTCTTTGTTCTAGTTTATACTTTTACCAGCAGTGTGTGTGAGGCCCTTCCCCCCACCTTAGTCACCACTGTATAGTATTGCTTTATTTCACAAATCAGAGCCTAATTTGATGTACACTGCAGGCTTCAATGTATACTCCAGGTGATGGGTGTTCCAAACCTGGCACTGATCATTAGGCTGTGAATACTGCTCTGGCAGCCTAGAAACTCTTGGTTGGGGCCTCTTGGGTTCTTCTCCTACTACTTCCACTCTCATGATCACTGGGGTGTATACATTTTTTGTTTGTTTTATTGTTGAAATCATTTATTGGAATAAACTGTCATATATCATATTCAAACAACAGCAATTATCTACATTTTCACGTTCTTCATTGACCAGGGTACATTGCTTCATTCTTTTTTGTTGTTCCTTTTTAAAAAATTTTAGTATTATTAGAGGATAATTACTTTACAATACTGTGATGATTTTTGCCATTCATCAGCACGAATGAGCCATATGTATACCTATGTCCCTTCCCTCTTAAACCTCCCTCCCAACTCCTCCCTATCCCACCCCTCTAGGTTGTCACAGAACACCAGCTTTGAGTTCCCTGCTTCATACAGCAAACTCCCATTGGCTATCTATTTTACATATGGTAATGTATATGTTTCAATGCCATTCTCTCAAATCATTCCAATGCAAATCAAAAATACAATGAGGCATCACTTTACATGGATCAGAATGGCCATTATCAAAAAGTCTACAAATGATAAATGCTAGAGAGGGTGTGGAGAAAAGGGAACCCTCTTATGCTGTTGGCGGGAAGGCAAATTAATACAGCCACTATGGAGAACAGTACAGAGATTCCTTAAAATTTTTTATGTTAACAATTCCATGCATTTTAGAGTTTGCCTAGTGTCTTCCCCACTTTATTTTATTTAATCTTCACAAAGTTTCTATTGGGTATGTAGGGAGGAAAATTTTATTTTGGAGATGTGGAGCAATTAATGATTTTCTTAAGTTCACATAAAGGGAAAGGACTAGGACTTGAATACAAGTCTCTTAAGTTCAAAATCCATGTTTTAGCCACCATTTCCCTCTATGACTCACTGGAACAGAGTTCATCAGAGTTTGTGTTTCTGATCAATAGCTTTCTATACATAGAGATTTCTACATAGAGATATGTCTACTATCTCTAGAGAAACTTACATTTGTTCGTGGGTTGGTTGGATTCAGGGCTGCTGTAAAGTTGGTTGGTTGGCTAGATTTGCTGTAATTTGTGACTTAGGGGTATCCATTTTGCTCATAAAGTGTTCTTAAAATTTGAATATTCTGGTATGTGGCCCACGGTGACCCAGGGCCACATCTCCAGGAGAAGGTAACTGGTGGGGTGCCCAGAGGCCTCATGGTGACCTTATCTAGTAAGTGTCAGTGACAGAATTGGAACCAGACCTGTCTGACTCCAAAGCCAAAACCTTTTAAACTTTATTCTATGCACCTCCTCATATAAAGCAAGATGCTCAGGGCAGAAGATCAGTGCATTCTTTATAGGCAAATTACATGGGAATCCAGATTCTCACCAAGTTGCATGCTGAGCACAGAATAAGAAAAAGGAGAGTTCAGGGTCTTAAAAAGTTAATTTCAGTTCAAATAGTTGAAGGCCAGCTTACCATTAGGGGGTCACACAGTCAAAAGCCAAGAGGTACAAAAGAGTGCAACATAGATGAATCATGCAGGTCAGGGAGCAGGTGTGTAAGGAATAGTAGAGACTGTGGCAAACTGGACAGTGATCCCTTTCTAAAGGGAGTCGTCGCTGCTTTATCACTCCAGCCCATTGTTGCCAGTTCAGACAAGCCAGGTCTTCCCAATTTTTCAACAAAAGCTAGAATCTTAGATGTTTTCTATATGAAATTCGTGGAAGACTTTTTAAAATACTGTTAAGTCAATACAGTGTAGACCAAGAAAAACTTGTCTGTGGGCCAGACGGGGCTTATCAGGTGCCAGTCTGTGAGTTTTTATGATAGGAAAACATATACCCTGAAAATCACAAAGCTCAGAGCCCTTTAGTAAAGCCTGCTTCACCTCTAAATGATTAAGATCGGCACTCTTTAGATTTTCCTTTTTATCTTTTGGGGCTGATCTCTGCTTATAGTCAATCTCCAGAGAGAACAGAGTTATATTTTATTCCCTTTCCTCTTACTAAATTACATCTACATTTCAGCCACGTCTCCTTGGGAGGATTCTTAGCTCAACTTTTGGTTGGATTGACACTTAAGTAGTCAGTCCCTTGTATTCTTATTATTGCCATTATTATTTGGGGAGTTATCATTATTCTTAAACCACACAGCTAATCACTGCCTTTGAGTGTGGATTTTTCAACTCTTAGAGGACAACCCAGTTTTCAAATTCTCAAACGGCCCTTTACTGTTACCAAGTTATAGGGACAAAAAAGCCATTTTCACCTTTTTCAGATATTAAAAATTGTTTTTAAGTACATAAATATAGCTTCATTGGCTTATAGAATTTTTTTAGTGAGTGATTTATTCTTCTAAGAAGGGTTTGGGAGAGTTACAGTTTGTAGAAAAGAAAGGAAGAAATAGGGACACTCTTCTATATTAAAAAAATATAGTTATTTGGCGGCATGTAGGATCTAGTTCCCTGACCAGGGATGGAACCCCAGCCTGCTGCCCTGGTGGCATGGAGTCTTAACCACTGGAAGTCCCAAAGGGACACTCTTCTAGACACCAAAGTAAGCAAGAGGAATTGGACTGAATTTTAATTCAGAATGAAGACTGACCTTTGCTTCTAGATCTCAGTGATTCTAGAACTGACCCTCCCTCCCTCCAGATGGGTGCAACTACTCCTGCCTCATGACACACAGAAACTGCAAGATCAGTTGAACTATCACTGGAAAGTGGAGGAAGAGAAAAAACTCCCAGAAATGGAAGGCATCACCACCCTTTAGGCACATCACGCCAATCAGAGCAACACTGCAATGTGTCAAGCATGTTTTCAGCAGAAAGGAATAGGTGAATTTAATGGCACTCAGGCACAGGGGATTCTATCAGCATCTTTCCTTCATAAGAGAACTACTAAAAAGACACTAATTCAAGATTTACTATTGGACTTCCCCACTAGACATTATGTTGAGACATGACATGCAGTGACACGTTACAAAGTAAATGACATTCAGCCAGAATCTAAATGACTAGAAATCTAAAATAACCAGATTTCATCTCCCACCCCACAGACAATGATAATAATGACAACCTAAAAAAGCCTGACATCTGCTAAGTTTCTAAAGTTTCTCCAACTCACCATAAAGATTTTATTTATTCTCTTGTAAAATGTATGCTCATTATTTTTATGGTAAGGTGATTCTTTGAAAATTGGTAATGTGAAATATGAGACTTCTAAGACAGCTTTAGCAAGAAAATCTGCCATATCCCACCAGATTATGCAAGAATTTTGGGGGATTGCCACTTCTTAAATTTGGGTGGTGAAGAGCATAGTTAAAATAGATATGGGTTTGAATCCCATCCAGTTAAACCTAATATAGTCTTGGGCAAGTTCATTAACACAGCTCAGTTTCCTCAAATGAAAATCAAGAATGGCAATATTTACATTACAAGGACATTTGTGTGGGGATTGAATGAGATAATTTATAATAATAACATACCATACAGTAATTCTTTAATAAATGGAGGCTGCTAATGTCTTCATCTCAACTCAACCACCTGTTTAGGGGCTAAATGGCAATAAGTCATACAAAAATGCACACTTCTCTTGAAGTAACCATCTCTGGTGGAGAGAAACTGCCACCACCCAGGAAACCTTGAGAGATCAATCTAAGACCATTTGTAGAAAAGGGCCAAGTGACCAGTGTGGGCTTCCTTGGTGGCTCAGCATTAAAGAATCTGTGGGCCAATGCAGGAGATGTGGGTTCAATTCCCAGGTCGGGAAGACCCCCTGGAGAAGGAAATGGCAACCCACTCCAGTACTCTTGCCTAGGCAATCCCATGGACAGAGGAGCCTGGCAGGCTACAGTCCATGAGGTAGTTGTAAAGAGTCAGATACGACTTGGTGACTCATTACCAACAACAAGTGATCAATGTACAACATCAATTTGGAAATGGAGAGACATCATGAACACAAACAACAGAGCGTTTCTACTTCCCCTTCTCACCTGGTCCCACTGCTGAGGCACAGAGCTGGGGGGGGGCGGGGAAACCAAGACCAAGCTCCCCATCTTCCAGCCAACTCACTTACAACCTGAGAGCTGCAGGCTGAGGCATCACCAGCCAGGCCAAGGATGGTGGATGCAATTATCTCCCAGCCCTTTGAAGTTTCAGCCAGGAATATTTGTTGTCACTATCACGTGTGATTAGGACAGCAACATCCTCCTGAAGAAGACAGAACTCTTTGTCCACCACCCTCCCTCCGTCACTGCCAGAGAGCAGGAAGCAGGGAGAGGGGCGCCAGCCCCTCTTGGTCCAATTTCACATGTTGGTTTTTCAGCATTAATAAATTGGTTACATTTGCCCCACATTTGGCAGGCAAGGTTTCTAATAACACTCTGATCCCTTCAGAGAACATGAATCACTGGCATGCGGGGGGCTCTGGTTACCTCCCCCCACTCTCTGCTGCTAAAGATCCCACACATTAGCAGGGGTCAGGCGCTCGCCTGGGCCGGGGCAGAGTCTAGGACAGGGGCCATGGCTTCGAGGCACTGTCACGGAGCTCAAAGATTTTCCCTCAGAGGGAGAACAGATAACTTTGAGCCCAGGCAATGTGCAGCTTTCTTCAGCTGTCAATCCTACCTGGTTTGCATATAGATTGAGAAAATGTGTGAGATTTTACCACAAGAATTGGTCCAAAGAATCTGAGGGGGGTGGTGGTGGTGGTGGTGGTGGGTGGAGAGGGGATGGGAGAGAAAAAATGTGGGATGCAGATGTCTGAGGGTTATGTGCTGCCCCAATGCTGCTTCCCTTGTGAAGCTGAGAGTCGTGGGGGATGGACATCCTGAATGAGGACAGTGTACATTTCTCAGAGGCAGCTTTTCTTTCTTTTCTTTTAAAAAGGCTGCTCTGTGTAGCATGTGGGATCTTAGTTCCATGACCAGGGATCGAACCTGTGCTCCCTGCACTGGGAGTGTGGAGTGTTAATCACTGAACTGGCAGCTTTTCTTCTTGCAGTGCAATTAGGTGTGAAAACTTTCATGCATCAGGGGAAAGCCCTGAGAAGAGGTCCAGAGTCAGGAGGCAGCCACAACTGCGGCCTTGGTGGGGCAAGGAGAGGGATAAAAGAAGGGGAAAGAAAGAAGCTAAACAGAGCATGGGCAGGTGGGGGACAAAAACAAGAAACAAAATAGGAGTAAGGGAAGGGGAGAACAACAGAAAAAGAGAATCGAGACGAGAAGGAGAGGAGAGCAGTTCAATTGATTCCAATAAGTATTTTGTGGGAGAGAGAAGTGTTTTTATATAATAAGTATCTATCAAATCTGCTTCCTGCCCTCCAAGAGCTTACAGGTTAGTTAAAATGCTCAGTCACACAGCTCATCCTGGAACAAAATATGACAGAATATAAAGCAGATGTCAGCGTCATGGAACATGAGAAAGAAGGGCAGAGGTAATTGTGGGAAGACTTGGTAGAGGAGGTGGGTCTTAAGAATCTTCTAGAAGTTTGGTGAGCTAGGTAGGCAGAGGTGTGGGGCAGGCATTCCTGGTATTAGAGAAACAAGGAAAGGAATAGGAGTAAAGAAAAGACAAACGAAAAGTTGAAGCCTGCCACTGAGCTGCCTTAGTTACCACACAAGCCACAACTATAATACCTTACCCCTTTTATTCAAAGAAATTAGAAAATTCCTAGAGGACCTGGTAATCTCAGGTAAGCCACAGCCCAGCAGCTCAGCTCCAGGCCTGGGGGAGGGAAGGGAAGTGTCTCATGTACCCTGGGCTAAAGCGGGTAACTCTTTCATCCTGCAGGCACCTGGGTGGCCTCAGACAGAGGTTCCCAGTCAGCCCACCTGAGGCCACAGACTCGTATAAGAGTCTCACCTGGCAGATTCCCAAGCATCCCCGCTCTCCTCCGTATCCTTCACTCTGTGGTTTTCACATTTCCAGGAAGGAAGCTCTTTTTCTGTTCTGTTTTTCCCAACTTTCATTATGAAAAATCTAAAATCTTCACAAAGCTTGAAAGCATACCATACTGAACATGAGGCACACTTGAATCATTTCACCAATTATTAAAATTGAATTCTATGTTCAATGGTGTGCTGATAAACCCAGTCTCTGGGGGCACAGGAGAAAGCCCTAGGTGTAACATGTGTCAATCTCTGTGGTATAAGGACTCCCACCACGACTGATTTCAAACTAATTTTAAACCATTAGTTTAACAATGGTTTCCTGATATTTATTTGCTCTCAGGAGCTGGTAAGAGCCAGTTCCAGTATACCATATTTTTCCTGAACTATTTTAAATAACTTGCAGATACAATGGCCCTGAACCAAATAACTTCAGAGTGTGTTTCCTAAGAAGAAGGACATTCTCAAACATTCACAACATCATTATCACACTTATGGGGAAAAATTAGCAACATGCTTCATTGTATTATCTAACAGACATTTCCCACTAAAAATTTCCAAATCATCCCCCAAATGTCTTTCATAGCATGTTTTAAAAAATCAAGAATCCAATGAAGGCTGCATATTGCATATGGTGTTTGTTTGTTTGAATCTAGAATGGTCACCCCCCTGACTGCTTTTTAATAAGTTTTTTTAATGACACTGACTTTTGTGAAGAGTCCAGACCAACCATCTATAGAATGTGCCACATCCTGGGTTTATAAGGTTGTTTCTTATGGTTAGAGTCATTAATAACTTAAATATTTTTTGGCAAAAATAATCCATAAGTGGGCTTCATATCAAAAGGCTTAAATAATATCAGATTGTTCCACTATTGGTGATGCTCAGTTTGATCACTTAAAGCAATAACCATCAAATCTCTCCAAACCAAACATTTTCCCTTTTGTAATTAATAATTTGTGAGGAAATATACTGATGTTGTATGAACATCCAGTTACTTTTACTCAGTGGTTAACATCTGGTTATGGTCCTTGCCTGAATCTATTATTACTGTAGGGACTGAAACACAATGATTCCCTAATTCTACCACTTTTTCTGCATTTATTAGGTGGAAGATAGAACCCTTTTTTTTTTTTTTTTAAGTTATTTCTCTTTTCAGAATGACTGTGGACTCATGGGCTTTTTTTTTCTTCCCCAAAAAACTTCAATGGATTTTAATCCATTACTGTCATTTTCTTTTTGATGTTCAAATTATTCCAAAGTTGGCCAGTGGGAACTCCTTCAAGCAAGATCCTGTGTCCTTTTGACATGACCTCATTAATCTTTAAGTATTTCCTTTCTTTCTGGCACACCAAGATTTCTCCAGGTTCCCTTGTGTTTGCCCTGTACCAGATCAGAAGCACTTATTTCTTCATTTCTTTAGTGAGAAGTGATATTTAGAAATCAAGATCTGGGTGCAAGGTGTGCTCATTGCCACAGTGGTATTGTTGGTGTTGTTGCCAAAGGCCCTTTTGTTTGACATGGTTAGAGGGAAATGTTTGTGTGTGTCTAATTCATAAACAGAATAATTTATATGTACATAATTTATAAATCCCCTGGAGAAGGAAATGGAAACTCACTCCAGTATTTCTTGTCTGGAAAATTCCACTGACAAAGGAGCCTGGTAGGCTACAGTCCTTGGGGTTGCAAAGAGCTGGACACAACTGAATACACACACAATTTATAAATATGTACATACATACACACACACATATATTGAGTTCCCCAATGCCTAGTATATCAGAATGTGATCTTATTTGGGGATACGGTCTTTACAGAGGTAATGAAACTAAAATGAAGTCATTAAAGGGTAAGCTCTAATGCAATATGACTGGCATGCTTATGAAAAAATGAAACTTGGATAGAAAGGCATACACAGAGGGAAAATGATGGGAAAACAGGGAGAAGATGGTCACCTTCAGGCCAAGGAGACCTGGAACAGGTCCTTCTCTCCCAGCACCAAGGAAGGCATCAAGGCTGCGACACCTTGACTTTGGGCAAAGCTGCGAGATAACACAATTCTGTTGTTCAAGTCACCCAGTCTGTGGTACTTTGGATTGGCAGCCCAAGCAGAGCAGATAAATACACTGCCATAGCAAACTACGTCAAACAGCAACCTAAAGCAACACATGTTGGCTTTCTCACATTTCTGTCGAAGGCTGGTTGTCAATCTTACCAGGGTGAAATCAAGCTATGGGCAGGGCTGCACTGCTTTCTGAACTTTGCAATAAAAGGATCATGAACTTATTATTGTCAAATTCAGACTTAACTTGAAGAAAGTAGGGAAAACCACTAGACCATTCGGGTATGACCTAAATCAAATCCCTTACGATTACACAGTAGAAGTGACAAATAGATTCAAGGGACTGGTTCTGATAGAGTGCCTGAAGAACTAAGGATAGAGGTTCATGACATTGTACAGAAGGCAGGGATCAAGACCATCTCCAAGAAAAAGAAATGCAAAAAGGCAAAATTGCTGTCTGAGGAGGCCTTAAAATAGCTGAGAAAAGAAAAGAAGCTAAAGGCAAGGGGGAAAGAAAAGATATATCCATCTGAATGCAGAGTTTCAAAGAATACCAAGGAGAGATAAGGAAGCCTTCTTCAGTGATCAATGCAAGGAAATAGAGGAAAACAATAGAATGGGAAAGACTAGAGATCTCTTCAAGAAAATTAGAGATATCAAGGGAATATTTCATGCAAAGATGGACATAATAAAGGACAGAAATGGCATACAGAACAGAAGCAGAAGATATTAAGAAGAGGTGGCAAGAATATATCAGTTCAGTTCAGTTGCTTAGTTGTGTCCTACACTTTGGGACCCCATGAATCGCAGCAAGCCAGGCCTCCCTGTCCATCACCAACTCCCAGAGTTCACCCAGACTCACGTCCATCGAGTCAGTGATGTCATCCAGCCATCTCATCCTCTGTTGTCCCCTTCTCCTCCTGCCCACAATCCCTCGCAGCATCAGAGTCTTTTCCAATGAGTCAACTCTTCGCATGAGGTGGCCAAAGTACTGGAGTTTCAGCTTTAGCATCATTCCTTCCAAAGAAATCCCAGGGCTGATCTCCTTCATAATGGACTGGTTGGATCTCCTTGCAGTCCAAGGGACCCTCAGGAATCTTCTCCAACACCGTAGTTCAAAAGCATCTATTCTTCGGCACTCAGCCTTCTTCACAGTCCAACTCTCACATCCATACATGACCACAGGAAAAACCATAGCCTTGACTAGACAGACCTTTGTTGGCAAAGTAATGTCTCTGCTTTTGAATGTGCTATCTAGGTCGGTCATAACTTTCCTTCCAAGAAGTAAGCGTCTTTTAATTTCATGGTTGCAGTCACCCTCTGCAGTGATTTTGGAGCCCCAAAAAATAAAGTCTGTCACTGTTTCCACTGTTTCCCCATCTATTTCCCATGAAGTGATGGGACCAGATGCCATGATCTTCGTTTTCTGAATGTTGAGCTTTAAGCCAACTTTTTCATTCTCCACTTTCACTTTCATCAAGAGGCTTTTGAGTTCCTCTTCACTTTCTGCCATAAGGGTGGTGTCATCTGCATATCTAAGGTTATTGATATTTCTCCCAGCAATCTTGATTCCAGCTTGTGCTTCATCCAGTCCAGCGTTTCTCATGACGTACTCTGCATATAAGTTAAATAAGCAGGGTGACAACATATAGCCTTGATGTATTCCTTTTCCTATTTGGAACCAGTCTGTTGTTCCATGTCCAGTTCTAACTGTTGCTTCCTGACCTGCATACAAATTTCTCAAGAGGCAGATCAGGTAGTCTGGTATTCCCATCTCTTTCAGAATTTTCCACAGTTTATTGTGATCCACATAGTCAAAGGCTTTGGCATAGTCAATAAAGCAGAAATAGATGTTTTTCTGGAACTCTCTTGCTTTTTCCATGATCCAGCAGATGTTGGCAATTTGATCTCTGGTTCCTTTGCTTTTCTAAAACCAGCTTGAACATCTGGAAGTGCACGGTTCACATGTTGCTGAAGCCTGGCTTGGAGAATTCTGAGCATTACTTTACTAGCGTGTGAGATGAGTGCAATTGTGCAGTAGTTTGAGCATTATTTAGCATTGCCTTTCTTTAGGATTGGAATGAAAACTGACCTTTTCCAGTCCTGTGGCCACTGCTGAGTTTTCCAAATTTGCTGGCATGTTGAGTGCAGCACTTTCACAGCATCATCTTTTAGGATTTGAAATAGCTCAATTGGAATTCCATCACCTCCACTAGCTTTGTTTGTAGTGATGCTTTCTAAGGCCCACTTGACTTCACATTCCAGGATGTCTGGCTCTAGGTCAGTGATCACACCATCGTGATTATCTGGGTCATGAAGATCATTTTTGTACAGTTCTTCTGTGTATTCTTGCTACCTCTTCTTAATATCTTCTGCTTCTGTTAGGTCCAAACCATTTCTGTCCTTTATCGAGCCCATCTTTGCATGAAATGTTTCCTTGGTATCTCTAACTTTCTTGAAGAAATCTCTAGTCTTTCCCATTCTGTTGTTTTCCTCTATTTCTTTGCATTGATTGCTGAAGAAGGCTTTTTTATCTCTTCTTGCTATTCTTTGGAACTCTGCATTCAGATGCTTATATCTTTCCTTTTCTCCCTTGCTTTTTGCTTCTCTTCTTTTCACAGCTATTTGTAAGGCCTCCCCAGACAGCCATTTTGCTTTTTTTCATTTCTTTTCCATGGGGATGGTCTTGATCCCTGTCTCCTGTACAATGTCAAGAACCTCATTCCATAGTTCATCAGGCACTCTATCTATCAGATCTAGGCCCTTAAATCTATTTCTCACTTCCACTGTATAATCATAAGGGATTTGATTTAGGTAAAAAAGATCTTAATGACCCAGAAAACAATGATGGTGTGATCACTCACCTAGAGCCAGACATCCTGGAGTCCAAAGTGAAGCAGGCCTTAGTAAGCATCACTATGAACAAAGCTAGTGGAGGTAATGGAATTCCAGCTGCAGTATTTCAAATCCTAAAAGATGATGCCATGAAAGTGCTAAACTCAATAGGCTAGAAAATTTGGAAAACTCAGCCACAGGACTGGAAAAGTTCAGTTTTCATTCCAATCCCAAAGAAAGGCAGTGCCAAAGAATGTTAAAACTACTGCACAATTACACTCATCTCACACTCTAGCAAAATGATGCTCAAAATTCTTCAAGCCAGGTTTAACAGTATGTGAACTGTGAAATTCCAGATGTTCAAACTTGATTTAGAAAAGGCAGAGGAACCAGAAATCAAATTGCCAATATCTGTTGGATCATTGAAAAAGCAAGAGAGTTCCAGGGAAACATCTATTTATGCTTTATTGACTACGCCAAAACCTTTGACTTTGTGGATCACAACAAACTGTGGAAAACTCTTAAAGATATGGGAATACCAGACCACCTGACCTGCCTCCTAAGAAATCTGTATGCAGGTCAAGAAGTAACAATTAGAACTGGATATGGAACAACAGACTGGTTCCAAATTGGGAAAGGAGTACATCAAGGCTGTATATTGTCACCCTGCTTATTTAACTTATATGCAGAGTATATCATGTGAAATGCTGGGCTGGATGAAGCACAAGGTGGAATCAAGATTACCAGGAGAAATATCAGTAACCTCAGATATAAGGTTTCAACCACCCTTATGTCAGAAAGCAAAGAGGAACTGCAGGGCCTCTTGAAAGTGAAAGAGGAGATAGAAAAAGCTGGTGTGAAACTCAACATTCAAAAAATGAAGATAATGGCATCCAGTCCCATCACTTCATGGCAAATAGATGGGGAGACAATGGAAACAGTGACAGACTTTATTTTCTTGGGCTCCAAAATCACTGCAGATGGTGACTGCAGCCTTGAAACTAAAAGATGCTTGCTCCTTGGAAGAAAATCTATGACCAACCTAGATAGCATATTAAAAAGCAGAGACATTGCTTTGCTGACAAAGGTCCATCTAGTCAAAACTATGGTTTTTCCAGTAGTCATGTATGGGTGTGAGAGTTGGACCATAAAGAAGGCTGAGAGGTGAAGGATTGATGCTTTCGAACTGTGGTGTTGGAGAAGACTCTTGAGGGTCCCTTGGACTGCAAGGAGATCCAACTAGTCGATCCTAAAGGAAATCAATCCTGAATATTTATTGGAAGGACTGATGGTGAAGCTGAAGCTCCAATACTTTGGTCACCTGATGCGAAGAGCCGACTTATTAGAAAATACCCTAATACTGGGAAAGATTGAAGGCAGGAGAAGAGAGGATAACAGAGGATGAGATGGCTGGATAGCATCACCAACTCGATGCCCATGAGTTTGAGCAAGCTCTGGGAATTGGTGATGGCCAGGGAAGCCTGGTGTGCAGTCCATAGGCACAAAGAGTCGGACACAACTGAGCAACTGAACTGAACTGAACTTCTTTCCAGAGTCTCTGGGAAAGAATCTGTTCTCTTACTTAATTGGGTTGTTTGCAGTATTCAGTTCCTTTCGGCTGCAGGGCTAAGGTCCCCATTTCCTTATTGTCAGTTGAGGGGTGTTTCCAGCCTTTGAGGGTCACCTGCCTGCTTTCACTCATGACTGCCTTACTCCACTTTCAAGACCAGCAATGGCAGGCTGAGTTCTTCTCATGACTTGACTCTCTCCTGTTTCTCCTTCCCTTCCCTTCTCTTCTGCCTTCCTGTCTCATTTTTAAGGGCCCATATAGTTTCACCAAGCCCACTCAGATGATTTGGAATAATCTCTTTGAATTAAAGAATTAACCTTAACTCTATCTGCACAGTTTCTTTTGCTATGCAAACACAGGTCCAGATGTAGATATCTTGGGAAGGGGTATGTTATTTTTCTGACTACACGATGATATCAATATATTTAGTTATTTGTTTTGTCAAACAAATATGTACAGGATAGTTTCAGGACTCCAATAACATCATAATTATTAAAAAATGGCCAACTAAGTAAAATTAAAATTTCTTGAAATTCTTTTTGTCCCTACACTGAGAAATTGCACACGGAGTACTATGTTCAGAATTAGACTTAAATTCTTTACACTGTGTCGTTAGATTATCAATTTGGTAACAACTTGATTTGTTTCTGTTTGCATTAAATGTGAAGGTTTACTTATTTTCCATCTTTTCACACTTTGTTTTGTGAATAAGTAAAACACTTATGTCTGACTCTTTGCAACCCCATGGACTGTAGCCCGCCAGGCTCCTTTGTCCATGGGATTCTCCAGGGAAGAATACTGGAGTGGGTAGCTATTCCCTTCTCCAGGGGATCTTTCTGACTCAGGATCAAACTTGGGTCTCTTGCACTTCATGTGATTCTTCACCAACTGAGCCACCAGGGAAGCCCTGATACAATTTACAAGTCAAATCTATATGAAAAGATACACCTAGAGAAGTCTTATTTGTATTCTTAATCCAACTTCTAAATTCTAAGGACTGGTGTGCCAAGTACCTGCTCTGATTTCTGTCACTGCTGCTGTGTAAGACAGATCTTTGACATATTTAGAGCAAATATGTGTTAGTACATATCCATCATCATTTTCATCAACTACCATTTATTGCAGATCAATTACTAAGAAGAAAAAATAACAGAGCACCCTGTCCCAAGGTACAACAGAAAGAATCCTTGGGGAAATAGACTTGGAATGCTACAGAACAGAACAGGTGAGGAGGGAGGCTCAGTACTTGATGAAAGATTTAACTATTAATACATGATATAAGGCCATTGCTTAGGGTTCTGGAGAAAGACTTCAGGAAGGATACAAGACTTGATTCAGAGCACTTTAAGAAAGGAAAATGATATGAGCAAAGGCACAAAGGAGGCGCATTCCAGACTGGGGAACAATTAGCCAACCAGCTTGGAGGAGTGGAACAAACACTTGAGATGGAACTCGGTGAAACAGACCCAGCTTCAAACGCTGTCTTGTGACCACAGGCAAGTCATCACTCAACTTTTACACTTCTCAGTTTCCTTGACGAAAAATGGAAATAAGTCTAAGGAAATAAATATTAAGCCATTCTCAGAATAATTTGATAGTAACAGACCTGGAATGGATATTTGGATTTTTTTTTTTTAATGAATATACTACGGGCTTAGGGTCGAAGAATCAGTCTGAAGCAAATAATGAAGGACCTTCATTACCTGGCTAAGAAGTTTGAAACCTATCTTATAGGAGCCAGTTCAGTTCAGTTGCTCAGTCATGTCTGACTCTTTGTGACCCCATGAATTGCAGCACGCCAGGCCTCCCTGCCCATCACCATCTCCCAGAGTTCACTCAAACTCACGTCCATCGAGTCAGTGATGCCATCCAGCCATCTCATCCTCTGTCGTCCCCTTCTCCTCCTGCCCCCAATCCCTCCCAGCATCAGAGTCTTTTCCAATGAGTCAACTCTTTGCATGAGGTGGCCAAAGTATCAGAATTTCAGCTTTAGCATCATTCCTTCCAAAGAACACCCAGGACTGATCTCCTTTAGAATGGACTGGTTGGATCTCCTTGCAGTCCAAGGGACTCTCAAGAATCTTCTTACAGTTCAAAAGCATCAGTTCTCCGGCGCTCAGCTTTCTTCACAGTCCAACTCTCACATCCATACATGACCACTGGAAAAACCATAGCCTTGACTAGATGGACTTTTGTTGGCAAAGTAATATCTCTGCTTTTGAATATGCTGTCTAGGTTGGTCATAGCTTTCCTTCCAAGGAGTAAGCGTCTTTTAATTTCCTGGCTGCAGTCACCATCTGCAGTGGTTTTGGAGCCCCAAAAAATAAAGTCTGACACTGTTTCCACTGTTTCCCCATCTATTTCCCATGAAGTGATGGGACCAGATGCCATGATCTTCATTTTCTGAATGTTGAGCTTTAAGCCAACTTTTTCACTCTCCTCTTTCACTTTCCTCAAGAGGCTTTTGAGTTCCTCTTCACTTTCTGCCATGAGGGTGGTGTCATTTGCATATCTGAAGTTATTGATATTTCTCCTGGCAATCTTGATTCCAGCTTGTGCTTCTTCCAGCTCAGCGTTTCTCATGATGTACTCTGAATATAAGTTAAATAAGCAGGATAACAATATACAGCCTTGACATACTCCTTTTCCTATTTGGAACCAGTCTGTTGTTCCATGTCCAGTTCTAACTGTTGCTCCCTGACCTGCATATAGGTTTCTCAAGGGGCAGGTCAGGTGGTCTGGTATTCCCATCTCTTTCAGAATTTTCCAAGGGGAGGTTTTATTTTGCATAAGTAATAAATAAATTTATTGTTTTAAAACAATATAAATTGTGGTTAATAATATGATATGTAGGATTTCCCTGGTGGTCCAGTGGTTGAGAATCTATCTGCAGTGCAAGGGACATGGATTTGATCCCTGGTCTGGGAAGATCCCACATGCAGTGGAGCAAGTAAGTAGGTCTGTGCACCACAGCTATGAAGCACACATGCCCTAGAGCCCATGCTCCACAACAAGAGAAGCCAACACAATGAGAAACCGTGTGCCACAGCTAGAGAGCAGCCCCTGCCCACCTCAACTAAAGGAAGCCTGCGTGCAGCAACAAAGACCCAGTGCTGCAAAAAAAATCAATTAATTTTAAAAAAGAATATGACATATTTATGTCTGCAAATTACTTTCCTTGCTAAGTCATATGTACTAATGGGCTTTCTATGCTAATACCTTTTCTCTTTAACCAATGCATAGTATTTCACAGGATAAATTAATAGAACCTATTTTCCTACTGAGTACATGTGTGCTTAGTCATTCAGTCATGTCTGATTCTTTCTGACCCTTTGGACTGTAGCCTGTCAGGCTTCTCTGTCCATGGGACTTTCCAGGCAAGAATACCGGAGTGGATTGCCATACCCTACTTCAGGTGGTCTTCCCAACCCAGGGATCGAACCCGAGTCTCCTGCATCTCCTGCATTGCAGGTGGATTCTTTACCTTCTGTGCCATCGGGGAAGCCCCATAGGTTGTTTTTAATTTTACAACATTATAAGTAAGATTGTAATGTAAATCATTATACAGTAACACTTGTGCATTTGTTCACAAAGGTACTTACTTAGGAAGGCTGTTTCTTGGGGCTCTAAAACTTTAGCGTGCATCAGAATGGCCTCTCCAGTGACTGTTAAACCACAGATCCTGGATGCCACACCAGGATCTCTCCTGGCTGACCCCACGGACACAACCATGATGCAGCAGTAATCCCACGCTTTTTAGGTGGAGCTCATATATCGGGCAGAGAAGGCAATGGCAACCCAGTCCAGTACTCTTGCCCGGCAAATCCCATGGACAGAGGAGCCTGGTAGGCTGCAGTCCATGGGGTCACTAAGAGTCGGACACAGCTGAGCAACTTCACTTTCACTTTTCACTTTCATGCACTGGAGAAGGAAATGGCAACCCACTCCAGTGTTCTTGCCTGGAGAATCCCAGGGACAGGGGAGCCTGGTAGGCTGCCATCTCTGGGGTTGCACAGAGTCGGATACGACTGAAGCGACTTAGCAGCAGCAGCAGCATATATCGGGACCACACAAAGTAGCCTGTGACCAAGGGAGTACGTTGTGATGCAGGTAAGCAGTGCTATAAATGATCTCAGCTGTTACATAGTCATTATTTACAAACTTGGGGTGAGAGAGTCTGAACAGGCCATCTTGGCTAATTTGCTCTCTCCCCACACTGGATTGCTAAAATTAAACTTGTTGGGTAAAAGTTTCTGCAAATTTTTCACCCTGATGAATCCTGCACAGTATCTTCCACAAAAGTTGCATTAGTTTGTACCCTCAACTGCCGTGCGTGAACATGCCCTTTCCCCCAAAACACATGCTATTTTAACTCTTGTACTTTTTTGGCTAATTGAATTGTGTAAAAAACAAAAAAGGAATCAGGAGATAAAGCTGATGTTGTTTAAGGGTACAAATTTGTAATGAATAACAAATAAGCCACACTGATCAATGTAGGTATAATGAATATAGACAATACTGTACTATAATTATGTGATGTGATAACTATATCTACAAAGGTAATCATATCACAATACATACACATATCAAAGTAACATGTTGTACATCTTAAGTTTACATGGTTATGTCAAATACATCCAATTTAAAAAATGGAATAGAATCTCATTATTATTCTCTATTATACTACCCTGAGTACCTTTTCATTATTTTTACTCTAAATCCTAGTTTTTTTCATCTTATTATAAGAATAATGTTTATTGCAAAAAATTTAAGAACTCTAGAGAAGCAAAAACAAAATAAAATCATCCATGATTCCACCACACAGATCACCCATACTAACATTGGGAGTATTTCCTAACTTTTTTTCACTTAATAACATACTATGAACATTTTTTCCATATCATGTCATTAACTGTTCTTCTCCAACACCAGCTTAAATGGCTGCATCATATCAATGGAATGTTTCTGAATGAGCATTGACATTTACAAGATGACATTTTTGGAGGACTGATCTAGGAGCAAGATTTGGGATAGGAAAAGCCTAAAAGCAAGAAGTCAGGAAACTACTGAAATAATACAGGAGTGGTGACAGTGGAATTAGATGACAAGGTGTGAATACAGAAAACATTAGGAAGAAAGAATCAGTGATCTTGTTAGCATCCATGATGGAGGGTGAGGAAAAATTCTAAGCAAACTCCAGCAGGAGAGCCCTGGTTTGGGGATCATAAATCTGGGAGATGCCTTGAAAAGGGACAGAGATCATCTTTTCTATCTTAGTGGTTCAGTGGTCAAGAAACTTCCTGCCAAGGCATGGGACATAGGTTCAATCCCTGGGTCAGGAAGATCCCTTAGAGAAGGAAATGGCAACCCACTCCAGTATTCTTGCCTGGTAAATCCCATGGACAGAGGAGCCTGGCGGGTTACAGTCCATGGGGTCGCAAAGAGTCAGACATGACTGACGCAACTCAGCATGCGTGCAAGCACACAGGATAAGGTGGAAAGACCACAGGCTTGAGTATTAAAAAGACAGCATTGTGCATCGCTGCTTTGTCACTTATTGTGACCTTTTTCAAGCCTCTGAACTTCCTTGACTTTTTTTATCTATAAAATGAGAATGATGATATTTATCTTATAGAGTTGTTGTGACATTAAATGAGACGATGTGTGTAAAATGCTGGTCAACAGCCAGCAATTATTTAAGAAGTGGTGGTTTCTTTTTATCACTCTAAGAATAGCAATAATATAATACACCATGCAAGTTGGCTCCTCCCTAAAGGAGGGCTCGTGGATAACCTAGGCATATCTGCTAGACCATGAAATGAAACTCACCAATGAAATGAAGTTAATTCCGAAACAGTCCCTTTCATGAGTAGCTCTCTGCTGTAGCATGCAGAGCGGGCTCCGACTTACCTCCTGAGCTGAAGCTCCAGGGATGTGCCGTGTGGTGGCTGGAATCATTCCATGTGTGCAGGATTCTTCCAGAGGTTTCCTGAGAACACTGAAGAGATGTCCACAGTGGAAGCAATGAGCAGCTGAAATCAATACCACAGAATTGGTTCTTACTCTTTTTTCTTTCCTTTCCCTTCCATCAGTGCAGAAGGAACTCAGGCTTGGTATTTAGCTCATTTCAGGGTACAGGTGCTGATTGTAATATAGCTGGAGGCAAATCAATGTCTCTCAGTTGTGGTCTTCCTTTCTTAAAGTGGAAATGTTACTTCCTAGAGTAAGTCTGAGAAGCAAATGGGGTATTGCATTTGAAAGCGCCTAGCATGTGTCCAAGAGGAGTGGACACTGAACACTGTTGAATTTCTTTTGAGGATCTCTCTAAGGCAATCTGTCTATAGGCCAGAAGAATTAAACCATGCCAGAAAATGTAGTTGTTTCAACTGCCTGGCAACCATCTAGTGTATGATTTAAAGAGACATCAGAATAGCTTTCACCCTACTCCCAGTCAGCCCCCAACAACCAACAAATCTCTGACATAGCAAGAAACACAAAATATCTACCCTTCTAATTTAAATCTCAGGAGACAGGTAAGGTGGTCTGGTATTGCCATCTCTTTAAGAATTTTCCACAGTTTGTTGTGATCCACACAATCAAAGGCTTTAGTGTAGTCAATGAAGCGGAAGTAGATGTTTTTCTGGAATTCCCTTGCTTTTTCTATGATCCAACAGATGTTGACAATTTGGTCTCTGGCTCCTCTGCCTTTTCTAAAACCAGCTTGAACATCTGGAAGTTCTCAGTTCATGTACCATTGAAGCCTAGCTTGGAGAACATTGAACATTACTTTGCTAGCATATGAAATGAGTACAATTATGCAGTAGTTTGAACATTCTTTGGCATTGCCTTTCTTTGGGGTTGGAATGAAAACACCTTTTCCTGTCCTGTGGCCACTGCTGAGTTTTCCAAATTTGCTGGCATATTGAGTGCAGCACTTTCACAGCATCATCTTTTAGGATTTGAAATAGCTCGGCTGAAATTCCATCACCTCCACTAGCTTTGTTCGTAGTGATGCTTCCTAAGGCCCACTTGACTTCACACTCCAGGATGTCTGGTTCTAGGTGAGTGACCACACTATCATGGTTATCTGGGTCATGAAGATCTTTTCTGTATAGTTTTTCTGTGCATTCTTGCCACCTCTTCTTAATATCTTCTGCTTCTGTTAGGTCCAAACCATTTCTGTCCTGCATTGTGCCCATCTTTACATGAAATATTCCCTTAGTATCTCTAATTTTCTTGAAGAGATCTCTAGTCTTTCACATTCTATTGCTTTCCTCTGTTTCTTTGCATTGATCACTGAGGAAGGCTTTCTTACTCTCCTTGCTATTCTTTGGAATTCTGCATTCAGATGCGTATATCATTTCTTTTCTCCTTTGCCTTTCACTTCTTTTCTAGCTATTTGTAAGGCCCCCTCAGACAGCCATTTTGACTTTTTGCATTTCATTTTCTTGGGGATGGTCTTGATCACTGCCTCCTGTACAATATCACAGACCTCTGTCTGTAGTTCTTTAGGCATTCTGTCTATCAGATCTAATCCCTTGAATCTATTTGTCAATTCCACTGTATAATTGCTAGGGATTCGATTTAGGTCCTACCTGATGATCTAGTGGTTTTCCCTACTTTCTTCAACTTAAGCCTGAATTTTGCAGGTCAAGAAGCAACAGTTAGAACTGAACATGGAACAACTGACTCGTTCCAAGTTGGGAAAGGAGTACATCAAGGCTGTATATTGTCACCCTGCTTATTTAACTTATATGCAGAGTATATCATGTGAAATGCTGGGCTGGATGAAGTACAAGCTGGGATCAAGATTTCCAGGAGAAATATCAATAACCTCAGATATGCAGATGACACCACCCTTATGGCAGAAAGCAAAGAGGAACTAAAGAGCCTCTTGATGAAGGTGAAAGAGAGAAGTGAAAAATCTGGTTTAAAACTCAACATTCAGGAAACTAAGATCATGGCATCAGGTCTCATTACTTCATAGCAAATAGATGGGTAAACAATGGAAACAGTGACAGACTTTATTTTCTTGGGCTTCAAAATCACTGCAGCTGGTGACTGCAGCCATGAAAAAGATGCTTGCTCCATGGAAGAAAAGCTATGACCAACCTAGACAGCATATTAAAAAGCAGAGACATTACTTTGCCAACAAAGGTCCATCTAGTCAAAGCTATGGTCTTTCCAGTGGTCATGTATGGATGTGAGAGTTGGACCATAAATAAGGCTGAGTGCCAAAGAATTGATGCTTTTGAACTGTGATGTTGGAGAAGACTGTTGAGAGTCCCTTGGACTGCAAGGAGACCAAACCAGTCAATCCTAAAGAAAATCAATCCTGAATGTCCATTGGAAGGACTGATGCTGAAGTTGAAACTCCAATACTTTGACCACCTGATGCGAAGAGCTGACTCATTAGAAAAGACCCTAATGCTGGGAAAGATTGAAGGCAGGAGGAGAAGGGGACGACAGAGGATAAGATGGTTGGATGGCATCACCAACTCAATGTACTTGAAAAGAAAACTTAGACCCTATCACCAACACCCCATTTGCCTTAGATAACATGAAATGCACTTCTGCAGTTAAAAGATACTTCACCAGAGAATAGGGTAATCTGCCAGAGAAAGTGAACCAAGATTGATTTGTCCAATATCTACGACTATAAGGGCTTCCCTAGTGGCTCAGATGGTAATAAATCTGTCTTCAATGCAGGAGACCTGGGTTTGATCCCTGAGTCAAGAAGATCCCTGGAAAAGGGAATGGCAACCCACTTCAGTATTCTTGCCTGGAGAATACCATAGACCAGAGGAGCCTGGTCGGCTGCAGTCCATGGGGTTGCAAAGATTCAGACACGACTGAGCAACTAACGCTTTCACTACTATAAGTCAAGCCCTCTTACATGCCCTGTATAATCTTATTTTCATGAGCCCTTGGGTAATATTACCCTGATTTATCAGATGAGGAGACAAAGACTCAGAAAGTTTAAGGAGGTATTCAACACAGTTAGAGGTAGCTACTTCCCCATTTTCACATTCTTTAAAGTTAGTCTCCCAACATATAGTCCTATCATCTTGGTTGCTTTGGAGAAACACAGTGTCTTCTAGCCCGCTATAGAGAGGAAGCAATAAAGACCATGTTTCCATCTTTGTTCAGTTGCACCCAACGCTAGCTTCATCCTAAACTAGTCACCAGTTAACTTCAGTGGCTTGTGTGCATGCTCAGTCATGTCTGACTCTTATGTGGCCCCATGGTCTTTGCAGACCGCCAGGCTCCTCTGCCCATGGGATCTTCCAGGCAAGAATACTGGAATAGGTTGCTGTTTCCTCCTCCAGGGGATCTTCTTGACCCACAGGGATTGAACCCACATCTCTTACATCTCCTGCATTGGCAGGCAGATTCTTTGCCACTACTATGCAGTGTTAAGCTCTACTATCTACTACAGTATTCAACTCTGTAGCTTTACTATGTACTGTCAAGCCCACGCTGATGAAACTGTGGGCAGTAAAGGTGGAGAATTACATTTTTTAAATTAAAACCCAATTTGTTTACTCACTTGCTAAAAACAAACTTTCATAGTGTGAACTGGTTCCTGAATTTTTTTTTAAAGAAGCCCATTGTGTTTTCGAGATGAAGTGAGTGGAAATCTGCTGTTCCCTGCTGCCCTGTCTCCTGCTCCTTTCTCTTTCTCACCCTGTGTGCATCTATTACCGCTTGCTTCCGTCCAGAGATGCTCGCAGCTGTTTCCCTTCCTCCCTCTTGAGCGCTCTAGGGCAGCTTTCATTCTTCTACCTCGGCACGCCTGGGGCCACATGGAAACTCCCCCACCGTGTGATTGCTTCCACACTTTTCTAGGCTTTAAAGAGTATCAGCTGAGAACTGCTGATTGATCCCGAGTGGGGAATCCTCCCTGACAAAGCAATTTGCAGTTGATGAAGGAATGTTGAGGCGTCCTTTCTGCTTCCTGCCCCCACTCCCACATCCCGTCTGCAGGTTGATACCCTCCAAATCAGAGCTCACCCTTGCTAGGGCCTCCTTTCCTAAGTATTAATATTCCTGGGGAAGCTGACTTTTCTGTTTCTCAGACGCTGATTTTTTTCTGATTGAATTATGCTGCTGCTGCTGCCAAGTCGCTTCAGTCGTGTCCAACTCTGTGCGACCCCAGAGACGGCAGCCCACCAGGCTCCCCCGTCCCTGGGATTCTCCAGGCAAGAACACTGGAGTGGGTTGCCATTTTCTTCTCCAATGCATGAAAGTGAAAGTGAAGTTGCTTGGTCGTGTCTGACTCCTAGCGACCCCATGGACTGCAGCCTACCAGGCTCCTCCATCCATGGGATTTGTCAGGCAAGAGTACTGGAGTGGGTTGTCATTGCCTTCTCCGATTAAAGTATAGTTGATTTAAAATATTGTGTTAATTTTAGTTGTACAGCAAAGTCATTCAGTTATTTTCTGATTACATTCCATTAAAGGTTATTGGGCTTCCCTGGTGGCTCAGATGGTAAAGAATCCGTCTGCAGTGCAGAAGACCTGGGTTCGATCCCTGGGTTGGGAAGATTCCCTGGAGGAGGGCATGGCAATCCACTCCAGTATTCTTGCCTGGAGAATCCCCATGGACAGAGGAGCCTGGCAGGCTACAGTCCATGGAGTCTAAAAGAGTCGGAACTGACTGAGTGACTAAGCACAGCACATAAGCTATTACGAGATATTGACTATAATCCCCTGTGCTATACAGAAAATCCTTGTTGATTATCTATATTATGTATAGTAGTCTGTATCTATTAATTTCATGCTCCTAATTTGTCCCTCTCTCTCCCCTTTGGTAACCATAAGTTTGTTTTCTGTGTCTGTGAATCTGCCCTATCTTGTATATAGAGTCATTTGTACTATTTTTAGGTTCTACATATAAGTGATATCATGCAGTATTTATCTTTCTCTGACTTTACTAAGTATAATATTCTCTAGGTCCATGTATGTTGCTGTAAGTTGCAATATTTCATTCTTTTTATGGATGAGTAATACTTCATAGTTTGTGTATGTGTGTGTGGGCACATACCATATCTTCTGAAGCCAATTGTCTGTTGATGGACACTTGACTTGTTTCTATGTCTTGGCCATTGTAAATGGAAGACATTGATCATTTGAACCACTTGATCATTTCAGTTTTAAATTAGATTTCTAGCTAGACTAGAGGAGCTTCCATGGTGGCTCAGTGGTAAAGAATCCACCTGCAATGCAGGAGATGCAGGTTTGATCCCTGGGAGAAAGGAATGGCAACCCACTCCAGTATTATTGCCTTGAGAACCCCATGGATAGAAGAACCTGACAGCCTACAGTCCATAGGGTCACAAAGAGCTGGACATGACAGAAGTTACTGAGCACACATCTACGCTAGATTAGAGATTTTATTTTGAAACTCAAATATGGAAAAGAATCAATTGCTTCCCAAGTGTTTAAGTTCCAGGAGACATAGATTTCTCCTGCTCAGGTAGCATGAATGGTTCATACCCTCTGGTACCCACCAAGCAACAGGAAACCAGTGGGGGGCTAAGGCAGAGCAGCAGATGCTGCTGATAATGTTATTTTTGGTTAACAGGGACTTACTGCAGCCTCGTCAGTGAGTGAAGGAATGGGGACAATAGCAAGCAGAGTTAGAGTGCTCACTTTGCTCCAGGGACTATGCTAGTCACTATCAAATATGGGATTTTATCAATCCTGTCCACAACCTTTCTAGAAGATTCAACCCCATGTTCCTAGAAAATTAATACTTTCCAAGGACCATTCTCCTACGTCACTAATTTATCAATGAAATACCTGAACGCAGAGAAGTTAAATAGGGGCAGTGATGCAGGCAACTTGGTCCTCCGCCTCCCAGCTCAGTGTACTTTCCATTTCTCCACCACCAGCAAGGATTCCACATACTCAAAATTCACACTGGGAATACAGTAAGTGTTTCGGATTGTCCATTTCATGCTGTGACATCTGCTGTCAGTTGGGGCTACCCAGGTGGTCCTAGAGGTACGCAACCCGACTGCCAATGCTGGGGACGTAAAAGATATGGGTTCAGTCCCTGGGTGGGGACGATCCCCTGGAGGAGGGCATCACAACCCACTCCAGTATTCTTTTTTTTTTACTTTTTTATTGGAGTTGTCCTTTTTATTTAATTTTAACTCCAATTTTTTGGAGTTGTCTTTTTTGTTGTTGATTAACAATGTTGTGTTTGTTTCAGGTGTACAACAAAATGATTCATGTATCTAGTCTTTCTCAAATTATTTTCCCAATTAGGTTGTTATAGAATACTGAGTCAGAGAAGACACTGGCGACCCACTCCAGTACTCTTGCCTGGAAAATCCCATGGATGGAGGAGCCTGGTAGGCTGCAGTCCATGGGGTCGCTAAGAGTCGGACACAGCTGAGCAACTTCACTTTCACTTTTCACTTTCATGCATTGGAGAAGGAAATGGCAACCCACTCCAGTGTTCTTGCCTGGAGAATCCCAGGGACGGGGGAGCCTGGTGGGCTGCCGTCTCTGGGGTCACACAGAATCGGACACGACTGAATTGACTTAGCAGCAGAATACTGAGTAGAGTTCCCTGTGCCCTACAGTAGGTCCTTGTTGGTCA
Source organism: Bos taurus (assembly GCF_002263795.3). Lineage (NCBI taxonomy): Eukaryota > Metazoa > Chordata > Mammalia > Artiodactyla > Bovidae > Bos > Bos taurus. The sequence goes on from NC_037330.1 coordinate 23,924,972, forward strand.
TCCATTTAAAATTTTTGCTGTTATTATTAAAAGTGGAACCAAAACCCCTAGCCTATAACAAAAATTAAATGTTATAATACATTGAAATAGAGCACCATATGGATTTTAGAGACATTGTATAATTTATTCACAGGTATTCAGACCATCTAAAATAGCTTAACATTCCCATGAAGGTTTTATCAGTACCTCTGCTCCAATATCTCGCCACCTTTATTTGGTGAGTAATTTCTAAGGCATCATTTATTCATTCTTCCAGAACAATAGCCCCAGGACCAAATGGCAGACCAAAGAATTACAGTGAAATCGATTAACATATAGTATAGGTGGTGCACAGGGTGAAAACATCTAGACAAGTGATAGAAGATACACCGATTAGCCAGTCATTCTACAAGAATTTACTGTGTGCTTATTTGATTGATGACGTCAGATTGCAGGGCGATCTAGTTTAAATAGATAAGGAGATTGTAAGAACATCAAGATATCAAGTGAATTGGAACTGAAAACTGGAAAGCCACTGAGGGCTGTTAAGATAGCCCTCCGCCCACCTTGCTCTCTGTGGGCATAGAGTGTGCAGGCTCTGATCCTGTTTGTGCAGTTCCATCTTCCTCCAGGACATCATATTCTTCTGATCCGTGGAGACCACTCCTCATTCTCAAGCCTGCATCTCAGTTTGTCTCTCCAGACTGTGGGCTCAAGCCTTGACTTGGCTTGTCTTTCCCACCTGGTTCCCACAATGATTGTCTCAGGTGCCAAATATTACAACTCCAAATTTCAGAAAGAGGAATGTAACTGGTCCAGCTTGCATCAGAAGTGGTCCAATCAGCCGTGACCACGGAGTCATGTCTTACGAGTATGGCCATCTCAGGAGGCCCCTTATCAGAAGTGAGAGGTTGGGGGACTTAGCAGGGAAAAGAGATGTGGGCTGATTGATTTTAAACACTAATTCTATGCTCTGTACAGCACAGTGAGGCAGAACAAACACGGCAGCATAGACAAAACTTTCAAAACCACCTTCTTCCACTTCCTAATTAATCTGGATAAGTTAAATGACTCTCAGCGTTGATTTCCTTGTCTGTAGAATGGGGACAATAACTACCTCTAACTGTTAAAGTGGAGGTTAAATGAGAGGATGTTTGCCAAGAGTTTGGCACAGGACAGTAAAATGCTAGTTTCCTTTTGCCCTTGTTTATGCTAAGCTGTATGCCAAGTTTAGAAGCATCACCTCTCATAAGTGTTCTCATGGATGTGGAAAGCAAACCACTAGTATTTACACTACAGAAAAACCAAGAATTCTCTACAATACAGAGAGAAAATATTAAACAGACACTTTCCTTTCCCAGCATCTCTTTTTTTTGGTGCCGAATAACATTAATAATTAAAGTTTACGTAGTGCTTGACAGTACAGAAACCATTTTTCTCTCCTGTCTCCTCTTGTTATAATGACCTTGTAAGGTTGATAAACTTATTAGCCTCCTTCTACAGCTGAGGTTAAATAAGCTAGTCAAGGTCACATGGCTTATAATCGACAGATTGGGATTTAAGCCTGATCCTTTGACTCTAAAATCTGTTATGCTTTGCAGTGCATTCACCAGAATCTAATTAAGCTTAGTGTTGACTATTTCAGGAATGGGCTCCCAGATGACTCTGGGTAAAGAATCTGCCTGCAATGCAGGAGAGGCAGGTTCAGTCCCTGGGTTTAGAAGATCCCCTGGAGTAGGGCATGGCAACCCACTCCAGTATTCTTGCCTGGAGAATCCCTTGGACAGAGGAGTCTGGTGGTCTACAAAGAGTTGGACAGGACTGAAGTTTTGGCACATTTCAGTAACAGACTGCCCAATTTATTATGTGGTTCCCTACCTCCTTTCCACCACTGCTCCAGGTAAAGTCTAAACACTGTACTGTGACTGTTAAGAGCCTTCCACAGTTGGGTTCCAGACTCTCTTTCCAGCCTCACAGAGTACACTGACCAAACACACCATACTCTTCTGTGCCTCTGTGGGTCTGCTTACTTCTTCCTATCCTAAAAGTATCTTTCCCTTTCTTCTAGTCTAGTGATGTCCCATAAAGGTCCAGTTCAACTGTTGCGCCTCTGGAAAGCCTTCCTTATAGCCCCACACCAGGCAGCATTATTCCTTCCCTCCTCTGGCTTCCCTTCAGTGTTTTCACACAGCCTTGAATTAAAGCAGCTACAGACAATGACAGGAACAGAAGATTCTTCACCTTTGTGTCCTCAGAATCTATCAGAGCACCTCGCACACAGTAGACACTCAATAAAAGTCTACTGAGTTGAATTGGTTGAAAGTACCAAAAGTTGTATAACCACAACAGATCTGGTTCTGGAAGAATGTCTTTTGGTCATTACAATGATCTGCATATACTCTGCCTACCCCAGAGCACTGTAAATGAGATCAGAGCCCTTTTCTGATGCGTCACTGTATCCCTGAAAATGCTCACCATGCTTTGTTCTTTTTGTTTTTTAGTATTCATTTTAAACTTTTTACTTATTCGGCTGCACCGGGTCTTAGTTGTGGCATGTGGGATCTTCCTTGCACCACGCTGGATTTTCCAGTGCGTGCACGCAGCAGTTGCAACACGTGGGCTCTCTAGTTGCCCTGTGACATGTAGGATCTTAGTTTCCTGACCAGGGGTTGAACCCAGGTCCCCTGCACTGCATGGTGGATTCTTAAACACTGAACTACCAGGGAAGTGCTTTATTCTTAATAAATACACAATAACATTAAAGAAATAGGAATTCCTTAAAGATCTGACATGATTTTGTGAAGAGAATTGTAAAATATGCGAGTTAAATTTCATGCCTTCTACTCAAAGGGCATAAGTACTCTGAAGTTTTACCTTGTAGAGTGTGCCCAGGTAAATGGCACCTGGCTTGAGCCAATTCCATTGTGGAATGCAAAATTCAGTGAACCCACACCATCTCAAATCCCTCACAATGCCAGGAAAAAACCCATGCTCGGATCAGGCACCAGTTTCAAATATTTCCTCCAAGATGGCTCAAGGTACCTAAGAACAAATGATAATATTTTAAAAGCAAAACAAAACACTTGTGAGCTGGGCCCTGTCATCATGTTACACTGTGGTCATCCTACTGGTAATTTATAAGACTCAGGGAAAACAGTGGTTAAAGCAGGAACTGTCTCTGCTCCAGCTTGCTCACCTAAAAAGGGGAATGATATTTGTAATGAGTTCATCAGGTGGATGTGAAAATTAAATGAGTTAATACACAGAGTTTAAAACAGTGTTTGCCACATGGAGCACATGTGCTGCCGCTGTTATTAATGACAAAACAACAGGGCGATTTCAGAGGGAAAATGCAAAAAGTTTGCCAACCTTCACTAAACTTCCCTGGTGGTGCTAGTGGTAAACAACCCACCTGCCAATGCAGGAGACATAAGAGATGAGGGTTCAATCCCTGGGTTGGGAAGATCCCCTGGAGGAGGGCATGGCAACCCACTCCAGTATTCTTGCCTGGGAAATCCCATGGACACAGGAGCCTGGTGGGCTACAGTCCATGGGCTTGCAAAGAGTTGGACATGACTGAAGTGACTTAGCACACATGCATACACGCACCAAATTCTAGGCCCAAGTTACTTTGTTTTACTGACCTAGATTTCATGACTAGACCTGAACATTAAAGGAAATCATTAGGCATCTTTGACTCCGCCCTTGAGTGTATGTGAAGCCTGAGTGGTTGTTGGAGATCTTTCCAAATCTCTAGTAGGTCCCCTGGACTGGATAAAATGAAAGATGAAGAATGAAGCCATCCGCCCTCTTTCCTGCCCATCCCCGTGCTGCCCTCCTTCTGCTCGACCCTTTCACTAGTGTCTGGGAGCACCCTGTGCCTCATTCTCCCCCTGTCAACTGTTTCCCAGTGTCTTTTTGTCCATTAGCCCTTTCCCTGTGACCATTTGTCTGCATTCGTATGACACTCATCATCTGGCTGATATGGGTCCCCGTACTTTCCAACGTGTTAAATCTTACTTCTCAGACAGCAGTGAACTCGTCAAAGGCAGGGCAGCACCTGGTGTCTCAGATTAGTCTGTGCTCTGAATTCCTGCTGCCTGCTCTGTAGGGCGGTGTGTGACTTTACCCTCATATTTTGTTGTCTCTCCAGAAAATATTTTTAATGCTTGTGATAGACAGCAAGGAGATCAAACCAGTCAATCCTAACAGAAATCAACCTTGAACATTCATTGGAAGGACTGATGCCAAAGCTGAAGCTCCAATACTTTGGCCACCTGATGCGAAGAGCTGACTCATTGGAGAAAATCCAGATGCTGGGAAAGATTGAGGGCATGAGGAGAAGGGGACGACAGAGGATGAGATGGCTGGATGGAATCATCAACTCAATGGACATGAGTTTGAGCAAGCTCTGGGAGATGGTGAAGGACAGGGAAGCCTGGCATGCTGCCCCCCATTGGGTCAAAAGGACTCGAACATGACTGAGTGACTGAACAACAAAAATAGGTTGAGAGAATCTAGTCATGTATTGCAAAAGACCTTAGAAGAAAATGTAGAGTAACACATACCAGGTATTGTCTAGATGTTTAAGTAAGTTTTTCCTAGGTGTTCATTTTAAACCCTCTTCTATTTTCACGGAGGGTGCTGCTCCTTTGACATTTGTCTAGAAAGGAAGAGTTATTCCTGTCCAGGTAGGTGCCAAGTCCAGTCCTACCTAGTTTTGAAGCCAGTCTGACAAAAACCCATGCTTCTCCAGGGGCTCAGACCTTCACCCAGTAGGTCTGGAACTGGTCTTATTGCTACTCATCTGCACCCTATCTTGTATACTTGATGTTGAGCCTGACAAGCCATAGCTATGCCTTTCTCCCGTCAGAAGGCCCAACTCAAGTGACTGGGCTTCTCCATCTCTTTCCTACTGAATACTTCCCTTGTGGGCTGGCAGTCTGCCTAGACCTCCAGCTCCACTTAGTCAGCCAGTATGACCTTGTCCACTCCCCTCCCCTGGCAGGGGAGCAAGGCACTGCCAGCTAAAAGGCTTCATCGTTCAGTGACCTTATAGAACAAGCTGTTTGCCGAAGATGAAGGCCAAGAGCAAGGTCAATTCACTGCTGGGAAATGCTTAATAATGGCATGATGACCCAGGACCAGGAACCCAGAACCAAGCTTAACTGTATGTTACTGTGCTCTACTGATTGCTGCCATATTGATTCATTCTACTGGACTTTCTTAGAAACCAATGGCTTGAGTCAAGTGTGAATTCACTGACTCCTACAGGGGTTGGGGCATCTTTCTGATGAGACCCTGAGCCAGGTTTGATTCCAGCTTCTCATCATTGCCTCCAGCCCCTACAACAGAGGGCTTCTCAGGTGGCTCATTGTTAAAAAAAAAAAAAAAAAAATCCACCTGCCAGTGCAGGAAATGCCAGAGACATGGGTTTGATCCCTGGGTCAGGAAGATCCCTTGGAGAAGGAAATAACAACCCACTCCAGTATCTTGCCTGAAAATCCCATGGACATAGGAGTCTGGTGGGCCTACAGTCCATGGGGTCTCAAAGAGTTGGAAATGACTATTCTTACACAGCAATTTCTCTGACATGAGTCTTTCTAAGGTTTTCCTTCATGGGAACTAGAGATCAAAATAAATCTAAGGGTGAGAGAACACACCAATCCTTACATGTTACCTGGAGACCCTGGCCTTAGCACCACACCAAGCTGAATCCTTTAAGGGAGCTCCAGGAGCTGCCACTGGCTCATCAAAACAGGGTGCCCTGGTATGGTTCTCCACCCTTTGTTCCCCCTAATGCTGTCATTTCCAACTAGGAAAGATTTTATTCGGTGTGCCTGTTTGCCAAAACTCATATAAATCAGGGTGCACAGTTTGCAAGACTAAGATTTGATTAATCTTAAAAAATTTAGAAGCTGCATGAGTGGGGTTTGAGATTAAGTGTGCAAAGATGTTTAGGAGCAGCCTCCCCACAGCCTTCAGATTGAGATGGATGAGGAGCAATACTGGGTTTGAGCTGCCCATAATTGAAAAAGTATGTGCCCAAAATATCATATTTATCCTTCATTTCTCCAAGAGCCATAACTCTAAGGCCTTCTGTTAGAACCTCAATAAAATGAATGTCTTCAGCTTTAAGAGTCCCGGATACTCTCGGCGTTTATGATACTTATTATAGAACAGGGTTGGAATGCTGTGGATAAAAAGTATCGTGGGGAAAGAGGGTAGTCACTTTCCTAAAGGGATCTGGCCCCTAGGATTCCCTGAGAAAGCAACACCAAAGTGTAGATAAGTTGCACTGGTGAATGAGTGAATAATAGGAGGGACTGCTGATACACAAATAAAATCTGCCAGCCCCAGGGGGCTGTGCCCATAGCAGCCACAGCATCCTCCCAGAAGGCACCCAGGGCACATTCAGAGCTGCTAGGGGCCCAGTGCGGGGGCCTCCATTCACTCTCTGTTGTGCACAAGTGAATGTGATTCCCGAAGTTGTGCAACAGGGTGGCTGTGAGTAGCTGGAACCAAAGGAGAGACCAAAATGTGGGCCCCAGGGACAGGATTGTAGGTCCACCTGCCCTCACTAAGCTCTGAAATTATGACAGTAGCCCCTTCAGAAGAAACTGAGGGATGACATTCATAAAAGCACTCAGCAAATGCCAAGCACCTACTCTGGCTGCAGTCTCTTACCTGCCATGACTCTGCTGCCTGACTACGACTTCAGTGGGCCAACGCCTAATCTGCTGCTCACTCCCTGACCACCCACCCATATCCTTTTCCATTTCACCCATCCCTGCTTCCTTAACTCTTCTTGTTTTAAATGACATAATACAGACCCCCAAACAGAAGCAACTGTAGATCAGACCTTGGACTTCAAATCTGTTCTGAAAATTAACTTTGTCCTTTTCTCCCTTTGGAATACTTGGATGTTGACATTTAAAAGTTCTGTGAGTGCTTTGTGTGAGTGCATTTGTATTCACACCCATCACCAATACACAAATAATTCACAGATGACGTTTCTAGTTAAGGGCAGGCCTAGGGCTATAAAATCAACTTTCAATGTGAATTGGAAATTAAACTTAAGTATTAAAAAGTTGGCAAGAACCTTAACATAAGATTTTATTTTCACTGCAAGTCTGTTGAGTTTGAAGAAGGGTCATGCCTAGTAGCTAAGTGGAAGAGTGCAATGTTAGAAAAGGAAAAGAGGGTGATTGTCCTTGTTTATACTTTTAAAGGTATAATGCAGGGTCGAAAGAGATGATATCAATTAGCACACTATTCTGACCACCCATTGGAGTTGGTAGAGTTAGCAAAACAAAGAATGAATGGGCAGGTCAATTGACTCCTGGCTCTGTATTGAGGATCACAACAGGGCATTTCACAGGTAGCAGCCCATCAACGCTCCTTGGGGAACTGTATGGAGTGCAGCATCCCAGACTGCCCTGAGGTCCTGAGTAAAGAGCTCTGGGTGGTCAGGGGACCATACCGAGAAACTCACATGCTTAGTGAAAACCTGCTCACCAAGCCTCCGTCTATACCAAGGACACCCAGGGGTTCATTTGATTATTCTTGAAATTTATTCATAAGTTTAAATTTTCATAAAATAAGAAGTAAAGTAAAACAAACAAACAAACCAAAAAACCCGTCCTCTCCTTAAGTGCCTAATCCTCCGAATACCCACACATCTCAGAAACATAAGCACATAAGACAAAGGGGAAGTGGAATTCACCTCCAGCCCTAGTTCTTGGCTCAGTATGGAACTGTGTGTGCCTTGAATCTCTTCTGCACTTGTTGAAAAGCCACATAGGGGATGCTTAGTCAGAAGTCTGGCCACTTCAGATGAGACCAGATGACGGACTGACAGCATATACGAAGGGGTACTTTTGTCCCTGACCCTCCCGAGGACAGAAGAGGGGCCCTGCCAGACCCACAGGTGTAGATGTGTTTTCCCCACCGAGTGACAAGCCACAGTCAGAAATTGTTTTCCTAGGGCCTAGGAACCCAACATATGTGACTGATTAGAGCTAATATCTCATTTCTAATTCCACTGATTCCTTGAAAAGAGCAAATCTCAAAGACCATGGCTATTCTTAGCAATTTCATCTCCTCCCCCATGGTGCTCACTGCCCCCAAGCCAGGGAGAAGGTGGCCAGCAGGGACTGTCGCCAGATGCGGGTGGCAAGGACTCCTGCTGCCCTCTGAGTGTCGGTGGGACATGGTGTCCCGAGGACATGCCTACAGTCAGAGCAACACAGACCCACACAAGGGGCTCTTTCGCCTCCTGTCTCTCCGTTTCCAAGCCACAGCTGTGGTAGAGCCACCATTAATAATGAGAAAGCTCCTTTCTGGGCCCACAAACTCTCCGACTTCCTCATCCAAGATACATTCCTTTTCCCTGGCCCTTTAATCTTCCTGTGGTTTGGTAGGAAAGCCTCTCCATGGCCTTCCTTTTTGTTACCACAGGAAACAAAGGAAAACCTTGGGTCCCATCCCTCCAGACAGAAGATTTTAGTCCTCAGAGTGAATTTCTCAATGTAGACATAGCAGCGTCTCAGGACGCTTAAGCAGCGTCTTAGGCCCCTCCGAACAGAACTGAGGAACAAATAGAGTTGGACCTGCCCATTCAGCCATTGCGAGCTGTGGCGGGGAGGCGGTGTCCCACACACCTCAGTGGTTTTCCCTGAAGTGGCCTCAGTGAGTGTTTATTGAACTGAGTTAATCACATGAACTCTCCCTCAGCATTCTTTAGGCGTAGCCAGCCCTCAGTTTTGAGAGAGCCTGTGGTTACACAGATGACACCTCAGACCCAGAACAAATGACCTGATGCCTATTTTCAGCACCACCACCATGCAGTTGTGTGATCTCAGGCAAGTGTCCTGACTTCTCTGAGTCTCACTTTCTGCATCAGTGAGAACAAGAGCTACTAAACGTTTTCTATGACCTCTTCAAGGTCTGAAGAGGTACAAGTGCCTTAAGTGAGCATCCCCACCAAATTGCCGAAGGCCGTTATACATTTCGGTGTTCTGGTCTCTATTCTTCTGGCTTTGAAAGTAGATCATGATGAATGCAAACTCAGGGTTCACATTCATACAGCAAAAATCAGAGCCCCCAAAGCAGCGCTGGGGATAAAAATGATGATAAATGGAAACTAACTCTATCATCCAAAAATACCCCCTCAAAACTCTGAAGAAATATTGATAATAACTCTCCATCTGCTGAATAAATCAGAACAAGACTGGAGATCCTACCCAACATTGTTTGAGCATGGAGGACAGCCAATAACGTACTAGAGTTTCATGAAAACTGATCTCAGGAGGACTGACATAAATAAAACATGTCAAAGTTTTAAAGAGGAAAGTGAAAAGAAAAGGGACAGCAGAAGTGTTTTCTGTTTACTATTATCCTCATTGTAAAGAACTTTTGTAGAAAGAGCACAGGTCTGGGACTCAAGATGCTTGACTTCCAGATACTCTGTACCACTGATGACCACCTAAACTTTACAATCATTTCACCTTTCTACGCAGGCTACTTTGCCTGGTGATTGTGAGAAGTGGATAAAAAAATTAAACAAAACATATAAAAATTTATTTGGGAAAAAGCTGCCCCAAAACCTAAGATGTAATGTGAACAGACTGCATGGTTAATTACAAATAACAGCGGAAACTCCTCTCAGTACTAAAGTGAAAGAGCTGAGGGAGGGAGCATCTGCTTTAGGGCTCCCCCTGCAGGTTGTCCCAGATGTTGACACCAGGCTAGAGCCCAAGATTTCCAGCCCTATGGGACCCTCAGGGGATCTGAACTCAGCCTGGGCTAAGCAGTGAGACCTGTGGTGGGGATGAATGAGGGGGGAGCTGAGTGAGAAAGCTCAGTTTAATCTCTACTGCCAAGATTCCTACAACGCTATTAAGGCCCACCGGGATCCTCTCCCCACCGACAAGTCCCAGATCTGTTGGAAAGGGCCCAGATTTTTAACAGGGTCTTAGTTATCCCAGCCTCTTGCTCTCTTCAATCTAAATATTCTGGGGGAAAGCCCAAGTTCCCCCAAAATTCCCTCAAAGTGCTGGGTAGCTCTGGGTAGCCTGGATGGTCAGTTACTACTTAGGATGGAAGAGGGGTGAGGGGATCTCTACCAGTTTGCAGAACTGTTGGCTTATATATCGACTCTTGGTGCCTCCAGTGAATATCTGTTATGTTCCCCAAACAATGTTATAAATGTAGTCTACAGTTGAAATGACTAATCAGCCATATAATGGACCAAAATATCTTAGGCTAAAGTAAGAACAGCTGTAATGATTGTAGTACATAGTTGGAAACTCAAACTGGGACAAATCCAATAATTTATAGTTATCTCTGCATGTTTACATAAATGTGGTCAAATGCCAGGATTGCTAGCATATACCACATGGAAAATAAAACTCATTCTTTTGGAGGGGAGAGAGGGGGTGTTCTCTTAGATATTCTGTCCAGGAAAGAACCTGAAAATACATGGCACAGAGAGTAGGGCATGCAATCTGAGATACATACAATAATCTTCAGGAGAGTTCAATACCACACACACAAAAATTCTTCTGTTTAAAAGTCGTGTTTTCTAAATTTCTCCTCTTCCTTATCCTTCTTCCCCAGATCCTGAGCTTTTGATGCTGATGAAATGTCTGAATCTGTTGCTTCAGGGGCACACCCCATTATTCTCAGGCTTCTGGGAGGCATGGGGGTATCAGAGATCATGTGTGACTTTTTAATATAGATGCAGGGTAAAGTGATCCCCACAGAGAAAGAAAAGGGGTTTGAATTATCACTTGCCTTGTCAGCCTTGATAGGGTCAATTTCTACAGATTTTAGGGGGAGAAAGTTGTGTTACTTGAACAAAATAGGTATCCCAAAGAATCTGAGAATTTTAGCATTGGAGGGAAATTTAAGAATCATTATATATTACTGACCAAAAAAAAAAAAAAAAACACCTGTTGCCTAAAGAGGGAAAGTGGCTTATTTGAAATGTATTAGCATCAGAACCGGAGAAGGCAATGGAACCCCACTCCAGTACTCTTGCCTGAAAAATCCCATTGATGGAGGACCCTGGTAGGCTGCAGTCCATGGGGTCACTAAGAGTCGGACACGACTGAGCGATTTCACTTTCACTTTTCACTTTCATGCATTGGAGAAGGAAATGGCAACCCACTCCAGTGTTCTTGCCTGGAGAATCCCAGGGACGGGGGGAGCCTGGTGGGCTGCCGTCTCTGGGGTCCCACAGAGTCGGACACGACTGAAGGGACTTAGCAGCAGCAGTAGCAGCAGCATCAGAATCAAAGCTTCCACTTGAAAATATGCATAAACAGGAAAAAAAGAGTGAAAGAGGAAAAGGGAAACAAAGGAAGATGTTGGTTTTGCAGCGAGAGACAGACAGAGAGAGTCAGAGACAGAGAGACAGAGATACAGAGAGAGGCAGAATAAAGAAGAAACTAAGAGATAAGAGAGAGAAGAGCCAATCTTATAAGAAGACAGAAAGCAGAAGGGTTGTTGCACAAATATGAGAAAAATATGCCATGGTATATATTTAACAATATCCCACTGTTCCCTCTCCTGACTCCTCTGTGTACCAACCAACGCTCCAACTTACCAGACGGCATGTATCTTGAAATAATCTAGAGTTCGGGGCAGTCACAAGCACTGGAAAGCCTGCCATCAGCTTTAACAAAGATATTTTTGTCTAATTTGGACCATTTTTGAAAGAGACCTGAAAAATCATCTTTCCATTTTTGGATTTTTGTTTTTTTCCTTCCCAGCCACACCTAAACCATTCCAGAGAGATGAAACTCTCTAGTGATCCTATTCCCAGAAGGAAGCAGACTGTCGTAAAGCATCTGGCCTGGGGCCCTCGTGTTGTCACAGCTCATAGCTCATCTTTCTCTGTGCCCTGAGCAGCTGATCTGAATACAGAGTTTACGTGAACTTCAAAGAAAGCTGGCAGGATGGAGTTTGGGGCCTCACTGCTTTTAATCAAGATGGATTCAAAACTTTTGCTTATCAAGTAGAAAACTAAAACCAGCAACGGCAAATTAATTGACACCGACTAAAAAGGAAATGGCAATCAAAAAGGTGCACGAAACTCAATAAAATTATATTTAAAGTGGTAATACTCTCCTCCCAGTTGATGATGGATCGAGTTTACTTCTTGCCTCCATAAATAATATTAGCTCATGAAATTAGATAGCCTCCTAATTCTATGCAGGGAAACATGCAAAAGCTCAAAAACATTGTTTCCACCTGCATGTCATGATGATGCTATTCCTTTCTCCTTGACGGGGGGCTCCCTGTCCAAGCTTTTTGGCCAGCTGGTGGGAGCTGCACCACTGGCCACTCACCCTGGCTCTGCACTTCAGTGTACCATCACTCAGCACTCCACCTGCTTCTTCTCTTCTCGAGCTCTGCTTCACACAGGGACCATCCACATGGAACACATCAAGTGCTGACTTGGGATCTAAATTGTTTTTCCCCAAGTTGGTCTCCCTCAGGAAAGCACTGAGTCTGGCACATCATAGGTGCACAGAAGGAACTTCTTAAGTAAAGGAGGGAAAAAGAAACCCGCATTCCTGTAACATCACCCCAGCACCCAGCACCATGAGAAGCATGTACGAGATGAGCCTCGTTCACAAGATGGCGACAAGATGGAGTCCCTATCACTCTAGACTGGGAAGTTTGCTGAGTCCCTTACTGAGAAGATACTGCGAGCCACTCGGAAGCCCTTCTGTGTCAGAGCAGAAGGAAGAGTTGAGGAGGAAGAAAGGGCAGACAGGGGAATAGGTCCCTGGAGCCAGTCCCTGGCTACAAATATCTCACTAACTTCTTCATGGGCTACATTTTTTTTGCTGTTCTCTCCTTCTTCTAATACAAACAAACGTGATTTCTAAGACTTCAATTTCCCTCACCCTCTTATAGACATCAAAGGAGAAAGTGTTCAAAAATAGAACCCAAAGGGAAAAAAGATAAGCACTAACATATTGGGTGTTTCTCACTCTCCCTTAAGGAGGTTTTTCTAGTGACACAAAGAACATCAGCCCCCTTTCCCACCCTCTGTCCACTCCGAGTCTACCGCTGCTTCTGCTGTTCAATTCTCTCCAAGTAAAGATGCAATCAAGAGAAAGATATGCACAGTACTCTAGCAGTTTACTCTTAAGGCGAAGAGGAGAAGCAAGGAGTAAGCTAGAGAGAACTAGTAACAAAGGCAGATCTCTCCAGAGACACATACAGTATTTTTTAAAAAAATGCTTTTCAAAGAAGATAAGTGGTCAATAAGCACATGAAAAGATGTTCAGCATCATTAGTCGTTAGAGAAATGCAAATCAAAACCAAAATCAAAGTGAACTATCCCCTGCCACTCACTAGGATGGCTAAAGTAAAAATGACAGAAAATAACAAGTGCTGATGAGGATCTGGAGAAACTGGAACCCTTGTATATGACTAGTTGGAATATAAAATGGTGCAGCTTTTTTAGAAAGCAGTCTGGAAGTTCCTTAAAAAATTAAACGTAGATGTCTATATGACCCAGCAATTCCACTAAGTTTATACCCAAGAGAACTGAAAACATGTACACTCAAAAGTTTATAGAAGCTCAATTTGTGATAACCAAAAGATGGAAACAACCCAAATGTCCATCAACTGATGAACAGATAAAATGTTGTATATCCATCCAATAAAATATTATTTAGCCATAAAAGGAAAGAAGTACTAATACATGCTACAACATGGATGAACCTTGAACAGATGATGAGTGAAAGAAGCCAGATACCAAAGTTCACATACTCTGTGATCCATTTACATGAAATGTCCAGAACAGGGAAACCTAGAGACAGAAAACACACTAGTGATTGCCAGGGGCTGGAGAGAGATGATAATGCAGAGTGACTGCTAAGGGGTCAGGGTTTCTTTTAGGAGAAATGAAAATTTTCCAGAACTAAATAGTGGTATTTGCTATGACCAGTGCATTCTCTTGGCAGAACTAGTCAAAGCTATGGTTTTTCCATTAGTCATATAGGATGTGAGAGTTGGACTATAAAGAAAGCTGAGTACCAAAGAATTGATGCTTTTGAACTGTGGTGTTGGAGAAGACTCTTGAGAGTCCCTTGGACTGCAAGGAGATCCAACCAGTCCATCCTAAAGGAGATCAATCCTGAATATTCATTGGAAGGACTGATGCTGAAGCTGAAACACCAGTAGTTTGGCCACTTGATGTGAAGAACTGACTTATTGGAAAAGACCCTGATGTTGGTAAAGACTGAAGGCAGAAGGAGAAGGGGACGACAGAAGATGAGATGGTTGGATGGCATCACCGACTCTGTGGACATGAGTTTGAGTAGGCTCCGGGAGTTGGTGATGGCCAGGGAAGCCTGGTGTGCTGCAATCCATGGGGTCACAAAGAGTCAGACATGGCTGAGCAACTGAACTGAAATAGTGGTGATAGTGGCACAACCTTTTGAGTATATTAAAACCCACCGAATTGTACACCTTAAAGTGCAAACTGTACGGTATGTGAATTATATACCGGGTGGTTCAGAGGTTAAAGCATCTGCTTGCGTCTGCCTGCAGTGCGGGAGACCTGGGTTCGATTCCTGGGTTGGGAAGATCCCCTGGAGAAGGAGATGGCAACCCACTCCAGTATTCTTGCCTGGAGAACCCCGTGGACGGAGGAGCCTGGTGGGCTGCAGTCCCCTGGGTCGCAAAGAGTCGGACACGACTGAGCGACTTCACTTTCACTTTCAAAAAATATTTTAAAGAAGATTTTGGTATTGCTCAAATGACATTTAAGACCCTGCTGGGAACTCTAATATTAACTTGGAAAGTTTGTATAGTTAGAAAGAGCACCAGCCTCTCCACCTTTCAGCCTCCAACTCTAACCCCAGTGAAGCCCAGATTCATTCCTATATAGCTACTCCTAAAGGAAAAAACAAAAAACAGGAGGACAGACATCAATCGGTGATTATAGGTGAATTGAGGCCCATCTAAAGTTTGTGAACATTCCTTGTGAGGAGTGGGGAGGAGGCTGGATGGAGAAACGCGAATAAAGGAAGATGAACCACCACATTCCAAGAAGGGGTCACACACTGAGTATGAAAGGAAGGCAGTGTCTCCTAAGAGGTCTCTTCTGAATCCCTCTCCAAGTGTTGATTCTACATTAGTGTGGCCAATGTAACCCACTTACTTTGGTCATTTCTGAGCAAAAGTGAGGCTTGTCTGCCTGCTGGGCTTCTGCTGGGGTTCCCACTTTGCTGGCCTAACCTCTCCCCTTCTCTCTCCTAGGATGTGTAACAACCTCTGAAGGGCTGCCAGTGTACTGCATGACTAGTTGCTTATTTGTTTTTAAAGTTAAACTCAAAAAAACCAAAATGATATCTTCAGAAGATACTAGGCAACTTTTTTTTTTTTTTTTGAAAATAGCTTTTATCTTGTTCTTCTGCTTCATGGAAGAAAAATGGGTACTTAACAAGAATATTTTAACAAATTCACAAAGAAAGAATAATAGAATGTCAGTGTAATCTTAATGAATTAACAGAGTGTTGGACATCAATGACTACTATTACCATAAGGAAGGCTTTGTGACATACATGCCTCCTGATGAAGAACACTTCACCCATGAGGTTGTTATGACCAAAAGGGGGGGAAAAAAAAGACCTGAATTGGGATAAATGGAAACATAGAGGTTAGAGGAAAAGATTAAGCTTTGCTCTGGGGAAGTAATCAACAAAATCCAGACTATAGGAAACTGCAAAAAAGTGATCCAGTTTCTTCATTAAGTGAATTGTAAGGAAAAATAAAGTCATGGAAGGGAAAATCTATGGATTAAAGGACATTTAAAAGATAATTTTAGAAACAGGTAAAACCAAACTAGTGTTTAGGAACATACACCTAGGTGGTAAGACTAAAGAAAAGTGGGAAGTGGTTGCAATAAAAGGTGGATGGTGGTTACTCTAGCAGAGAGAGAGGTGGTGGTTGAGGCGGGCATTTAGGGGCTTCTGGGGTGACTGGAAAAATTCTCTAATCATGGGTAGTGTTTACAAGAGTCCTGAGTATTCTTGCCTGGAGAATTCCATGAACCGAGGAAACTGGCAGGCTGTAGTCCATGGGTTCACAGAGAGTCAGACATGACTGAGTGACTGAGCACACATACATGTATGCACACAATCTTAAAGCAGTGGCTTTAACCTGCACATCTTCTTTTTATGGTTTTCTGTTACTCATTATAACAATAAAAAAGATTTTCAAATAACATTTAAATTAATTCAGTGGGAGAGATGGGAAAGAAACCCCAGAAGATGGAGAGAAAGATATTAAGAATGAGTCACATTTACGTGACATAATTACTTTTTATAGCAAAAGCAGAACCCCTTTCTTTACTGTATACAAAGATGACTATTGATGTCACTCAGGACTCTCCTCTTTATAAAAACACACACTTAATTTGCACCATTCTTGCAATGGAGTTAAGGTGGAGATGGAAGAGTTAGTAGGGGAGAGATGGAAACAGAGCCTGGCTCGGTGATTGCCAGTGTGGGCTGGGGGAACGGGAAACATCTTGAGGCCACCACTGGGCAGAGGCCTAGGCAGCAGCAAGGAAGGCATCTGGCCCAGTGTCTGCAGGGACCCCCGCCAGCGAGACACTGGCTTCCCCAGGAGCAGCTGTGGAAGTCAGGACCCGTGCGGGGAAGTGTCAGCCATGTCACAA
Organism: Bos taurus; assembly: GCF_002263795.3. Lineage (NCBI taxonomy): Eukaryota > Metazoa > Chordata > Mammalia > Artiodactyla > Bovidae > Bos > Bos taurus. The sequence goes on from NC_037330.1 coordinate 23,941,662, forward strand.
CCTTGGCAGCTGAGAAGTGAGGCCTCCGTGTCTGCCTGTCTGCATGTCTGTCAGCATGATATTCTGGGTCAACAAATATTCACCAGGATGCACCATTTCAGCTGACCTACGCCACCCTCTCTGCTGCAGGAGAAAATAAACAGGGCCGGGAGGTGCAGAGGACTTCTGCCACCTTCAGAGCTGCCGTTGTGCTTTGTGTGTGAGCCGAGAGCTCAGGCAAATTTGTGCAGCTAGTAACATCACGAACCCAACACCTCCCTTGAATGTTAGATGGTAACACAGTGCCATCGACATGTCAAATCTGAGAGGATAACATTCAAGGGGAGCTTAGCTAATCAGTGAGCAACTCTCTCTGTACACTGCCAGTGGGAGGGGTCCCCTGGCGCAGTTTCTTTCTTCCTCTTCCTTTTCTGTGCCCTCAACATCTATGTTTGTATATCTGTTTCAATTTTTCCTTTCATTGCTAGTGTCTATGCATCTGTATTCACAGCTAGACTGGGGGCCACTCATTCAATAAGCATTTGTTGAGCAATTCATTATGTGCAAAATAAGAATAACTAAAAAATAAAAATGCTAAAGTGACAAAATAGTAACTCATAGACATAAGAGATATTAAACAAACATATAAATACATAATTACACACGCTATGAGTGCTGAGAAAGGGAAGAAAAGGGTAAGACGAATGATTATACAGAGAGATCTGTTTGATATTGCCACATCAGGGACAACTTCAGTGAGAAAGAATAAGTAGGAACTGGCCAGTCCTGGGATGGGGAGTGTGTTGCTTGGCAGGGAATGTGTCCAAAGCATGAGGATGAGAGGGACACCGGTACAAGCCAGGAATGGAGAGGTAGGCAGGGCCATGACATTAGGAACCTGGTAGACCTTGAAAAAGTCTTAAGATTGTTACCTAGGTACAAGGGGAAGGAGCACATATTTAGTACTGGGAGACAGGATAGGTAACTAGCACAGTGGACAAAAGCAGTGATGATGGTAATGTGGACCAACGAGGAGAAGGTCCTGATGGAGAAAGTCCACAGACCTGAGATGTATCTGGGAGGCAGATTTGGAGGGATGTGAGTGGTAATGGTTCATTATACAAATTCTTGAAGAATACCCAGGTAGGTGAAGGTAACATTTACTATCAAAACCCAATATCCAAACAATATAAGACTAGCACAAAAATTTGTTGTTGTTCAGTTGCTAAGTCACGCCTGACTCTTTGAGACCAAATGGACTGCAGCATGCCAGGCTCCTCTGTCCTCTACTATCTGCCAGACTTTGTTCAAATTCATGTCCATTGAGTTGGTGATACTGTCTAACCATCTCATCCTCTGCCACCCCCTTCTTTTGGCTTTAATCTTTCCCAGCTTCAGAGCCTATAGCAACCCACTCCAGTATTCTTGCTGGGAGGATCCCATGGACAGTATGAAAAGGCAAAAATGGAAGCACATAAATGCACAAATGTGAAAGCATGACTCAACTCATTTCTGAATATCAATATAAAACTCTAAATAGAAAAATTAGCAATTTGAATCCAGCAGTGTGATACTAGTAGCTAACATGATTAGGGATATATATATTCACCATGGGCCAAACACTGTTATACATATATTAACACGTTTATCTTCACAACATCCAACATAAGGAATATTATTGTCCTCATTTTAGTGTTGGGTAAACTGGTTCAGAATAATGAGCTGCTTTACCTGTATCAACACAGATGACTTTCCCAGACATCAGTTCAATTCAGTTGCTCAGATGCATCTGACTCTTTGCGACCCCATGGACTGCAGCATGCCAGGCTTCCCTGGCCATCACCAACTCCCAGATCTTACTCAAACTCATGTCCATAGAGTCGGTGATGCCATCCAACCATTTCATCCTCTGTCGTCCCCTTCTCCTTCTGCCTTCAGTCTTTCCCAGCATCAGGGTCTTTTCCAATCAGTCAGTTCTTCGCATCAGGTGGCCAAACTACTGGTGTTTCAGCTTCAGCATCAGTCCTTCCAATGAATATTCAGGACTGATTTCCTTTAGGATGGACTGGTTGGATCTCCTTGCAGTCCAAGGGACTCTCAAGAGTCTTCTCCAACACCACAGTTCAAAAGCATTAATTCTTTGGCACTCAGCTTGTTTTGAGTGTGGTCCAACTCTCACATCTAATCATGACTACTGGAAAAACCATAGCTTTGACTAGATGGATCTTTGTTGGCAATGTCTCTGCCTTTTAATATGCGGTCTAGGTTGGTCATAGCTTTTCTTCCAAGGAGCAAGTGTCTTTTAACTTCATGGCTGCAATCACCATCTGCAGTGATTTTGGAGTCCAAAAAAATAAAGTCTCTCACTGTTTCCACTGTCTCCCCAACTATTTGCCATGAAGCGATGGGGCTGGATGCCATGATCTTAGTTTTTTGAATGTTGAGTTTCAGGCCTACTTTTCCACTCTCCTCTTTCACTTTCATCAAGAGACTCTTTAGTTCTTCTTCACCTTCTGCCATAAGGGTGGTGTCATCTGCATATCTGAGGTTATTGACATTTCTCCCAGCGATCTTGATTCCAGCTTGCACTTCTTCCAGCCCGGCATTTTGCGTGATGTACTCTGCATATAAGTTAAATAAGCAGGGTGACAATATATAGCCTTGGCGTACTCCTTTCCCAATTTGGAACCAGTCTGTTGTTCCATGTCCAGTTCTAACTGTTGCTTCTTGACTTGCATACAGATTTCTCAGGAGGCAGGTAAAGTGGTCTGGTATTCCCATCTCTTTCAGAATTTTCCACTGTTTGTTGTGACCCACACAGTCAAAGGCTTTGGCATAGTTAATAAAGCAGAAATAGATGTGTTTCTGGAACTCTCTTGCTTTTTTGATGATCCAAAAGATGTTGGCAATTTGCTCTCAGGTTCCTCTGCTTTTTCTAAATACAACTTGAATATCTGGAAGTTCACAATTCACATACTGTTGAAGCCTGGCTTGGAGAATTTTGAGCATTACTTTGCTAGCGTGTGAGATGAGTGCAATTGTGTGGTACTTTGAGCATTCTTTGGTATTGCCTTTCTTTGGGATTGGAATGAAAACAGACCTTTTCCAGCCCTGTGGCCACTGCTGAGTTTTCCAAATTTGCTGGCATATTGAGTGATTGAGTGTAGCACTTTCACAGCATCATTTTCTAGGATTTGAAATAGCCCAACTGGAATTCCATCACCTCCACTAGCTTTGTTCCTAGTGATGCTTCCTAAGGCCCACTTGACTTCAAATTCCAGGATGTCTGGCTCTAGGTGAGTGACCACACCATTTGTGGCTATCTGGGTCATGATGATCTTTTCTGTATAGTTCTTCTGTGTATTCTTGCCACCTCTTCTTAATATCTTCTGCTTCTGTTAGGTCCATACCATTTCTGTCCTTTATTGCACCTATCTTTGCATGAAATGTTCCCTCGGTATCACTAATTTTCTTGAAGAGATCTCTAGTCTGTCCCATTCTATTGTTTTCCTCTATTTCTTTATATTGATCACTGAGGAAGGGTTTCTTACTCTCCTTGTTATTCTTTGGAACTCTGCATTCAAATGGATATATCTTTCCTTTTCTCCTTTGCCTTTCACGTCTCTTCTTTTCAGAGCTATTTGTAAGGCGTCCTCAGACAGCCATTTTGCCTGTTTGCATTTCTTTTTCTTGGGGATGGTCTTGATCACTGCCTCCTGTACAATGTCATGAACCCTATAATGTCCCAGACATAATGGTAAGTAAAAGTCAGAGACTTGTTTCTGTGTATGATTCCATTTAGTATATGAAATTCAAGAATGGCAACATTGATCTATGATATCAGAATAGGGGTTACTCTATGGGGAAGCACTGACTGGAAAGGAACATGAGGGAGCCTTCTTGGATACTGGAAATGTTATTTTTCTAGGTCCAGGTGATTGTTCTGTGATGTATACATGAAAGGTTGTTGCTGAGCCATGAAAGACACCAGGATTCTTGGCTTCTGGAGGAGAGGAATTCATTCTGGGACGAGTGACGAGGCTTGATTGCTCAGAGCTTTTGCGTAATAAAGTTTTATTAAAGTATAAAAGGTAGAGAAAGCTTCTGACATAGACATTAGAAGGGGGCAGAAAGAGTGCCCCTCTGCTAGCCTTTAGCAGTATGTTATATACCTGTCAGCAAGCTGTTCATTAGAGAAAAGAAATGTCTCAAAACTCAGAGTGCTACCAGGCCCCTCAGCCACAACATGCATTTTGAGATAACATTGGCACAAGGTGAGGCATCCTGGGCGAAAAAAAGGTTGACGTGAATCTTGAAGAAATGCAGGTTTCCAAGTAAATATATAAGTTCATCAACATAGATTAGGAGAACAATGTATGAGCAAAACATATAGGTTTGTTGAGCCCTTTTCAGTTCTGAGTCTTAAGTGGAGCCGACTTGAAGAAAGACAGTCTAGGGTAAATACATAGCTCATTAACATAGCTTCAGAAAAACATTTCCATGAGAAAAACACATTGGTTAGCTCAAGGTTTGAGAAAAGTTAAGTTCAGGTGGAACCAGGTGTCATCACAGTAACACAGAATTTTAAGAGAAACCTCCTTTTAATTTTGTATAGAGAAGGGAAAAAAATCTGACACTTGTAGTTTACTTCCTCCTGCCACCTAAGAGAGAGAGAAAAATCTCTGACACTTGCAGCCTATTTCCTCCATTTGGAGATCCCTAGCCTTCCTGCCTATTACCCTCTCATACATACCTGTCTGTAAATTAAGATTTGTGCACTTTATTGTATATGTTTTACCTTGGTTTTAATAGAAGGCATGACAACCTTGGAAAAGTTATTTGGATGACACGTAGAAGATGAAAAATTAGTATCTTCATAGAGCACTCTAAAAACTAATTTAAAAGGTTGAAAAATCAATCTATTGGTAGACAAATGACATAAACACACAGTTCAAAAATAAAGAAATGTAAGTAAAAATAAATATATATAAATTTGGTAGGCTAAACAATGCAAGATAAATATCAATGAGATATTTTTCTCCTACGTGTGTATGTATGTAGTCAGTCATGTCCGACTCTTAGTGACCCCATGGACTATAGCCCACCAGGCTCCTCTGTCCATGGAATTTTCCAGACAAGACTACTGGAGTGGGTTGCCATTCCCTTCTCCAGGGATCTTCCCAACTTGGGGATTGATTCTGGGTCTCCTGCATTGCAGGCCAAGTCTTTATTGTCTTAGCCATTAGGTAAGCCTATATTTTTTCCTAAAGAATCACTAAAATAAAAATGGTTGGTAATATCAAGTATTGTGACAGTGTGAGGAAATTCATACACAATGTTGCACATGAAAGTATAAATTGTTACTAATTTTTGAAGCCAATTTCACTGCAGGTATCAATATTCTTCACTGAATATACTTGAGACAGAAATTCTATTTCTCTAAATTCATCATAAAGAATTATTCCAAGTATATATCAATATTTGGCTATATGGATGCTCCCCATAACTGTATTGAAAAAAGCAAAAAAGTGGAAGCCACCCATATACAGGTAGTTAGTGAGAAAATAGATGATTAGTGAAAAATTATTGTGTATTCATATAACAGAACAACTTCCCTGGTAGCTCAGATAGTAAAGAATCTGCCTGTAAGGCAAGAGACCAGGGTTTGATTCCTGGCTTGGGAAGATTCCCCTGGAGAAGGGAATGGCAACCCACTTCAGTATTCTTGCCTAGAAAACCCCATGGGCAGAGGAGCCTGGCAAGTTACAGCCCATGGAGTTGCAAAGAGTTGGACATGACTGAGTGACTAACACACTCGTACAACAGCCACTGTTTCCACTGTTTCCCCATCTATTTGCCATGAAGTGATGGGACTGGATGCCATGATCTTAGTGTTCTAAATGTTGAATTTTAAGCCAACTTTTTCACTCTCCTCTTTCACTTTCATCAAGAGGCTCTTTAGTTCTTCGTCACTTTCTGCCATAAGGGTGGTGTCGTCAGCATATCTGAGGATACTGATACTTCTCCTGGTAATCTTGATTCCAGCTTGTGCTTCTTCCAGCCCAGCGTTTCTCATGATGTACTCTGCACATAAGTTAAATAAGCAGGGTGACAATATACAGCTTTGACGTACTCCTTTCCCAATTTGGAACCAGTCTGTTGTTCCATGTCCAGTTTTAACTGTTGCTTCCTGACCTGCATACAAGTTTCTCAAGAGGCAGGTCAGGTGGTCTGGTATTCCCATCTTTTTCAGAATTTTCCACAGTTTATTGCAACCACACAGTCAAAGTGGATCACAATACTGCATAGGAACCTGAAATATTAGGTCTGTGCATCAGGGTAAATTAGAAGTGGTCAAACAGAAGATGGCAAGAGTGAGCACTGACATTTTAGGAATCAGTGAACTAAAATGGACTGAAAAGGGCGAATTTAATTCAGATGACCATTATACCTATGACTGTGGGCAAGAATCCCTTAGAAGAAATGGAGTAGCTACCATAATCAACAAAAGGGACCGAAATGCAGTACATGGGTGTAATCTCAAAAACAATGGAATGATCTCTGTTTCCAAGGCAAACCATTCAATATCACAGTAATCCAAGTCTATGCCCCAACCAGTAACACTGAAGAAGCTGAAGTTGAACGGTTCTATGAAGACCTACAAGACCTTCTAGAACTAATACCCAAAAGAAATGTCCTTTTCATTATAGGGGACTGGAATGCAAAAGTAGGAAATCAAGAAACACCTGGAGTAACAGGCAAATTTGGCCTTGGAATATGGAATGAAGTAGGCCAAACGCTAACAGAGTTTTGTGAAGAGAACGCACTGGTCATAGCAAACACCCTCTTCCAACAACACAAGAGAAGACTCTACACATGGACATCACCAAAGGGTCAATAATGAAATCAGATTGATTATATTCTTTGCAGCCAAAGACGGAGAAGCTCTATACAGTCAACAAACACAAGACCGGGAGCTGACTGTGGCTCAGATCATGAGCTCCTTATTGCCAAATTCAGACTGAAATTTAAGAAAGCAGGGAAAACAACTAGACCATTCAGGTATGACCTAAATCAAATTACTTATGACTATACAGTAGAAGTGATTAATAGATTCAAGGGATTAGATCTGATAGAGTGCCTGAAGAACTGTGGATGGAGGTTCTTGACATTATGCAGGAGGCAATGATCAAGACCATCCCTGAGAAAAAGAAATGTAAAGAGGCAAAATGGTTGTCTGAGGACACCTTACAAATAGCTCTGAAAAGAAGAGACGTGAAAGGCAAAGGAGAAAAGGAAAGATATATCCATTTGAATGTAGCATTTCAAAGAATAGCACGGAGAGATAAGAAAGCTTCCTCAGTGATCAATGCAAAGAAACAGAGGAAAACAATAGAATGGGACAGACTAGAGATCTCTTCAAGAAAATTAGTGATACCAAGGGAACATTTCATGCAAAGATAGGTGCAATAAAGGACAGAAATGGTATGGACCTAACAGAAGCAGAAGATATTAAGAAGAGGTGGCAAGAATACACAGAAGAACTATACAGAAAAGATCTTCATGACCCAGATAGCCACAATGGTGTGATCACTCACCTAGAGCCAGACATCTTGGAATTTGAAGTCAAGTAGGCCTTAGGAAGCATCACTAGGAACAAAGCTAGTGGAGGTGATGGAATTCCAGTTGGGCTATTTCAAATCCTAAAAGATGATGCTGTGAAAGTGCTACACTCAGTATGCCAGCAAATTTGGAAAACTCAGCAGTGGCCACAGGACTGGAAAAGGTCTGTTTTCATTCCAATCCCAAAGAAAGGCAATACCAAAGAATGCTCAAACTACCACACAATTGTACTCATCTCACACGCTAGCAAAGTAATGCTCAAAATTCTCCAAGCCAGGCTTCAACAGTATGTGAACTGTTGAACTTCCAGATATTCAAGTTGTATTTAGAAAAAGCAGAGGAACCTGAGAGCAAATTGCCAACATCTTTTGGATCATCAAAAAAGCAAGAGAGTTCCAGAAACACATCTATTTCTGCTTTATTAACTATGCCAAAGCCTTTGACTGTGTGGATCACAACAAATGGTGGAAAATTCTGAGAGAGATGGGAATACCAGACCACTTTACCTGCCTCCTGAGAAATCTGTATGCAAGTCAAGAAGCAACAGTTAGAACTGGACACGGAACAACAAACTGGTTCCAAATTGGGAAAGGAGTACATCAAGGCTGTGTATTGTCACCTTGCTTATTTAACTTATATGCAGAGTACATCACGCAAAATGCCAGGCTGGAAGAAGTGCAAGCTGGAATCAAGATTGCCGGGAGAAATGTCAATAACCTCAGATATGCAGATGACACCACCCTTATGGCAGAAAGTGAAGAAGAACTAAAGAGCCTCTTGATGAAAGTGAAAGAGGAGAGTGGAAAGTAGGCTTGAAACTCAACATTCAGAAAACTAAGATCATGGCATCCAGCCCCATCGCTTCATGGCAAATAGTTGGGGAGACTGTGGAAACAGTGAGAGACTTTATTTTTTTGGACTCTAAAATCACTGCAGATGGTGATTGCAGCCATGAAGTTAAAAGATGCTTGCTTTTTGGAAGAAAAGCTATGACCAACCTAGACAGCATATTAAAAAGCAGAGACAGGGTTATCGTTAGCATCTTTCTAAATTCCATATATATGCGTTAGTATACTGTATTGGTTTTTTTCTTCCTGGTGCACTGGGATGACCCAGAGGGATGGTACGGGGAGGGAGGTGGGAGGGGGGGTTCAGGATTGGGAACACGTGTACACCCATGGTGGATTCATGTTGATGTATGGGAAAACCAATACAATATTGTAAAGTAATTAGCCTCCAATTAAAATAAATAAATTTAAATTAAAAAAAAAAAGCAGAGACATTACTTTCCAACAAAGGTCCATCTAGCCAAAGCTATGGTTTTTCCAGTAATCATGTATCTATGTGAGAGTTGGACTATAAAGAAAGCTGAGCACCAAAGAATTAATGCTTTTGAACTGTGGTGTTGGAGAAGACTCTTGAGAGTCCCTTGGACTGCAAGGAGATCCAACCAGTCCATCCTAAAGGAGATCAGTCCTGGGTGTTCATTGGAAGAACTGATGTTGAAGCTGAAACGCCATTACTTTGGCCACCTGATGTGAAGAGCTGACTCATTTGAAAAGACCCTGATATTGGGAAAAATTGAGGGCAGGAGGAGAGGGGGACGACAGAGGATGAGATGGCTGGATGGCATCACTGACTCAATGGACATGAGTTTGTTTGGGTAATCTCCGGGAGTTGGTGATGGACAGGGAGGCCTGGCGTGCTGCAGCTCATGGGGTTGCAAAGAGACACGACTGAGCGACTGAACTGAACTGATGCATATATACACAAATAATGTACATATTAAGGGCTTCTCAGGTGGTTTAATGGTAAAGAATCTGCATGCCAATGCAGGAGATGAGGGTTTGATCCCCAGGTCAGGAAGATCCCCTGGAGAAGGAAATGGCAACCCACTCCAGCACTCCTGCCTGGTAAACTCCATACGCAGAGGAGCCTGGCAGGTTACAGTCCATGGGGTCACAAAAGAGTCTGACATGATTTAGCAACTAAACAACAATGTACATACACATTGTGTAATTTTATTAGATGAATGGTTGAGTATGAACCAAAGAGGTAAAAGTAGTTTTATGCTGGTAGAATTAGTCGATGATTCTTGTTTCTTTCCTATAATTTTTCTATTCTTCATGAATTTTTAATAGTGAGAATATATTTTACAATCATATTAATATAAATATATATGGATATATTCACAATAAAAGAGAAAGTATATCTGGCTAGATTTCCTTGCAGTTTTCATTTACAAGCTCCATCTACCTTATTTTTCTTCCTATTCAGTAAAATAAGCTTTAAAAAGTAGCAATTACCTTTCATATAGTACAGGGGTTGTTACCTGGGGCACTGATTTTCTCCTAGACAGAGTAGTTTGAAGCTGTCCAATTTCTTCTGAACATAGTTTATGAATTTTGGAGAGTTTCCCCCTCTGTAATCCCCAAGATATAGCCAGAAGTCACTGTCCTAGGCCCTCTTGTTGCTGACATCATACACGTAATGGGTGTTGCCAATCAGATGTATCACATGAGCCCTCAGCTGGCAAGCTAATGCTGTAAGCGTGCTGACGTGAATGGCATTTATCCCAGGTGAATACGACCACAGGGGCTCAATGGTTGAGCTCTTGGCATTTTCAGTGCAAATGGCAATGTCTCTCTAAGAAGCAGAGTTGTTGCCAAGTGTTGGTAGCAACGGTATTTTCACTGGAGCAAATTCTACAGTATGATTTGGTGTGGTGTCTGGCCTCACTATTTCTAAGTCTGGCTCTCTTGCCCTCCAGAGGATTTTTGAACTGCTTAATATTTTTACCAAATTCTTTTCCTGCCTAAACTAGCCAAAGTGGATTCTATTATTTGCAACAAAGAACTGTGCCTAACAGTAATACCTTCATCTCATTTTAAAAATGAAGAAATTGGACCTTAAAAAAGTGGCAAAAATGTCCCAAGAGTATATATCAAGTAAACAATGAGACAGAAGTCCAAGACTTTTGAGTCAATTTCTAAGCTCTTTAGACTCTTAAAATTAAGCTATTCTAATATTCTCCATGAGGGAAACTCTTCAATAAAAAATAAATGTTACCATTTAATGAATGACTTCTATGCCAAAAGACTCTGATGCTGGGAAAGATTGAAAGCAAAAGGAGAAGGGGCAGCAGATGATGAGATAGTTAGATAGCATCACAGACTCACTGGACATGAGTTGGAGAAATCTTTGGAGATAGTGGAGGACAGAGAAACCTGGCATGCTACATCCATGGGTCACAAAGAGTCAGACATGACTTAGCAGCTGAACAACAACAAAAAATGCCAAAATTGCACATCAGCTGTGAGAGGGATTCCAGAGATCACCTAACAAACCTGATTTACAGATGAGGAGACTGGGGCTGAAAACATAATGGAATTTTCCCAGTGTCACTCAGAAAGGGCAATGGCAGAGCAAGGAGAGACAACCAGGTTTGCTGATTCCCATTTCCTTTACATCAGTGAAGAGTGAAGCCATTTATTAACCTACACAGAAATGCTTACATCACACAAATCCAATGCCTAAATGAAAATCTTGTTTAAACTTAAGAAGAAGTAAACATTAAATATATAATGAATAACCACATTGAAAACTTTGCCGACCAGTCACATGGATACTCTGGATTCTACCAGAATCACCCGCTTTGTATGTAACTGAGAAGCCTGAAGTAGCTTTTAAGAAAAACCTTACGAACACACTGCCTGGGGCAGTGAGATCACATTTCTACTTGGTTAAGAAATAGAGAGTTTCATCAATAGGTTTGGTGCAAGAAATTGTCCTTTCTGAAGAAATTGGGGAAGTTGTTAGATCCCTTGTTAACCAATAGAAAAATTATGAGATTGAGTGTCTAAATATTTTAAAATAAAAGTATTTTGGAACAGACATTACTATCTGTACATGCATCGATAAATTTTTGCATTTTAAAAAATATTTATTTTTAATTGAAGGATAATTCTTTTACAATACTATGTTGGTTTCTGCCATACACCATAAATAATCATTTTTGTTTCAATAAAATCTAAGATGTGTTTTACCCTGCAGGCTATTTCTATTGACTCTGCGGGTATGGTGAAGTCCTGTTACATAGAGGAAAACTGAAACTTAATATTTCTGATTCATTTCCCTTTAAATCATCCAAATATTACTTTTTATGGACTATGAAATAGCCAAATAGTCTCTAAGGGGGTATTAAAGCATTTCAAGCTTTGCTTCCCTTAAAATAAAATAATAAATGTTAAAATGGAGGAGGTAGACTCCAAGTGATTCTACTTGGTCTACAAAAGTTCTCATCAGTCCAAGATCTAAAATGTCTGAGTGGTTCTGAATTTTCTAAATTTTCCTTTTCCATTAAGAATTGACTCTTGTCAATTGATCTCCTTGTCAAGGAGACTGCCTTGAGCACTTAAGATCTATCTTCCTATCAGAAGAATGAACTCTGTCCCTGAAAACCGTATACCCTATCTTTCTCCATCCGAAATTACCTTCAGAAACCAACACAATTTTAAAGCAATCATCTTCCAGTTAAAAAATAAATTAATTAATTAAAAAAAGAGAAATTGTCTCAAGATGTTTTAGGATGAAAGTATTATACTAATATAAACCATATACTTGTTACATGCAATCCAAGAGACAACTATTGAAAATTTGCACTTAACTAAGCGAGTCTACTTTTTCAAAGCCATTGAGTGGTTCAGTAGTGGAGTGTGCAGCACATTAAGGGCCAAATTAAGTAAAATCATACACTGACACAATGTGGACTTCTTCCCATCTTTATCATTATTTTTGAGATGAACACCTCTGAATGGTTGAAAGAAATCAGGTCACTTTTGCCTTAAGCCCTCCTTTATCTTAGTTCTCCCATAAACATACTTACATGAATAACTTGAGTAATTTGAAAGAAGGTTTAAGAAGTCTAAGACTGAAGAAGTCTTTATTCAAACAGCATTTTAGCACATTGTGCCATTTGGATAGTAAAAGCAATCACCCTAAGTTCTCCATTTCCAGGCAATTGAAGAACTGATTAGAATTTGAGGCTGGATTTTGAATTTGAAGTCAGAATGACAGAGATACCAACAAAGCATCTAAAGCAGAAGTCAGAGGAAACCCCTCAAATTAACTAATTCACTCTATTAATATTTACCCAGTACTAAATATGGACAAGCAATATATTTGGCACTGATGATATGACAGCAAACCAGAGAGACATGCATTTTCAAAAAAAGCTGGATGACTAGAGATATGCTTGGCTTGGTAATAACAAATACATTCCAGGACCCTTTGATGGCATATTTTATATTTTCAGAGAAAGGAAACATAGAAATACAAATACCCATTGATGAATCTTCACTTGCAGTCCTGAGATATTTAGTCAATGCTTTACATACCCACTAACACTCTCCTTACCTGGGATTCAATAACCCCATGATTATAATACATAGGATTCACTCAAATTTCCATTGTTCATCCTTGGTCTATGTTTCAGCCCTACTCTACTCACTCTCAGCTTGTCTTTGCCTCCTAGGTCATCATGAAAATTAAATCATTGAACTTCTACTCTCCTGAGTCTTCACTTTGCCATCTTTGAACTTGTCTAGGTCCTACTCTGAAATGGCAACCCACTCCAGTGTTCTTGCCTGGAGAATCCCAGGGATGGGGGAGCCTGGTGGGCTGTCATCTATGGGGTCGCACAGAGTCGGACACGACTGAAGTGACTTAGCAGCAGCAGCAGCAGCAGCAGGTCCTACTCTCTTAATGTAATCCCAACACATAACATCTATAATAAATCAGAAGAAAGTTGAAAATGATATGAAAGCTCAAGTAGAAAATAGCATATGTGGATGCTCAAGGAAATCTTGAAAATAAAAAGAAATAAGAGATAATTAGCTCTACTAGATAATGCAATATATTTTGAAACTTCAACAAGTAAAAAAGGTTTGCTATTCAACAAAAGATGGAAAATCAAAGGGACAGAATAAAGAGTTCAGAAACAGACTCAAGTATCCATGAAGTTTATGGATAAACTTATGGATAAACTTGTAACTTTATGGCTTATGATAAAGGTGACATTTCCAACTGGGTGAGGAGGGAAGTGAAGAATTCAAAATATGATCTGGAGCAATTGGCTAACCATTTGAAAAAATATTAAAACTATATTTCTCTCAATAAAAAATAAATTCCAGATGGATTAAAGATGTATAAAACAAAAGATATAAAAGAAAGAATGAGGAATAATAGAGACCTTACCTTGTCTCTTGAAACAACTTAAAAAAAAGACAACTACAAGGAACAATGATTTTAAAACACTGGAAATCAGGCAACAAAAGACAGCAGTCTTTGAGAGAAGGAAACAAATGATATGAGTTTTAAGATTGCCCCAGCTGTGAGCTGGAGAGACTATCAAGGCTGCAGAATAGGGAAGAGGAAGCCAGTTACAGTAAAGTGACCTCTCTAAATTGAAAAGATGTATCTGTGAGTCCAGGGAGGCCAAGGTAGTTAGAGTAGAGGGTAGGGCACTAGAGAGAAAAGAGTTGCAGAGAGAGCTCTGGAGGTTTTCAGAGTGTTCCCTTGCAGTAAGTATGCAGCTCAGTATTGCTTGGAAAATGTGAGTAAACTAGTAGAAGCCCCAGAGGCTGGGGAAGCAACCATTTGAAAGGTTGAGAGAGAACAATACCTCACAAGAGCTGGGGACAGTTCCTGTTGCCACCAACCACAGTGAAAATCCTAAAACTCACAGGGAATCAGGAAAAGTACTCACAAGAGTTTGTCTTATTAATGGAGGAAAATGAGCCCTAGACTGAATGCTACTCTGGTCCTACCTAACAAAATTTAACAAGATCTAAACAGATCAGTGTTTTCCAAGCAATTAACTATGTTCTAGGACAAAACTCAAGAATATTTACTGTATAAAGAAATCAGCATCCAAGAAGATAAAATTCACAATGTCTGGTATCCAATAAAAAAATTACCAGGGATACAATGAAATAGAGAAATATTACACAGTGGGAAAAAAATCAATCCATAGAAACAGTGTCAGGAATTAGTAAGACAACAGAATTAGTATTCAGGGATATTAAATCAATTATTATAAGTATATATCACCTAGAAATCATAAAAAGGCACAAATCAAATTTCTAGGAGTGAAAACTACAATATCTGAAATTAAAAATATACACCTGATGGGAACACCAGCATATTAGACATTGCAGAGGAAAGTATTAGTGAACTTGAAGACACAGCAATAGAAGAAACCTTGAGTGATTTTTAACAATAATTTTGAAATAAATACATTAAATAAAACAGAGAAATAAAAAAGGAAAAAAGAATGCCATTTGACATATACAAATTAAAAACTGCTTGAAATGAAACCTGAACAAAAATTTTATTTAGGTTGAATAAATATAGTTGATTTACAAAATTCCATTAGTTTAAGGTGTGCAACAGTGATTCA
Source organism: Bos taurus (assembly GCF_002263795.3). Taxonomy (NCBI): domain Eukaryota; kingdom Metazoa; phylum Chordata; class Mammalia; order Artiodactyla; family Bovidae; genus Bos; species Bos taurus. Next base: position 23,956,723 of record NC_037330.1, read on the forward strand.
ACATTTATACAGATTATGCTCCATTTAAAATTATTATGATATATTTACTATATTCCTCATATTATACAATATATTCCTGTATCTTATTTATTTTATATATAGTGGTTTGTACCTCTTAATCCCCTGCCTCCCTCTTGCCTACCTCCATTCTTCTTTCCACAGGTAACCACTCATTTGTTCTCATCTATGAGTCTGTTTCTGTTTTGTTGTATTCCTTTGTTTCATTTTTTTTAGATTCCATATATAAGTGATAACATACAGTACTTGTCTTTATCTGACATTTCGTTAAGCATAATACACTCCAGGTCCATTCATGTTGTTGCAAATGGCAAAATTTCATTCTTTTTATGGCTAGGTAAAATATTGTGTGTGTGTATACACACACACCACATCTTTTTTATCCATCCATCTGTTGAGAGACATTTAGATTGCTTCCATTATTTTGCTATTGTAAATAATGCTGCTCTGAATATTGAGATGCACATCTTTTCTAATTAGTGTTTTCACTTTCTTTGGTTATAGACCCAGGAGTGTAACTGATGGATCATTTGCTAGTTCTATTTTAGCTTTTTGAAGAACCTCCATACTATTTTCCATAATGACTGCACCAGTTTATATTCCTACAAACAGTGTAGGAGGATTCCTTTTCCATGTGCCAGTTGGCCACCAAAGGGTTAGCTTAAAATGATAAATATTCTGAAAATCAGTAAGAAAAAAATAAGCAATTTATGGAAAAAAGAGGGGGGAAATGTTGTATTAGTTATACATTGCTGTACTACAGATTACCCCAAAATTCGGCAGCTTAAAACAACCTGCAAACATCTACTATCTCATGACTTCTCAGGGTGGGAATCTGGAGTGGTTTATCTGGGAGGTCCAGCTCTGTGTTTCTTGTGAAGTTGCAGTCAAGCTGTCAGCAGGGCCACAGTATCTGCAGGCCTGACTGGGGCTGGATCTGCTTCAAACTCACTCACAGAGTTTTTGTCAGGCCTTACTTCCTTGCTGGCTGCTGGCCAGAGACCTCTTCCCATGTGGGTCTCTCTCTAAACTGCCTGGGTGTTCTTATGACATAGAAGTTTCTCCCAGTGTGAGTGACTAGAGAGACAAAGAGAGAGAGAGATCTCAAGACAAAAGCCACAGTGTGTTTTTTCAACTTAATCTTGGCAGTGAATCACCACTACTTCCACCATATTCTTTCTTTTAGTAACACAGACCAAACCTGGTGCATTGTGGGAAGGACTCTACAAGAATCTGAATACTAGGAGCTGAGGATCTTGGGGCCATTTTAGAGGTTGCATACCACAGGTCAAGAAATATAGCTGTCCAATAAACATATTAAAAGCTGCCTAATCTCACTTGTCATTAAGGAAGCATGAATGGAAACAACAATAAAGTTATTTTTCATATATTAGAATGACAAGGATTGAAAAGTCTGGTATTAACAGTGTTCAAAGTAAAGACAGGCATATGGGTACACTCTAAGGCAGGAGTATAAAATAGCTTCTCCGCTTTGCAGGGGTAGTTACTGATACCACTCACCTAGAAATACAATTTCTAAAGTTTTATCCTATGCATATATTAATATTTGTACAAGTGGACATATGTGTACACAAATACACAAGAATGTTTAGTAATTTGTTAGTTGTAAAAGCAAATAACTGGACACAGCTTCAATGCCCCTTCCTTAAGCACTAGGCTCTTAAATGAACTACGATAACCTATTCAATGATGCATTAGCCAGCTATTAAAAGAGAATTCTAAGATACATTATTAGGTTAGAAAATTAAGGTACAAATATGTAAGAATGGCAGGCTGCTGTATATACTATGTATATACACAAATATGTACACACACATAAACATGGAATTCATGTACACACACATGAACATGGAATTCTCCAGGCAAGAGTACTGGAGTGGGTAGCCACTCCCTTCTCCAGGGGATCTTCCTGACCCAGGGACTGAACCCAGGCCTCCTGCACTGCAAGCAGATTCTTTACCATCTGAGCTACCAGGCAATCCCCATGTGTATATATATATGATTAAATATACATATATACATTGAGCTCTGCTTCTTCCTATCCTGCATAGGCTCAACACCTCTACCATTTCTCCTCCTTCCACAGACTCAATCTCCCTTTGGACTCTAATCCCTAATTACTCACTCTATTGAGTTGTTTCTCCTTCTCCTCTGATTTGCATCTGCCTACAAATGTGCTCTTCCAAAATTATTGCCCTCCTTTCTGTCCCCACCCTGTCATCCTCATGCTGTTGACCCACTGCTTTCTTTTTCATCAGTTTCCATCTTGATGGAATAAGAGCTATAGCTAATTGAACCCCCACTGTGCCAGGCACTAGTCCAAGTTCTTAATGTATAAGTCAACATGTTCCAGATATGGAAATTGAGGAAAGGGGAGATTAAGTCCCTTGCCTAAGATCACAGAGTTAGTAAACACAGTGGGGATGCTAATGACAACAGTCTGATTCTAGGATCTGTGCTTTTAACTACTGCTTCCCCTAAACAGGTTTTATTTGTCCCCTCTTCTTCACCTCCCATTAATATCTCAGACATTGCAATCTGCCTTCTACTTTCTAGCTCCACGGATGAAACAGTACACATTTGTTTTCAGACTTTATTCTTTTAAATCTCTTTGTGGCATTAATTCTAACTCCTTCCCTCTTAAAGTGCTTTGCTTGGTTTTCATAAGACACTCTTGTTTCTCTTTCCACTTCTTTTACTACCCCTTTATCATTTCCTTTGCTTGTTCCTCTTTCTTCAGTCACCCTTTCCAAAAGGCCATTCCTCAAGATTCCATCAGTGGTTCCCTTCTCCTTCTACATGCCCCTCCTGAAGTGCGGTCCCATTCCGTGCCACTCATCTCTAACCCTGCTTACTCTGTGAACTCCAGGTCTATACTGTCTTCAATGGATAGCTACAAAGAAGTGTTTCCTGGTCACCAAATCAGTAACTCCAGAAATCTCAAACCATATCCATCTTCTCGCTCCTCTATGTCTTCCTTACTCTTGTATCTATTGTCTACTAGGCCACTTGAATAAAAACTGCAGAGTCACCTTCTAATATCATTCTCCTCCTTCTTGTCCATTTGCTTTAGTTCAGTTTGTCTGACTATACACTATACTATGACAGGACCTTCATGATTATCTTCCTGTCTCTGGTCTGTCTCATTTCCAAGATATACTTCACACTAGTACTAGCACTAGTCTGGCTTCCCTGGTGGCCCTGGTAAAGAATCTGCTTGTAATTCAGGAGACCCGGGTTTGATCCCTGGGTTGGGAAAGATCCCCTAGAGAAGGAAAAGTCCCTTTATGGCTTTTCATAGCAAACAACAATGACAATAAAAAACCAACCTCTGTAGCTTATCACTCAAAGACTCAAATTATCTGCTCCCCAGCCTCACCTCCCATCAGTTCCTCTCACCTGTCCTAACTGAAAGTTCCTAGAACTACTTCCTTGTCACCAAGTACATGTTTCCGTGTTTTCACACCGCTAGGCTCTTGCATATGTTATTCCTTCTTCCATGAGTTGCTTCCATTCTTTTCATGCTTGGGAAATTCCTGAAAATATTTTAAGACTGGGTCAAATGGTGCTTCCCATGTGAAGCCTTTTTAAGATTTATTCGCCATTTTCTACTTTCATGTCAACCTGACATTATATACATCTACCTATTATAACACTTATTACAGTTTACTTAAATTAACTGTTTATATACCCATCTCCTCACTAAACTCTGGATCCACTGTTGCTAGGCCCCATATCTTATTTAGTCTTGTACTCTCAGGACCAGGAACACAAACTTCTTCATGATTTTGCAAAAATGGTAAATATCTTTGGAAAAATATTTTAACTGCATCTTGGGTATGTTTCCTGAAATATGTGCTCTAGTCATATACTATCCAATTTGTAAAAACAAACACAGAGTCAAAGCCTATTCACAGCCTAAAAGTGAGATATCCATAAGTTTGTTGGATTTTGAGTGAGATTTTCCCTCAGTTCTTATTTTATCTGGATCAGTGTATTCAATAACCCACCTTAATGGTAAGCATGTGCTTTAGTCGCTCAGGTGTGTCTGACTCTTTGTGACCCTTTGGACTGTAGACCACCAGACTCCTCTACCCATGGAATTTTTCAGGCAAGAATACTGGAATGAGAGATAAATCCATGCACCTATGGACACCTTATCTTTGACAAAGAAGGCAAAAATATACAATGGAGAAAAGACAATCTCTTTAACAAGTGATGCTGGGAAAACTGGTCAACCCACCTGTAAAAGAATGAAACTAGAACACTTTCTAACACCATACACAAAAATAAACTCAAAATGGATTAAAGATCTAAATGTAAGACCAGAAACTATAAATCTCCTAGAGGAAAACATAGGCAAAACACTCTCTGACATAAATCACAGCAAGATGACCCACCTCCCAGAGTAACAGAAATAAAAGCAAAAATAAACAAATGGGACCTAGTTAAACTTAAAAGCTTTTGCACAACAAAGGAAACTATAAGCAAGGAGAAAAGATAGCCTTCAGAATGAGAGAAAATAATAGTAAATGAAGTAACTGACAAAGAATTAATCTCAGAAATATACAAACAGCTCATGTAGCTCAATACCAGAAAAATAAATGACTCAATCAAAAAATGGGCAAAGAATTAAGCAGACATTTCTCCAAAGAAGACATACAGCTAACACATGAAAAAAAGCTCAACATCAATCATTACCAGAGAAATGCAAATCAAAACCACAATGAGGTACAATTTCACACCAGTCAGAATGGCTGCTATCAAAAAGTCTACAAGCAATAAATGCTGGAAAGGGTGTGGAGAAAAGGGAACCTTCTTACACTGTTGGTGGGAATGCAAATTAGTACAGCCACTATGGAGAACAGTGTGGAGATTCCTTAAAAAACTGAAAATAGAACTGCCATATGACCCAGCAATCCCACTGCTGGGCATATACACCAAGGAAACCAGAATTGAAAGAGACACATGTACCCCAATGTTCATCGCAGCACTGTTTATAATAGCCAGGACATGGAAACAACCTAGATGTCCATCAGCAGATGAATGGATAAGAAAGCTGTGGTACATATACACAATGGAGTATTACTCAGCCATTAAAATGAATACATTTGAATCAGTTCTAATGAGGTGGATGAAACTGGAGCTTATCATACAGAGTGAAGTAAGTCAGAAAGAAAAACACAAATACAGTATACTAATGCATATATATGGAATTAGGGAGAAGGAAATGGCAACCCACTCCAGTATTCTTGCCTAGAGAATCCCATGGACAGAGGAGCCTGGTGAGCTGTCATCTATGGGGTCACACAGAGTCAAACACGATTGAAGCAACTTAGCAACAGCAGCAGTAGCATATATAGAATTTAGAAAGATGGTAATGACTACCCTATATGCGAGACAGCAAAAGAGATCCAGATATAAAGAACAGACTTTTGGACCCTGTGGGAGAAGGCGAGGGTGGGATGATTTGAGAGAACAGCTTTGAAACATATATATTCCCATATGTGAAATAAATCATTAGTCCAAGTTCGATGCATGAAACAGGGCACTCAAAGCTGGTGCACTGGGACAAGCCAGCGGGATGGATGGGGAGGGAGGGGGGAGGGGGTTCAGGGTGGGGGACACATGTGCACCTATGGCTGATTCATGTCAATGTATGGCAAAAACCACCACAATATTGTAAAGTAATTAGCCTCCAATTAAGATTAAAAAAAAAAAAAATACTGGAGTGGGTTGCCATTACCTCCTGCAGGGGATCTTCCCAACCCAGGGATCAAACCTACATATGTCTCCTGCACTGGCATACTTCCTGAACTGGCATGTTCTTTGCTGCTAGCACCTCCTGGGAAACCCACTTGATGGTAGGTTTCATCAAAAGTTCTTTGAAGAACTAATTCTACTCTTGTACCAACTCTTCCAGATAATAGAAAATAATTACATATCACTCAACTCATCAAATGAAGCTAGAACATTGATAGCACAAGCTAAGTCAATTTAAGAAAAGAAAGTACATGCCAATCTCACTTCTGAAAAAGGATATGAAAATCCTAAGGAAAAGCAAACAGAATCATCCCAGCAGAGATCTAGACAAAAGATTAAAAGAGGCAATTCACGGCAGAGGAAATAGTTGACCAATTAGCACAGTCTCAGGTTTTCAACCTTAAGGAAACATGAACGAAAGTCATAATGAAATTCCACCAAAACTCTTTGGGTTCCTAGAAATGAGTATCCTGATAATAACAGATGTGGCAAGGATGTGGAGCATGCAGAACTCTCAAAGAGTTAATGAGAATATGCATTAGTGCATCCCTCTTTGAAAATTGTTGTTCAATTTGAATTTACACACACCTGGCTTAGCAGTAGCAGCAGCATGATCCAGAATTTGATGTTCAAGCTGCTTTTAGAAAAGGCAGAGGAACCAGAGATCAAATTGCCAACATCCGCTGGATCGTGGAAAAAGCAAGAGAGTTCCTGAAAAACATCTATTTCTGCTTTATTTACTGTGCCAAAGCCTTTGACTGTGTGGATCACAGTAAACTGTGGAAAATTCTGAAAGAGATGGGAATACCAGACCACCTGATCTGCCTCTTGAGAAATCTGTATGCAGGTCAGGAAGCAACAGTTAGAACTGGACATGGAACAACAGACTGGTTCCAAATAGGAAAAGGAGTACCTCAAGGCTGTATATTGTCACCCTGCTTATTTAATATATGCAGAGTACATCATGAGAAACGCTGGACTGGAAGAAACACAAGCTGGAATCAAGATTGCCAGGAGAAATATCAATAACCTCAGATATGCAGATGACACCACCCTTATGGCAGAAAGTGAAAAGGAACTAAAAAGCCTCTTGATGAAAGTGAAAGTGGAGAGTGAAAAAGTTGGCTTAAAGCTCAACATTCAGAAAATGAAGATCATGGCATCTGGTCCCACCACTTCATGGGAAATAGATGGGGAAACAGTGGAAACAGTGTCAGACTTTATTTTTGGGGCTCCAGAATCACTGCAGATGGTGACTGCAACCATGAAATTAAAAGACGCTTACTCCTTGGAAGGAAAGTTATGTCCAACCTAGATAGCATATTCAAAAGCAGAGACATCACTTTGCCAACAATGGTCCGTCTAATCAAGGCTATGGTTTTTCCTGTGGTCATGTATGGATGTGGGAGTTGGACTGTGAAGAAGCCTGAGCGCTGAAGAATTGATACTTTTGAACTGTGGTGTTGGAGAAGACTCTTGAGAGTCCCTTGGGCTGCAAGGAGATCCAACCAGTCCATTATGAAGGAGATCAGCCCTGGGATTTCTTTGGAAGGAATGATACTAAAGCTGAAACTCCAGTACTTTGGCCACCTCATGCAAAGAGTTGACTCATTGGAAAAGACTCTGATGCTGGGAGGGATTGGGGGCAGGAGGAGAAGGGGACGACAGAGGATGAGATGGCTGGATGGCATCACTGACTCAATGGACGTGAGTCTGGGTGAACTCCGGGAGTTGGTGATGGACAGGGAGGCCTAGCCTGCTGCGTGATTCATGGGGTCGCAAAGAGTTGGACACGACTGATCGACTTAACTGAACTGAACTGGATCAGAGAAACTCCTGCACTCGTCAGCCACAATACAGGTACAAGAATGCTCATGGCAACATAGTTCATATTTGTCCCAAACTAAAAATAACTCATCTGTCCATCAACAGTAGAATGGGCAAATAAATTGTGCTATATTCATATAATGAAACACTATAAGGCAAAACTATAGATAAACCTAACAAACTTAAAGAAGCCAGATACAAAAGAATAGGTCTAGTATCAATACATTTACGGAAAGTTTTAAAACAGGATAGAAAAATTATTAAACTATCTCAATAGGGCACATATTCATAGAGGGTAAAGTTACAAAGAAAAACAAGGATCGGGAGGATTATGATAAGGATGGGATCCACTGTTCAGGGGACTGGTAATGTGCTATTTCTTAATTTGAGTAGAAGTTACCCATTATTTGCTTATTTTATACAGTACATTTAAGTTTTATATATGTATATATTTCTATATGTGTGTGACATTCCAAAACTTGAAAAAGGCTTTAACAAGAAAATAAGCAAGTCCAGCTAAAAAATACTATCATTAAATTCTGCTTCACTTCATAAAAACATGATTAAGAACAAATTTTGCCCTTTTGCATTGTATGTTATTCTATAGTCAATGTTGAATTCTATAGACAATAATCACCCACAAAGCTGCTGACAAGGCCCAGACTATTTAGACTCTCAAAGAGTCTATGTTCAATAAAAAAGAAATAATAGGAATGGATGTTTCTTACAGAAATATCTGACTTACAACAGTATCAAGCCAGTTTTTTCAACTGGTTTCCCAGTATTTAACATTTTTAAGAGATGATTTGGATTGGTTTGTTTTAGTCTTAATTCTTCAGATAAAGAACTTGTATTCACATAATAACAATGAAGATAACAGCTATCACATATCGAGTGCCTGAGTTTTCAATGAGAGTTAACATACTGCATTCTTGCTATGTTCTCATTGCATTGCTCATGTGATCTCATTTAATAGTCACTGCAACCCTACAATGTGAGTAATATTCATAACTGCTTTGCAGATGGTATTTACAGAGATAAGATAACTTGTACATACAGGTAATAATCTAATGACTCTTAACAAGGAACTGAATGCAGATCTTTCTTACTCCAAACACTCTGCCATGAACCCAGCACAATGGTAAACATTGCAAAAATGCAAAAATGGTACAACATAGTTGAGAGTGTTAACAGGGTGCAAGATGTCATAACATGCCTTAAGGAACATGATGATATCCCTTAAAGCCTGCCATGTATGACTCAAGCCCACGGAGAAGACAGTGGTCACACCTTCAAACAGCTAGAGAACATGCCAGACACCATGCAGTGAAAGCAGAAGGAGTGTGATACAGAAGCAATAGATTCCACTTCCCTCTTTTTATTACTTTTAACTTTTAAATTCATGAGGTTTGTAACTGTGACTGATTTCTACCAGTAGCTTGGCCATGAACTATGAATAGTTCATAGTTCTATGAATATGAACTATTAGTTCATGAACTATGAATAGTTCATAGGCCATGAATGGCCATCACTTCCATGGCCACTTCTAGGCATTGTTTGTTGTTACAACAGAACATTGGGCCTTAGCTATTTCCATTCTTGTGATTAGACCCAACAGTGGCTAATAGAAAAGTGGGCTGGGAGCAGGTTGAAATAATGAATACCTTCCTTGGATTATGAACAAAAGAAATGGTTCTTAATCAGAAACAAGTAGAGACAAGGAATGCCACTAAAATCCTACAATACACAGGACCACACCTCCATCCTTCTCTCCCATCACCCCAGCAATAAATAATTACCTGGCTCAAAATGCCAATAGTGCAGAGTTGAGAAATCCTGGCCTACAAGAACCTTTGAGAAACACTCAGAGAGAACAGAAGAGAATTTGGGAATGTGTCTGGTGATTACAAAATTAATCAGCAGAAAGTAAAAGTGCATACACACACAATTGGTTAGAAGAGATGATAAAAGATCTCAATTTATGCAACCAAAAAGATATAAAATTATCAAGAAATGGGCACAATTTACAAAAATAAAACTTTAAAGGGCTACTGAGAAACACGTGCACAGTGAAAAAGTTTTCTTGGGAAGGAGCGAGCAAGGTGGTAAAGATGCCTACTTTCCATGATTAATCTGTAAATTTAGCATGCCTCTGATTTTTTTAAATGCCAGAATGATTTTCTAAAATAGTCAACCTGATTCTAAAATTCATATAAGAAACCAGCAAGGAAAACAGGCACAAATGCCATGGAGATTTTATATATTATAAAAGTAGCATTAAAATCTATGAATAAAAGATATCGATTTAATAAATGATGTTGATACAACTGGGTAGTCATCTGGAAAAACAAAGCTTGCTTGTCATTTATATGAGTACCAGAAGACACTATGGAATTTCTTAAAAACAAAATCAAAGTGGGAAAAACTTATCTAAGTATGTCACAAAACCAAAGCCCAGAAATCATGAAATAAGAGGTGAATATATTAATTTTGTAAATAGAAAAGAATGACAAGCAGGAAGATACATTTGCAACTTAAGTCACATGGATCTAATCTTCTTAATTTATTAAAAAGCCCCTCTAAATCAATAGAAAACCAACAACTCAACAGAAATGTAAAGAAAGGAAATAGACCAGCCACTCAAAAGGAAATTCAAATGGCGCTTAAATTTGTGAAAAGAAGCCAACTTCACTTACAATAAGGGAAATTTACAAAAATGTTTTACCTTTTCCTCCATCAGACTGTCATAAGTTCCAAAAATTTTGTATTTATGTGAGTATGGGGAAACAGTTATTTTCATACAGTAGTGTGCGTATGGGCTTCCCTGATCGCTCAGTGGTAAAGAATCCACCTACCTACCAATGCGGGGATGCAGGAGATATAGGTTCAGTCCCTGGGTCGGGATGACATAGTACGCCAGGAAGGCATGACAACCCACTCCAGTATTCTTGCCTGGAGAATCCCATGGACAGAGAAGCCTGGTGGGCTACAGTCCATGGGGTTGCAAAGAGTCAGACATGACTGATCATGCACACATATCCATGCAGTGTGGGTATATAAGCTGATGGTCAGCCAGCTTTGAACTAAACAACTTGATGTCCGTACCTTGTTTTTTTTTTAATTTATTTTTGATTGGAGGATAATTGCTTTATAATTGTCGGTTTTTGCCACACAACAATGTGAATCAGCTGTAAGTATACGTATATCCATTCCCTCTTGAACCTCCCTTCCACCCCTACCCCATCCCACCCCTCTAGGTTGCACATATCTTTTAACCCAGGAATTTCATTCTACATATCTACTCATACATGTATAAAATGTTTAACTTATTTAGTGAAGCTGTATCAGTAATACCAAAAAAATTAGTAAGCTCCATAAATGTTCATTAATAGCAACCATAAAAAGTCAGTATATAAATGCTTGTTAATTGTGGATGCTAAAATCATAGCACATTTATAGTATAGATACTATGTAGCCATAAAAAATACTAAAGCAACTATTTCTGTGTGAATATGAACCAATCTCTAAATCTCCAAGGCAGATTGTTTTAAAAATGCAAGTTCAGTTCAGTTCAGTCGCTCAGTCATGTCCAACTCTGCGACCCCATTGACTGCAGCATGCCAGGCCTCCCTCTCCATCACCAACTCCCAGAGTTTACTCAAACTCATATCCATTGAGTCAGTGCAATGCAAAGAGGAGAGCAATGTGTGCAGTATGTCACCATTTGTTTAAAAATGGAGGTGAAGAGATTCATGTGCACACAGATATAAATATATATTTGATTGTATACATAAAATATCTTTGGAGTGAGTCACATAGAAACAAGTGACTTTGGTTGTTTCTTCAGGGTTGGTGACTAGGTAACAGGAACAGAAGCAACACTTTCAGTTCATTGTATATACTTTTACACCTTTTAGATTCTGAACCAAATGTGACTGTCACCTCTAACAATCAACCAACAAATCAATCAGTCAATAGGAAATTTAAAAACAAATCCAGAACAATCAGCATGGTCTTTTGCTCTGGTCAACAAAGTTTCTTGCCCCTTTTCCTACCACCCCTGGCCTTTTCTAGGCTGTTGTTGCTGGGAAAACTGGGAACAGAGAGTTTAAAACATGGGGTTATCTTTCCTCTGTATGCACCAAAGCCAGGCTAGAACTCTGCATGGGTTCGCAACAGTCTGCTTTTAAATCCACAGGAGTGGGGAATTTAGCTTATTTTTAAATTGGATGGAATTCAGAAAAGAACTGCCAAAATGATTAAATAGACTGGAGAGAGTGGTTCATAAAGAAAGATGAAAAGACCTAGATGTGTGTAATTTGGCTAAATGACAGCAGGGCCAGGCTGTGGTTAGAACATACAAGTATTCCAAGTGTTCAATCACCAGGAGAGGGGAGGAACAGTCGAGATAAACAAGAGAAAGACAAAAATATGAAAAGAAAAACAGAGTGTCTCCATCCTTCCGTCTGTCTCTATCTCCAGAGCGGCCTCTCCAGGAATGCCAGGGATGTTCCTTGGATAACATCTTAGAAAATCTTTTCCTTTGCATCGTTACAAGCCCACACCAGCTCCCAGGCCAGGGGGTGAGCTGTCACCACAGAGACCTTTTATCTCTACCTAAGTTCCCCTTCCCCACTACCCGTCTCCTAGAACTAGTGCTGTCTTGGATCCAGGTAAGCATTTTGCTTGCTTTTTCTCTCTTCCCCATGTATACTCAAGGGGGGTCAGTCTTTTGGGTGCTCTGTGCAAAGTATATTAATCATTCACTCATATTTCAAAATCTTTCTGTGTGTATATGATAAGGCTGGAGAACAAGACTGCTGTTCCCTGCTACTCTTAGGGAGTCCACAACAGCTCATGAGAGCTCTACCATCAAGAAGAGACCAGTGATGGGACTCCCCTGGTGGTCCAGGGGCTAAGACTCGGCACTCCCAATGCAGGGGGCCTGGCTTCAATCCCTGGTCGGGGAATAGATCCCACATGCTGCAACTTAGAGTTCGCAACTAAAATCCAACATCCCATGTGCCGCAACTAAGACAGTGAAGACTCTGCCACAATGCAGGAGAACTAGGTTTGATCCCTGGGTTGGGAAGATCCCCTGGAGAAGGGAATGGCAACCCACTCCAGGATTCTTGCCTGGAGAATTCCATGGACAGAAGAGTTTGGCGGACTGCAGTCCACGGGTCCCAAAGAATCGGACATGACTGAGCCACTAACACTTCAACTAAGACTTGGCACAGCTTAAACAAATAAATATTTTAAAAAAAGAAGAAGAGACCAGTCAGAAGACCAGGTTGACATGGGCCAGCTTAGCAGCAGCATTGGACTGTACATTAAGCCCATCTCCCTAATCAACCTCTTATTAAGCCTATCCCTGGAGCATATAGAAAATTTACTGCAATGCCATAGAAAAACGAGTACCCTGGGGGTTATTTTACTCTTTCACAATCTACCTGCCTGGTCTTTTTACCTGCTATATCTACTCCACTCCTTATTTTTCTTATTAACTAAACTTCTATGCACGTTCCTTTGAGCTTGTGTATCAGTGTCATGGGTGTATGTACATATTGATGTGGGAGTATGTACAAGCATCTCCATGTGTATGTATGCACACTCATGCACCCGGTCTGTACTTGTGCGTTTCTGGGTTTACACTCATAAGTTGCTGTGTTTCTAAGAAAATGCACATATGGGTAAGATGAGCCAAAAATAAGATGAGTCAAAAATAAAATTTAAGAAGTACTCTGGTAGGGATTCCAAAACTAATACCTAAGAGTATATTTTAAAAGCCATTTGTGGTTTATGTTTATTTTAAATGTTCCCCATTTATCAGATGAAGGAACTGAACTGTGGCTGAAATGTGAGCCCAATGTGCTTACTATTGGCAGCAGCAGGTGAGGCCACGCCCCTGTGGGCAGAAAGTGGGGTCTAGGGGAATAATCATTATAACTCTCAATTATCCTGGAAAAGAGCAGCTTCTGGGTCAGGAGGCGAAGCATTGGCAGTTGGCCCCTCAACTGTGGGTAAGGAGAAAATTACTTCTTTCTGGGCTCTGGTTCTCTTGAGAAGAAGCTCTGAAGGGTCTAGAAGTGCTGAAGGTTTCTTCTACACAATGGAGAGAAGCTGGACTCCACCATATGCAACCAGGTCAGGCGATAGACAGCCTTGTAGCAAGGGAGGAAGCAGGCTCATTGCTGCTGTGCCATGATTAATTAGGATTGCCTGTAGATTACAGAAAACCCATCACACACAAATATGTCCAGAAGTCATTATTCCAAGGATTTCATGGTGATCTCACCAGGTCATTAGTGACTCCATCTCCTTCTCTCTGCTCTACCATCCTCAACATTCCCTTCTAGCCTCAAGACCACCTCATATTCCAAGATGACTGCTGTCAATTCTGCCCTCACATACTCATTTCAAGCATCAGGAAAGGCAAAAAGGAAGTACCTCCCAGTTATATCAGCTGCAGCAAGGAGCCTTCCCAGAAGTCCACTTCTGCTGCATTAGTTGGAACTTAGTCCTGTGACTGTACCTAGCTGAAAGGGAGGATGGGAAAGAGATCCTTTTAGTCTGGTTCATCACCATCTCAAATTCAGTTATTTTTCTACAAGGAAGGAAGATCAGAGAACAGATATTGGATGGAGTTTCTTTGCAGCAGCTGAGCAGAAATGTGGCCTATAGCAAACTGCATGAAGACGTATCAGTTCAGTTCAGTTCAATTCAGTCGCTCAGTCGTGTCCGACTCTTTGCGACCCCATGAATCGCAGCACGCCAGGCCTCCCTGTCCATCACCAACTCCCGGAGTTCACTCAGACTCACGTCCATCGAGTCAGTGATGCCATCTAGCCATCTCATCCTCTGTTGTCCCCTTCTCCTCCTGCCCCCAATCCCTCCCAGCTTCAGAGTCTTTTCCAATGAATCAACTCTTCCCATGAGGTGGCCAAAGTACTGGAGTTTCAGCTTTAGTATCATTCCTTCCAAAGAAATCCCAGGGCTGATCTCCTTCAGAATGGACTGGTAGGATGTCCTTGCAGTCCAAGGGACTCTCAAGAGTCTTCTCCAACACCACAGTTCAAAAGTATCAATTCTTTGGTGCTCGGCTTTCTTCACAGTCCAACTCTCACATCCATACATGACCACAGGAAAAACCATAGCCTTGACTAGATGGACCTTTGTTGGCAAAGTAATGTCTCTGCTTTTGAATATGCTATCTAGGTTGGTCATAACTTTTCTTCCAAGGAGTAAGCGTCTTTTAATTTCATGGCTGCAGTCACCATCTGCAGTGATTTTGGAGCCCCCAAAATAAAGTCTGACACTGTTTCCACTGTTTCCCCATCTATTTCCCATGAAGTGATGGGACCAGATGCCATGATCTTCGTTTTCTGAATGTTGAGTTTTAAGCCAACTTTTTCACTCTCCTCTTTCACCTTCATCAAGAGGCTTTTTAGTCCCTCTTCACTTTCTGCCTTAAGGGTGGTGTCATCTGCATATCTGAGGTTATTGATATTTCTCCCGGCAATCTTGATTCCAGCTTGTGCTTCTTCCAGCCCAGCGTATAGTTGCCAGCTAAAAGATGATTTTGGTATATACTTCCTTTTGGTTATTCCTGAGGCTGGACAAAAAAAGTAATAAGTTCTGTTCTTGGCTGCACTGTGGGGTATTAAAGAAAGTTTCTGTGTCTACTCCTGGGCAGAGGGGATGGTGATGGTTACAATGGCCACAAAGAGCTCTCTGGAGCAGCAGAGCCACTTCACAGTCAGGGACAATGTGTCTGCGCTGTTACTACTGATGGTGGCTGGGGGCAGGGGGACAAGCAAAACATCTCCTATAGACTCCTTGAGAAACGCTAGAGGATAAGAACACCTCAGAAGTCACCTGGGGTGAGGACAAGAACACCTCAGAAGTCACCCGGGGTCCTACTGTCCCACAGGTTAGGGTTACCTTGTTAAGGTACTTTGTGCTGAACCACACACATGACTTCATTTATAACCATGAGCAGGTGAGGCCTGGATAATATTTGGTGACTTGAAGTAAAAGACACATTTCAAAATCATATGTTTTGTAAAGAAAGAATTGTTTTAAAAATGTGGATGCATGCATTTTAGACTAAGTTATACTTTTTAAAGTAAACGTTAGTTGATGCTCACTTTGGTGATTGGTAAACTTGGTGATTTTCAAAGCATCTTTCATGGACCTCTTATTTCATGGAGTACCTCAGAGACCAGGGGGAGGCCAAATGAGCTAGGCATTGGTGTCCAATTGCTGCTGCTTATATGACATTCCTGTTTTTGTATTCCATATAACTTTGTATTTGAAAAACTATTTCCACTGCTCAAAATTAGAAACTACTGGCTCAGGTATTAAAGCTTATTAATAGTGGTCATCAGTAAAATTGGTCTAATTATCTTAAATACAGCAGTGTAGCAGAAAAACTGAATAGAAGGACGTGAATATACTACATCTACTCTTCTAAGAAGAAAATCCCAGCTTATAGCAACATTAACTGATACATGTAATATCAGTCACCATGATTTAGGTACTAAAAGAGCTTCTGGACATCATTGACTAAAATATTTAGAAGGAGAGAAAGGGATTCTCCGTGATTCAAGTTTTAAAATTCTTGTTTATCCACCTGGAAAGATGAAAGTGGTGGCAGTGAGGAATAGACAGATGAGTGGAACATGTAATAAAAATCTGATCAAAGTTTTCCAGGTCATGAAGAATATAGAAATGGTGAACCATAGACTCTTAAACCGAATCCTAGAATACAAGAATTTGGTGAAACTCCTTGAGTTTGAAAGAAGCAGATACACAATGAATAAGAGGAAGTATTACCCTATGAAGCAGGTGATGAATTTATGAGACCTATTATCTCAAGTGAGCATACAAGGTGAAAATAGAAATTGAGTACAGAAAAGTTTAGCTACATGGCGGGCTACATCAGTTCTTCAGGTCTTGACTTCATAAATGGCTATTGGAAACCTGAAATAGGAATTTGAAATAAGGTAGCAAAGTCTTGAAGTCCCTCCTAATCTTCTGGGGCCAGTGTCTTGTAAGGTAATCACTATTTTCCATGCACAGTCCATAATTCTACTTTCAGACTTGCATACGGTATGGATGGACCACAGATTGACATGTATTCTTATGAGTGTTTATATAGTGGGAAGGACTGGCATTTCCTCCATAGCCAAGTTTTCCTAAAGCAGTAGGGTATAACATCAATCAAAAACACAATTTATAGTGTACATACTGCTGTTACTCTCAATGTAAGAATATATATGCCTGTTTTGCTAGGTTGGCTTTATGTTTTATTTATCATAACATGGATAATAATTATGACAAGCAATATGTATATATATGTATATAGCTGTAATATCTTCATTGTACAAAGCTAACATTCAGTGACATTTCACCATTAATCATATATACATACAACTTTTATTAAAACTATTTTTTTAACCGATTTTTTAAGAAACTGGGGTATAGGTGCTTTACCACATTGTGTTACTTTCTGCTATACAACAAAGTGAATCAGCTATATGTTCCACTACTGGGCATATACTTCAAGAAAACCATAATTCATAATTCAAACATGTACCCTGATGTTTATTGCAGCACTATTTACAATAGCCAGCACATGGAAGCAACCTAAATGTCCACTGACAGATGAACGGATAAAGAAGATGTGGTACATATATGCAATGGAATAAAGCTATTTTATTACTGAAATTTCAGCAGGAAAAGAATTCTATTACTGCAAATCCAAGCCTTGATCATCTAGCACTCCATTTCCTTCTGAAACAGTGGTATTTGGGACACACACAGTTACTTTAAGAATTATTGCATGGCAACAGAGCTGCCCACAACTGTAACTTTGTGCAGGTAGCCCGTCACAGGCAGCACCAGCACGTGTGATTTACTGAAGAGAAGCGCGGGCTGCAATTCAGGCTACTCTGAAGAGACAAGAATAAATCCCCTTAAGACTGAGTCGGTTCCAACACTGTGAGAAGTGTGGCCCTCCACAGAAAAGAAGAGGCGGCTGCTGAATGAAAAAGCTGCAACTGACCTTGCAAGGTCAGCCAGTTCATCCCCCTCAGGCAGAAACCCTTAGAACCCAAAGTAATTTGAGGATAAGGCAGCCTAAGAGAGAGGGAGTGCATTGGATTCCAGAATCTCTTCAACATTAAGAACTTCACTGCCAAGAAATTCTTCTCGGGTTTAAAGATAATTCTTCACTTGTATGGCTAATTTGCTTTTGTTTTCTCTTTTCTTCTCCCGAGAGACAAATAAGTTGGTCAAGGAAGACTGAGGAACCCAAGGAGCACAACTAGCCTGCTGCTGCTGCTGCTGCTGCTAAGTCGCTTCAGTCGTGTCCGACTCTGTGCGACCCCATAGACGGCAGCCCACCAGGCTCCCCCGTCCCTGGGATTCTCCAGGCAAGAACACTGGAGTGGGTTGCCATTTCCTTCTCCAATGCATGAAAGTGAAAAGTGAAAGTGAAGTCGCTCAGTCGTGTCCGACCCTCAGCCACCCCATGGACTGCAGCCTACCAGGCTCCTCCATCCATGGGATTTTCCAGGCAGGAGTACTGGAGTGGGGTGCCATTGCCTTCTCCACAACTAGCCTAGAGATGGTGAATTCACAGCCAGAGCACCCATTATGTGTCTGTTCTTTCCCTCAGGTCTGAAGAACAGCAAGTACTTTTCTTGGCATGCCTGAGGGCGCTGGTAGGAGGCAGCTGGTCTACCTGTTTTTTAGATAACTAAAATTCTTTCAGGCTCAGGGTACAACGCACCAGGGAATCATTTGTTGGTGCCTACCAAAAGAGAGAAAAAAAGAAAAAGAAAAAGAAAAAAGAGTAGAGAAAAGGAGGAGAGTGGCAATTTAAAACTCTATAAAAATACAGAGCTCTGTGGGTGCAAGCCTGGTGCCTGAACATGGGGGTGAGCAGGAGGTCTCTTTTTCACCCAGGTAATGACTGTGTGAGCCCCATAAGGAGATGGTTAAATGAAACACCGTGATGGCTGCTCTTAAGAGGGGAAAAATATGTCAATCACAGTTTGCCTTTGACACAAGGAAATTCCTTGAAACTGAGAATGGAGAGTGGAAGGGAGGGAGAATGTCTCCTGATGTGGGTGGCCAGGAAACCGGGGGCCAGGAAAGCATGAGAGGAGAGAGGGAGAGAAAGAGAGAGAGAGACAGAGAGGGGAAAAAAACACAGGATTGAATTCTAATCAAAATGCTATGAGGCGTTCACACCAGGCCTTGAGAGAATATTAACAAGGTTACCCGAGGGGGGGGCCTTTAGCCCCAGGAATTATTAGTGAATATGGAATTATATTTGCACAAACATTACCAGATGCAAGGAGCTAAATGTCCTGCAGATGTGGAAGGAGCCAGTGTATGTTCCAAACTGGCGGCAGCTTTATTTGTTTTACCCTCCTTATGAGAGCCTGGGCAGCACGTTTCTGAGGGGTTACATTTCTGGGATGACCAGCACACCACTAGGCCCCTGCTTCCCAGCTGCTGTTTGCACCAGCCTCAAAAATACCTCTGCCCAGGACCATGGGGAAGGGCTCTGAGGGAAGTTTGCAACCTTGCCAGCTTACCTCTACCACCACCAGGTATCACAGGGCTCCAAGGGGGTCATGGGCCTCCAAGAAGGGATTTTCAGAGATGAGAGAGTTCAGAGTCAGATAAATCATCACAAATTCAAAGAGGAGCTTTGAAATCAAATGTAACCAACTGACGTAAGGGTGAAAAAAAAAAAAAAAACAGCAAAATCTAAGACAAAGAGCTCCTTCTGGTGCACCACCATCAGATTCTTGAGTCTCCGTTTAATTTGGATTCATCACTGCTGAAGGGGTCACATCTTGTCTCTGTGCCTGGACAAGTTGTTGCCTTCAGGAAGTCTCCTGAACTGGTTATTCCAAATTCCTGTCACCATCTTGCTCACTTCAAGCAAGACGTGCCAGTATGAGGGACGGAATTGTTCGACATGTTGATACAACACACAGGGGCAGTTGATCGTGAAGCTAATGGCATGAGACCCCTCCAAGGCTCTCCTAGGAACTCTATCAGTATGTGGGCATGGTTATCTGTTTTTATAAAGTTTACAAAATTAAGGTATTTAATACCAACTAGTCAATACTGCTCTGACTCCCCTTCTCCCTACCACACTTACTTTTGTTAGATTAGCTTCGGAGCTGAGTTGCAAATACATTCAGCTTGAGTAGAGTGGGATGTATGATGTATGATACACGTCACTTCTGTGTACAGTTGACCCTAGCCACCCAGTTGTGGGAGTGGATTCCAGAAACACTCCTAACATTGTCGGTTCACCCAAGGAGCTGAGACCAAAATACATCATGCTGAACTGTGCATGTATCTTACAAAGCCCAGCTCCAACTATGATGATGGAACACGATTTGACATGGATAGTCAGAAGCTAGTTCAGAAAGACTCATCTAAATCTTACTGTGCTTATATGAAAAACCTTTATAGAAGTTTTCCCAAATTTGACAACAGTTGTAAAATTCTGCCTGATAGCAGAAGCAAAAGTTGTGCCGAAAAAGGTTTCTTAAACTATCAGTAACTAAAAACAAGTCTTGATAAGTCACATCAGACATACATTGAAATGTTTCCATTCTCTCTAAGCAATATATTACAAAATTTTTGTCATATGAAAAGGACATTAGACTATATACACACATATCAAATAGAAATATTTCAGGTAATTAATAAGTTAAAATATTATGTTATGATGTTTGTGGATTCTGTGGTATTTGTGGGATTTATCGATTTGTTGGTTTTTTTTTTTTTAACAGTTTTGTTGTTGGGTTGTTTTTTTTTTAAGAGCTTTTTTGTTGGTTTTTTTTTTAAGAGTTTTGTTGTTGGGTTGTTTTTTTTTAAGAGCTTTTTTGTTGGGTTTTTTTTTTTAAGAGCTTTGTTCTTTTCTCATTCTAAATAAATACCTGCTTTAAATTGATAACCAGAATTGTGTATTCTTTTTCTTAAAGAAGATTTCCAATGCTATATAAACTTCAGACCCAATATAACCCAGATTTGCCTCTGGTCCACGTACCATGCAAACATACTACTTTCTTGTCACTCATCAGCTTATAAGGTAGGCCTTGTTGGTACCATTTTGAAAAGGAGGAAACTGAGATTTTTAGTCGTGTAGTTTCTATATAGATTTGAATCCAGTCTGTCTTACGCCAAAGGAAGTAAATAAGTGCTATTTCTAACCATTTCCCCCACCCCAGGACACCCTGCTTCCTGAAGTCACCACTCTTTGTTTTATCTAGTCTGGTTTAAATGGATTGTACTGATACCCTGCCACCCCAATCCATCTGCCCTCTGAACCACCTCATTGTTAACAAATATGAAGGATCTCACTGTCGGAAAAACGTTTCTTCATTTCCTTTCCATTACTCTGAAATGTGCCCTAGTGGACCCCTTGGTTGATTTCTCCTTCTTGTGATATTTGACAATTTTTGGTAGTGTTTACACTTCATGGAAAGAAATAAGAAAGATATTTCAAAGCATCTGGGCTGAAGGACAGACCATCTTTGAAATTTTTTTAATTGAAATTCAAAACACACCCCCTCCAGGAAGCCCACTAGATTAATTCCAGGCAGCAAAATCCCCCTGCTGACCTTTCACGGTCCCTTTATAATTTATTATTGGCTATATGGAACCATACTAGATGTGTTTGCTTATATCTTTTCTTACTAGAAAACTCAAGATTAATGATGCCTTACAAACTTAAACTTAAATGCATATTTGGATCCCAATTTTTCTGTGGGAACTTAGTCAAATTTTCACAATATATTAGGTAAGGAAATAAAGCCGACTTTTGTCTTTGGCATTCCTCAGTATCCATCATGTTGCTTTCAAATTGAAAAACATGAAAATTCATTTTATGTAAAAACAGAAAACCTCACTTCTATGGTAGAACAAAAGTCCATCAAACTCCTAGTCTGGTTTTCCCAAATTCTAATATGTGGCTTTAGCTCTTTCAGGGTGTAATAGCGGCAAACAAAAATGCTTCAGTTTTTCTCTCTGTAAAATAAGAATTTTGTTATTTCTTTCCCATTTACTTCATAAAAGTCTCATGGGGAATAAGAGTTAAATGATTAATGACCGAAAGCTCTTGGACAAACACAAAATGCTTAATAAAAATAATCCTTCATTGCCACAGTGATAGGCACCAATGACATGATGCTAAACCTTGACCAAGATTGAAGGCAATTCAGATAAACCTTGGGCTCTGTCCATGAATCTGGGTTCCTTTTCCCCTTGTGAAGACAATCGGGGCTCATGTTCCTTGACTTCCTTCACAAAGAGGCCCTACCACGCTCAAACTCAACCCCCCAAGTAACCTGAAATCTTGCTTCCTGGTTGTGGAGAAGCAAAATGTGGGGAACTGTAAAATGCACCATCGTGAGGTCAATATAATTTTATCCTCTCTTTCTCAGGGAACATGCCTGCTCAGTCCATACCACAACATTATTAGGAAAACTATTTGAGATCAGAACTCAATTTTTCATCTAGTGCAAGCCCTTCCCGAGAGAAGCTTTTGCGTAACTCTGCAAAGAGTCTCCAAGTGAAATAATGTTTCCTGTCATGACCGAAAGAACTGGGGTGTGCTTGAAGAGTAAATACATCTCTATTGATAGAAACTGCAAAAGTTATTTTAAAAGGGAACGAGGGATTCTGGCATTTCTTAGTTTATCATGTTTAATAACATAATCTCTCCCTGGTCTTCAGGGATAAAACAGCCACATGAAATCACCCAGGACTCGAATCTAATCCCTGAGAAATCCAGAAAACTCAAGATGCATATTTACTCAAACTGCCTTGTCCTAAAATGACTTTTTTTTTATTCCCTTCTTTAACAGGATGAAAGAAAAATAAAAGAAAAGAACCTGTTAAGTTCTTTCCCTTTTCGAGAAAAGAACCACTAAGCTTCGTTATGCATTATGGAATGGGACAGTGCAGTACAAGAAGCTTGGGATTTGGAATCAGATAGAATTGAGTTTGGAATCTAAACAGGATCAGTTACTAGATGTGGGACCTTTAATAAAGTTTATTTAACTCCCCTGAATCCATTTCCTTGTCTATTGTGCTCAGTTGCTTCAGTCCTGTCTGACTCTTTGCAACTCCATGGAGTGTGTAGCCCACCAGGTTCCTCTGTCCATGGGTTTAGCCAGGTGAGAATACTAAAGTGAGTTGCCATACCCTTTTTCAGAGGATCTTCTCCACCCAGGGATCGAACCTGCATCTCCTGCACTGCAGGCAGAATCTTTACCACTGAGCCACCAGGGAAGCCCTTTTTTGTCTATAGAAAGGGACTAAAAATCTCTATATCATAGAGCAATAGTGGAGACTGAATGAGATACTTTATAAAGTGCCTGGTAGAGTGCCTAACATAAACAGTCATACATCATAGCTAGTCATCGTCATATTAGTGAAGACAATAATATATTCCTGGACTACCCACAAATCTGTTATAACAAATCAATAAATTCTTTTGAGAATCTACGTGCTGGGCACTACAAAGGAGGAAATAAAATGACTTACAAAATGAAACCTATCCTCAAAAATTTGACCATTTACTTTCAGTTTTGAAAATGTGAGTAAATTATCAGTGACTAGATTTACTTTGCTGTGTTTAAAAAAAGAAGAAGAAGAACAATAGCAACAAAAAGCTTAGACAAATATATGAATCAAACAACAGCTCTCAAGATATTGGAAATAAGCAGTGAAGACTAATGATCTCTGAGTGAGCCTTAGGGTTGCCTAGCTTACTGTCTGAAGAGTTTCCAGTCGGGTGACAGAGAGAAGAGTTGAGGAGATGAATTTGGGAGTCCTGGTAAGCTGACAAGGCTGGAATTCTCAGACAGAGAACAAGAGAGGAGAGAACTGCACGGAGAACTGAGAACTGCTGAGATTCCCTTTCAAACTTTCAGTAGGTAGCTGATTAAGCATGTCAATGAGCAAACTACCTGAGACTAGGTAGTGAACCCGCCTTATGGAGTAAGAGCAAACTATTCAGGGGTTCACACAGAGACAGGAAAGTGGCCGTTCCCATCAGCCAGCATGGAAAATTTCTTAATTCCTGAGGCTGAGATTAGTAACAAGAAGTTTCTTGCCTCAGTAGTGGGGAAAAAGTAACCCAAGGCTAAATATTGTTCTGGTCCCACTAAACAAAGCCTAGAAGCAAGACCCAAAAGTATCAAACCGTTTCCAAATAGTTTAACCACATCTCAGAACAAAGTGGGATGATATTTTTAAGAATACAAAAATGTCTGACTTCCCACAAGATAAAATTCATAATGTTGGGCATCTAATAAAAAATGCCCAAATACCCCCAAAAAAAAAAAATTAGAAAAATAAAACCCATAATGAAGAGGGAAAACCAACCAATCAAAATGTACTAACAATTACATAGATGATAGCACTAATAAAGGACAGTAAAACATTTATGATAACTCTATTCCATTGTTCAATAAAAACCAAAAGAAAGATTGAACAAGTAAAGACAGGAAACATTTTTTTAGCTGAACCTCTATAAATGAAAACTAAAATGTCTAAAATAAGAAATACCCTAGACAGGATTAACAGCATATTAGGTATCATGGAAGAAAAGTAGGTGAATTTGGAGACACACCGATAGTAACTATCTATCGATAAAATGAAGCACAGAATTTTTTAAAAGAAAAGAACAAGAGAAAAATAAACCACTCAGGTTACAGTGTTCAAAAGTTACCTTAATTCTTTTTAGCTGCATGGTTATCAACTTGATAAAGGGTAAGGTTTATTTTTTCTGATTGTATTCAATTTGGGGGTTTGCTACTTTCAGTCTTTTCAAATTAATTTATTTTTGAATTTGTAAAACATCAATGTATATTCAAAAATCCAAACTACATTACAAACTTCGCTGGTGGTAGAGTGGTTAAGAATCTGCCTGCCAATGCAGGGAATACAGGTTTAATTCCTGGTCCAGGAAGATCCCACATGGCACAGGGCAACGAAGCCCATGCTCCACAACTACTGAAGTCTGAATGCCCTAGAGCCTATGCCCTGCAACAAGGAAGGCATCGCAATGAAAAGCCCACGCACCCTAACGAGAGAGTAGTCCACGCTCGCCGCCACTACAGAAAGCCCACCCACAGCAGGAAAGACCCAGTGCAGCCCAAAATAAATTAATTAATTAGGCCAAGACTACACTAAGGGAAACCACACTCCCATCCCTATCTTAATGAGCTCATTACCTACCCCTTACCTTATATCGAGTACCACTGTCATTTTTTATTTTTACTCTCTGTGTCTATTTTGTGCAAAAATAAGCAAAGACACACATGTTTTTATTTTTCCTTCCTTCTAACACAAAACATAGTATACTACATATACTTTGTAGCATCTTGCTCTTTTTTGTGTTGTTTTGTTTTTTTTCTCATAACAGGATGTCCTGGAAATCATTTCATAGCAGTTCACAGAGGTCTTCCTCACTGTCCATCATGGCTGCATCAAACTCCATTGAGAGGATATACCATAGCTTACCAATCTCTTGTGGAAGGAAATTATGATGTTTCTGCTTTTTTGCTATCACAAATATTATCACAATGAACAATTTTAATTATATATTGTTTCATTTTTTGTGGCAGAAATATACTGAGTATATATGTATGTATCCAAGAGTGTATTAGTCAGCTAGGGCTGCCATTAAAAAACACTACTGACTAGGTAGCTTAAACAACAGAAATTAATTTTTTCACAGTTGTGGGGGCTGGAAATCCAAGCTTGAGGTGTTGGTGAGTTTGATTTCTTCTGAGGCCTCTCCTTGGCTTGCAGACGGCCACCTTCTTGCTGCGTGCTCACACGGTCTTCCCTCTTTCTGTCTGTTGTCTGTGTCCTAGGATCTCCTTACATGAATACCAGTTGCACTGGATTAGGGTCTACCTTGTTGTTCAGTTGCTAAGTTGTGTCCAGCTCTCTGTGATCCCAGGGACTGTAGCCCACCAGGCTCCTCTCTCCATGGGATTCTCCAGGCAAGAATGCTGGAGTGGGTTGCCATTTCCTTCTCCAGGGGATCTTCCCAACCCAGGGATCAAACCCATGTCTCCTGCGTCTCCTGCATTGCAAGCGGATTCTTTACCACTGAACCACCTGGGAAGCCCAGGTAGCACCTATATAACCTAACCTCATTTGCCTTAATTATTTCTTTAAAGATCTTATTTGCAAACACAGTCAAATTCTGAAGTACTGGGGGTAAGAATTCAAATATATGAATCCAGAAAGGGACAGTTTCTGGCCCCAAATCAATGCTCAGTCAGTTCAGTTCAGTCACTCAGTCATGTCTGACTCTTTGCGACCCCATGAATCGCAGCATGCCAGGCCTCCCTGTCCATCACCAACTCCCGGAGTTCACTGAGACTCACATCCATCGAGTCAGTGATGCCATCCAGCCATCTCATCCTCTGTCATCCCCTTCTCCTCCTGCCCCCAATCCCTCCCAGCATCAGAGTTTTTTCCCAATGAGTCAACATGGAGTCACATGAGGTGGCCAAAGTACTGGAGTTTCAGCTTTAGCATCATTCCTTCCAAAGAAATCCCAGGGCTGATCTCCTGCAGAATGGACTGGTTGGATCTCCTTGCAGTCCAAGGGACTCTAAAGAGTCTTCTCCAACACCACAGTTCAAAAGTATCAATTCTTCGGCGCTCAGCCTTCTTCACAGTCCAACTTTCACATCCATACATGACCACAGGAAAAACCATAGCCTTGACTAGACGGACCTTTGTTGGCAAAGTAATGTCTCTGCTTTTGAATATGCTATCTAGGTTGGTCATAACTTTCCTTCCAAGGAGTAAGCATCTTTTAATTTCATGGCTGCAGTCACCATCTGCAGTGATTTTGGAGCCAAAAAAAATAGTCTGACACTGTTTCCCTATCTATTTCACATGAAGTGATGGGACGGGATGCCATGATCACTTTCTGAATGTTGATCTTTAAGCCAACTTTGTCACTCTCCTCTTTTACCTTCATCAAGAGGCTTTTTAGTTCCTCTTCACTTTCTGCCATAAGTGGTGTTATCTACATATCTGAGGTTATTGATATTTCTTCCAGCAATCTTGATTCCAGCTTGTGCTTCTTTCAGTCCAGCGTTTCTCGTGATGTACTCTGCATAGAAGTTAAATAAGCAGGGTGACAATATACAGCCTTGACGTACTCCTTTTCCTATTTGGAACCAGTCTGTTGTTCCATGTCCAGTTCTGACTGTTGCTTCCTGACTTGCATATAGGTTTCTCAAGAGGCAGGTCAGGTGGTCTGGTGTTCCCATCTCTTTAAGAATTTTCCACAGTTTAGCAAGAAGAGATAAGAAAGCCTTCCTCAGTGATCAATGCAAAGAAATAGAGGAAACAACAGAATGGGAAAGACTAGAGATCTCTTCAAGAAAATTAGAGATACCAAGGGAACATTTCATGCAAAGATGGGCTCGATAAAGGACAGAAATGGTATGGACCTAACAGAAGCAGAAAATGTTAAGAGGAGGTGGCAAAAATACACAGAAGAACTGTACAAAAAAGAGCTTCACGACCAAGATAATCACGATGGTATGATCACTCACCTAGAGCCAGACATCCTGGAATGTGAAGTCAAGTGGGCCTTAAAAAGCATCACTACGAACAAAGCTAGTGGAGGTGATGGAATTCCAGTTGAGCTATTTCAAATCCTGAAAGATGATGCTGTGCAAGTGCTGCACTCAATATGCCAGCAAATTTGGAAATCTCAGCAGTGGCCACAGGACTGGAAAAGGTCATTTTTCATTCCAATCCCAAAGAAAGGCAATGCCAAAGAATGCTCAAACTACTGCACAATTGCACTCATCTCACATGCTAGTAAAGTAATGCTCAAAATTCTCCAAGATAGGCTTTAGCAATACGTGAACTATGAACTTCCAGATGTTCAAGCTGGTTTTAGAAAAGGCAGAGGAACCAGAGATCAAATTGCCAACATCTGCTGGGTCATGGAAAAAGCAAGAGAGTTCCAGAAAAACATCTATTTCTGCTTTATTGACTATGCCAAAGCCTTTGACTGTGTGGATCACAATAAACTGTGGAAATCAATGCTAGGTACTGTTAAATTCCACTTCATCAGTTTATACAATTTGCGCTACCACCAGCAATCAAGCACTTATTTTTAAATTTCTTAAAGTACAGCTGAAAGAACTATTGCTTAGCCGTAGCCACACTAAAGTGTTTTCCTTTCATACTGAAGGTTACAATTTTCTTCCAGCTACTCTAGCTCTCCTTATCTAGGAAAGTCAAGTTTCAGTTCCACTAATCCCAAGTTATTTTCTTATTTACCAATTGCATATGAGATACCTGACATTGTAGAAACATCTTTTGTAGCAGACCAGATTGGACTTTAAACTGTTACGACACAGACGTTTTATCCTGAATTTGGATATTGTTTTACAAAGAATTCTTGCCCTGAAAAAAAAAAACCTCTTCTACTACAGTAGTGATTCTAAGAGTAGGACATGTGGGTTTTCTCAACTAAAGAAAATGTATAAAGCTGGGGATAGATCCAAGTTTTCCAGCCTATGTGAGGGAAAAGGAACTGAGCAGACTTTATTCCCAAAGAACTTAAAATAAGAAACATAGATTGTACTGTCCTTAAGCTTGTCCTTTGCATTTTACTTGTAGCTTATAAAAATTTTTACAGTAAGCCCTATTCTATGGATAACGACCTCATGGGAAAAGAGCAACACTGCAAGAGATTTACAGCTATCTCTGGGCTCCTGCATCTGGGTACCACAGGTTATCTCCTCCAGTTCTCACAGGTGAGTAGCCTATAAGGTGTATTCCTTTCCCCCCCTTCAGCCTAAATGTATTAGACAAAATTCTGCCTCCGACTTCTCCCTCCCAAAAGTCTTCTTTTGAGAATGGTCTCATACTCTGGGCTTTACAAGTGAAATCTTATCCCTAAACGGTTATATACAAGTATTTGGAAACTTTAATCTTTTTTAATTACAAAATAAAACATTGTCGCTGTATCAAATATAGTACAGACATGTATGAAAGCAGAAGGTGTAACCCATGAGAGTGTTTATATGTTGTCATTTATAAAAACAAATTTTTAGTGATGAGAGCAGGCAGGAAACATACTTTCATGCCCTGTTGCTGGATGTACACCTAGGTTACCATCTTTGGAGACAAATGAGATAGTCTTCAAGATGCAAATACACATAACTTCAGAATTAGTCATTTCAGTTTTTGAAATTCACCTTGTAGATATTAGATTTATTTTTTATATGTACAAACATGTATTTATAAAGGTGTTCACTGAATCACTGTTTGCAATAGTAACAATCTAAAAGCAATCCAAATGTCTACCAAAAAGAGATTGTATAAACAAATAAAGATAACTCTCATTCAAAGGAAAACTATGAAGCATGTCGTTTTCGTTAAAACTGAGTTATAAGTGTTTACTGATATGTTAAGATGCTTGTGACACAATAAGGGAAAAGATGAAGTTGTGGAGCTTGTAGGGAAAGAAAACACGTGGGTGTTGTGACATCTCTATCCTTTGCATAGAATATTTTCAGAAGGATGCATGACAAATGGCTAATACTTCTTTGGGCAGCAGGATTCAGGATCTCAGACAGGATATTGGAAAAGAGAACTTTTTGCTCTTGTTTTGTATTTTTCTTACAATTTGAATTATTCAAGAAGCCATTTCCATCTTCTTGGGCATGCCTCTTACTCACAGTCCCAAGTTAAGTAAATCATAATGCATTTGTTTCTCATTTTTCCCTGAAAGCTTTTTTTTTTTTTCCTACAACCTTCCTTTTCAGTAGCCATTCTACATAATGTTAGAAAATGGTTGAGTTTTGTGTAAGATATAGTAGGAGTGGAAGGGGAAAGAAAAGCAAGTTGGGTTTCGTCTTACATAATTCTTTTCTGTGTTATAATAACACGTCTAAACTCCCAGGCAACACACCAAGATATGCTTAAATAAAGAAAGCAAGAAATTTGAGGTGGAGAGCTTGGGATGGAGATACACAGAACATCTGCTTCCCCAACCATAATTCTAAGATTCCTAATTATTTGTTAAATGTTTACTAACTAGATCTTGGAGACCAGGAAATAGTTTTCTCATACTAAAATTACATTACAGCTGTAAAATGTGGATGCTTACTTATTTTGTTATTGGAAAATATCTGACCAGTATTTATTTGAGAAAGATTAAGAACTGCTAGAACTCATTAGAATAAGACTTTATGAAATAGATCTGACCATCTTGAAACTACAAAATTTTTTTACAGCCCCACAGAAAGATAAATATTGGCTAAACCTCACAGCTGGCCAAGGTGAAAATCAACGCTGTACCAGAGGACTATCAGCATCTTATTCTGAGGACTCATAGCTGTATGTCAGAATTGAAACATACACTGGCTGGCCATGTCATTCCACAGTACTGACATCTTCTAAAAGTACTGGATGGCATATGTAAATTAAAATAAAATGAATATTTAATTTCACTTCTAGAATATTTAAAAGTATTTTGCAATTCCCCTGGAGAACTGCAGTCTCTCTGGACTGTTGCAAAGCCAGGGCTAGCGATCCCTGCCAGGGAAGACAACTGGTGCCAACTGCTTCTGAGAAGTCAGGGATGGTATGAAATGGCACCAAGACATGTCACCCTCACTTGTTTGATTGGAATTAAAAAAAAAAAAATGAATCGAGCAGTTGACCTTTCCAAGTAGTTACCTGAACAGTGTTATTGTTCAAAGATTTCTTAAAAGCCTGCATTGCCAATTCAGTGAAAGCACAGCCTAAGAGCTTCCCCCACCAATTCCAGCAATGGAAAACCATCTGCATTCTGGCTAAGCCCAGAACAATTGAATTCTCTGTGCAGAAAGTATCCATTCCTCCCACCATTCCTGTATCCCATCCAAACACTGATGTCTGCTTCAGTCTGCAAGGGAATGAGCGCACAGAGGCAGTTTGTTTCAGTTGTGTGAAACAGAAACCAAAGTCTGCAGCCACTTGAGAGTTCTCAAAGCATTTTCCCCTCATATATCCTGTGTTCCTTCTTTACATACAATCACAAATTAGAGGGAAATTAAAATATAATTTTCTATCACGTGTGCAACCGACCTTTCCTCCTCAGTCTCTCAAATCAGGCTGAAAATGTCATCAATCCATATTAACTTGAGAGTTAGGTGAACATTTTTATGTTTCCTTAGAAATAATAAGGGCTTCCCAAATAGCATGGTGGTAAAGAATCCACCTGCCCATGCAGGAGGTGCAAGACACACAGGTTCGATCCCTGGGTGAGAAAGATCCCCTGGAGAAGGAAATGGCAATCTACTCTAGTATTCTTGCCTGGAGAGTTCCATGGACAGAGGAGCCTGGTAGGCTAACAGTCCATGAGGTCTTGAAGAGTTGGACATAACTGAGCACACAAAAATAATAAATTAAAATTGAAAGTGATTTGTCAGCCATCCAAAATGAGAATTTGACTTCAGATGTTTCAAAATTAGCATCTACGTTGTTTTATAGTATTTAATGCAACTAAGCAATCATTTACTGAGCACTGCCTGCATGCAAGGCCTGTGCTGTACAACCTCAGGAAAACCGGTGGCTGCTCTAGAAAGATCTTGGGAGTCCACGGAGAACACAGACAGTCATTGTGTTGAGACAGAGTGTGAGTGGCCCTCTAAGATATGGGAGCATAGGGCACTGAAGGGAGCACCAGCTGGCATGCTAACCCCACCTTTGGGAGGAAAACATGTCTCATGGGGCTTTAAAATAGATGGTCACCACATCTTCACGGTATGTTAAGGAGAAACATACTGCTTGGATTATGGGAAATGGTATGAAAGCATCCTGTTTGGCGAAAGCAAATGAAAACATGCATATTTCCCCCTTGACTTTATCCATGTTCCTCATGTTTTTTTCCCAAATCCCTCCCATATCTCATCATGAGCTGTAGTTCCTTTTGAGCCGCACAGGGTGCTGGCTGTAAATAAATTCCCGGGAATAGGGCCTGAAAATGTCTGTGTCGTGCCAGGGAATGGGAGGCAGGGAGTGGAGGGACCGAGGAGGGACAGTCAGACAGCGGGGAGAAGGCACCCACAAAACAGCTGACTCTGGTTAGCAAAACACCCGAGGCCAGGGACAGGCAAACTTGATAAGGATCAGACCGCTGAATTGAGATATTACTTTTGGGATTCTCCAATAGCTACCCCTCCATTCCAGTGCTTTCCTCCAGGCAGGGTTAGATTTCCCTCTCTGAGCCTCCACCAAAAGTCTGCTTTCCTCCCTGGTGACACTTGCTCGAGGAGGGACAATCTGATTCTCTGTTCATTTGTTACCCCTAGAAAGCTCTAAGTGTATGTAGTTCAAGAATTTTATTTTA
Source organism: Bos taurus (assembly GCF_002263795.3). Lineage (NCBI taxonomy): Eukaryota > Metazoa > Chordata > Mammalia > Artiodactyla > Bovidae > Bos > Bos taurus. The sequence continues at coordinate 23,988,791 of NC_037330.1, forward strand.
TCTCTAGGATCTACCATAGTATGTGGCTCAGAGTACCTCTCGGAAAATTAATTATTTTTATGAGCTTCCCTGGTAGCTCAGTGGTAAAGAATCTGCCTGTCAGTGCAGGAGACGTGGGTTCAATTACTGGATCGGGAAGATTCCCTGGAGAAGGAAATGGCAACCCACTCCAGTATTCTTGCCCGGCAGTCTCATGAACAGAGGAGCCTGGTGGCTACAGTCCATGGGGGGTCACAAAAGAGTTGGATATGACTAAACAACGAAAACAATAATCTTTTAAGTTAAAAAACACTAGGAATCCACAAATTGAAGCAGAACAAACACACATACTTAATCCCACAGCTCAAAAAAAAAAATTACATAGAGATCTAAAAATTCCCTTTTCATATCCTTCTTTTTTCTTTTGCTAAAATAGATTTATCTATCTATCTATCTATCTATATATATATAGTAAATGTTGGTTGAGTGAATAAATAAATCTAATAGAGTGGAAGAACCTGAGGGAAGGAATGTCAGAAGTTAAGCCAACAATCCAAAGGATCATCTCCCCATCTCAAGATCCTTAATTTCATCACATCTGTAAAGGCCCTTTTGCCACATTTCTTGGCTTTAGGGTGTAGACGTCTCTGGCGTCTATTATTCTGTCTACCATAGAGCCTAGGGGGCAGACAGACAGAAGATTTAAGTCTTACTGTGTCCAGCCTCTCCTTCTAAGGAGCACTCTGACCTCACATACTTTCCCTCTTTTGATCTTAATTTCTTAATCCATAAATAGAGAAATTCATCTAATAAGTGTGTTGCTAGCCACACACTTTCTAAATTTTAGATATAGAATAAAACAGACAAAAGTCCCAGCTCTTATGATGCTTGCATTCTAAAGAATGAGAAAGTAAACTAAAATATGTTAGATGGTGATACACACTGAGGCCTGTTGAGGAGACCAGCGTGTCCAGGGTAGAGCCAGGTGAAAGGAAGGCAATGGGCCCAGAGGCCAGAAAGGGAGGCTGGGAGGGAGAAAGTGGACCATGGGGGCCTTATAGGTCTTGGCAGGGCCTTGGGTTCTTTCCAAATGACATGAGAAGCTACTGGAGGGTTTTGAACAAGTGGCCATGATCAAACACAATTTTAAAGGCTTACTCTGGCTGCTGGTTGAGAATAAACTGAAGAGGACAAGAATGGATGCAGGGAGACATGTTAGTACCTTATTCTCCTATCTTCACTCCTCTGTTCATCTTTACATGAAGGACACCTTCCCTGTCCTTCATTTGCATATCCATGCTTCCATCATGTGGTTATCCCTCCTAAAGGCATCCAGCTCCTTTTTCCAATTTGAAATTCCACTTAGTTCTCCTTCATGAGCCAGCTCAGCACTCAGAGCTATAAGGGCACTCAGGAACTCATTATTTTTGGGTGAAGAGAGTGGGGTAAATACCCTGAGGCTGCCTGTCCAAGGTTATAACAAATAGTAGGTAGTGGACCCAGGACTGTCTCTAAAGAAAATTTAAAGATCTTCTTGATGCGAAGATATTTTCCCTGAAGTTGTTTGTGTTTGCAGTTTCCCTCATTAAACTATGAACTGGAAGAGCATCGACACTATCTTTTTCATTTTTGTGTACTTACTGCTTAGCATGGTGGCTGGCATAGGCTAGACACCCAGTAAGTTTTTGCTAGATGAATAAGTAACAGAATGTCAAACCCTGAAGAATGTGTTTTAGCATCATGTTGTCAAATTTCACCCCGCCGTCTCCTGGCATTAACTGTCAGACAAATTTAAAGGTCTAAGAATCTCTGAGACCTAGGTTGAGTGTTCTAGGAAAAGGGGCCTTATTATTTAACAAGTGGAGCTGCAACAGGATTGGGGCAGGATCTTCCTGACACAGTAAAGATCAGATTTCTTTACCTTCCCTCCTTGATTCCCAAGTGGTTCTAAGACAACAGGAATAAAATAAGCAGTAATAAAGTAAGCTCTAATGGAGTGTTAGTCTTTGAGGAGAACCCACAGATCTTCTGTGCCTTAGGCATGTGGATTTTGTTTTTATTTAGATGTTTGTAGTTGTCAGTCTACTACAACTACACTTCTCAGTCGTGTCTGACTCTTTACCACTCCATGAACTGCAGCACCCTAGCCTTCCCTGTCCTTCACCATCTCCCGACTACAGTGATAATAGAATTAATCAGTGTAGCTGGGGCTGGCATAAGGGCTGTGCGTGTCGACCAGGAGAGATGTCCCAAGAAGTGCATCCTTGTTCTGTCAAGGGCTCTGGGGACTCATATTTAGTGATCTGGTTGCTAATATTTTAGAAATTGGGATATCTGAGAATGGTGCCTATGCTACTGTATTTTAACAAGTTTATAAGTTGTCTTCCCTGTAATACTCAGCTTCTCCATGGTGGAATCCATGTCCTGATACTCTGCAGATCCCCAGCGCTTCAGACAGTCTCAGGTTAACAGTAGGTGGTCAACAAGTATGACAAGGAAGTAGGAAGGAAGGATGGGAGAGAGGCAAGAAAGAATGCTGGCTTTCCAATTCCTTTTGTTTCTGAGGTTTCAGAGTGGGAACCAGAAAACTAGAGCCAAACAAAGGAGGTGATACATATGATAAAATAAAAGAAGTATCACATGGTACTTGTAGGGACAGAAAGATTATGTTCTTAGTACTTTAGTTTTATGGAGTATGTATGCAGTAAGCACATATTAAATGATTTTTGAAGGCATGAATAGTATGAATCAATAAAAGTAATAGTGCATTTGTCAAACAACTTTACAGCTAAATGGTTCTCCTATCTCCTCCAGTTCTTACTCTGCCTCCAGGCTCTCTCCCTGGCACCAGCTCCCAAACACCACCTCCCCCTAACCCAGTGCATGTGATAATATTAGAAGACTGGTTTGTTAGAAGATATTAGGCAAAAATATTAGAAAATATTTGTTAGAAAATATTAGAAGACTTTGTTTTTAATTTATTATCTAATGATGTTCTCACTGCCAACACTCTCCTCAAGTTAGTCACAACTTGGTTCGATGCCTCCAACACAGTACTCAAAACACAGTTCCTAGATCTTTCATAGACTTACAATGAAATGATTATAGAGTCACTGACGTCCCAGTGGGACTATCTGTCAAAATGGGAAGACAGTTCAGCCTACTGGCCTGTAGATGTATTTGCAAAGCACTAGGAGACCTCTGAGGAGAAGGCAATGGCACCCCACTCCAGTACTCTTGCCTGGAAAATCCCATGGACAGAGGAGCCTGGTAGGCAGCAGTCCATGGGGTCGTGAAGAGTCGGACACGACTGAGCGACTTCACATTCACTTTTCACTTTCATGCATTGGAGAAGGAAATGGCAACCCACTCCAGTGTTCTTTCCTGGAGAATCCCAGGGACGAGGAAGCCTGGTGGGCTGCTGTCTATGGGGTCGCACAGAGTTGGACACGACTGAAGTGACTTAGCAGGAGACCTCTGGGTTGAACATGTAACACCTGCATGAGTATAAGCTTATATAGTTAAGGGCTGGAAGGAGTTTTGAACATGATCTGATTCAACCACTCCCATTTTTTTCAAATAAAAAGCAAGCTGAGAGGTTAAGGACTTTCTAATGTCACTATGCTAGTTATGGCAGAGTTGGGACTGGTAATAAAATCCATTCAGTACTCTCATCACTTCCTGGAACAGTCTCTTCTCATACAGTCTCTCCTCTCTTGCTTCTCATTGCTTCAACCCTTCTGATGGAAGTTTATCCTCTAAGATGCAAAACTGATATGAACAAATCCTTAAAAAGAGATGCTGGCAAACAGAGAACTTGATGATAAATAGGGAGATGATGCAAGCACAAGAGCTGAATCCAGAAATAAATCATATCTTCACATAGTGTTTACTGAAATTGCATTCTGAATAATTTCCATAGAAATTATTTTACCCACCGCAGGAATGTTACTCCATCCCACAGGGATCTGACCAAACAGAAAGAGAAGCAGAATGGAGGAAAAGAAGTAATTGAGATTTATATATAAAACATTAGTTGGAACCTGAGTAATAAGCCTCAACTAATCAGAATATTTTATGCATTCTGCCTTTTAGTGGAAAAAGCGAACCACAAGAAAGAAAGTATATATTAGAGATTTAAAAAATGTTTCCAGGACTTATTTTAGGCTTTACATTTTTTCCTCCAATTCCCTGCACTGTCTCTTTAAACTATCCCACTGGACACTCCCCCTCCTCCTTCTCACAAGTGTTCATTTATTCATTTAATTAATCTGCCAATATTTATGGAACCGTTCTCTGATGTCCCAGGTATTAGAGATGAAAACATGGCTTTCCCTCAAGTTTAATGCCCGATTAAATGTTATCTTAAGAAGACTGGGATTTTTTTTTTCACTTTTTACAGTTATATTTCTAGTTGTATAAATGGATTGTTCTGTATCGAGCATTTCATTTGGCCCTCCAGATCTATATTGTACCATTCTGCAACATGTTCTGTGCTTCTTGGGGAGTAGGGACCTTCGTGTCCTTTTGCCTTGGAGTTCGGAGAATGACAGAAACCCAGAGATGAGAAGATAAGAATGTGGGAGGAGAGACAGGCAAGGCTCTTCTCATTCCCCACACCTGCTAAGCTGTGGGTGTACAGTGGCTACATCCCTCTCCTAAAGATCACAGCACTTGCTAGGTAACCCTTTCCTAAAACTCTTGGATTAGCAGCTATCCTATAAATCACTGACATAAATATAGTTCTGAGCAATATCAAAAAGCGATGTAGTTGGGAGCTAAGTGAACTGCTACCTAAAGTCACAGATCAAGACCCGCCTACCCTCTGAAAAGAGATCTTTGCAAAGCCACTTCATGTTCACAGTTGGGTGTGAAAAGTTTCATATTCTCTGTTTTTCATAAAGATAACCCTCCCAAACCAGGACGACAAGTACGCCCAATTTTATTTGGGTGAGAGTAACTGCCTGGGGCACAGTCCTGAAAAAGTTTTGAGGCCTGTTCTCAATATCTGTATCTCAGTATCATCCATGGATATGGGTCAGGGCATATGCTCTGAAATGCAGATCCTGACTGTATCTGATCTGGGACAATTAGATTCTCTGACAGAAACCAGTTCCTAGAATTCCAAGAGTTACAATGTGAGTCATTTAGCCCTCCTATTTTTTTTTTTTACTCATTTTACTTAAGGAAAAAGAGGGACGTGATGATTAAATGGTTCACTGAGATCAGTAATGGAACTGCCATGCAAATTTTCTCCAAATTCATGCTCAGTTCTACTTATTAAGGACAAAAAGTGAAAAAAAAATAGCTGATTTTTAGAGAAATTTGGGTATCTTTTGAGGTTGTTTTTAGAAAGATCAAAACCTAAGAGTTATGTCTAACTTTCTGTGCTCACAGCTAGGATCCTGGAATCACACCAGATAGGTACAGTGTGGGAAAGAATATGATGTAGTTTGATTACACAGACAAAATAGAAAAGAACCTATCTAAAGACACTCCAGGAAGCTTTTTGGAGGCCTTGCTATAGTTCTTTTTGTAAAACATAAATTTAGAAGAAGGAAGCCTATTCACCCCAGTGATGAAGTAGCTAAGAGCAAAGAGTGGCAATTTAAAGAAAGAATGACTGTACATATTACATATAGAGCTTGTCTTTAGGGCCACACCACTTGGAAAAGATACGACATGCAAAAACAGACAGCAAAGTAAGATGTTCCTTCAAAACTTTAATTTTCTCATTTCTAAGCTCCATTTCCTGCAAGGAACGTATGTCCTACAATTGTGGGTAAACAGTAGGGGTGGGAAACATTGAAAAAAATCTTACATTTCTCCAAAATTATTCTCACCATTCTCAACCCACTTAATTAAGGAAATTAAGGAAGCAATTCTCTATCTTCTCTGAAAATCTGTATTCTAATATTGAAAAGGCAGTTTGAAAAAGAATATGGAGAGAAAATATAGAAAACAAACAGGAATCCCAGGGCCTGTAACACCCTCATATAAAGAGTCTTCCAATATTGCACACAAAGAATTCTACAGGTAATGCAGTCAGTTGTCCAAAGATCAATAAATCAATCACTTATGTCTACTCTGGCTTTCCCATCCTTACCACCTTCTCCCAAACCTGCTCAAAATGTCTTCACTGTTGTACACTAAGAAAGAGTCCTTAAGGTAAGAAGTTGAATCTGAAAAAGACTATGACCTTGATCCTTAAACTTAAGAAAAAGATACTTTGAGAAAAATTCTACTTTCCAATCCACATTACCTAGCCTCTCCCTTGATTTTTACTAGATGATATCTTTCAGGAAAAAAGTGATAGTACTGCACCCTTAAAACCCTAGCTTTCCTAAAGACCAGATAAGCCTCCTAATTACTACCTTCACTCAAAGAAGATGCTACAACCTGCACTTTCCCCAAAAAACTACTAGGGAAAAACAGCATCTTTGAATGTTAGGGAAGGAAAGATGAGCCCATCAACCCTCTAAGATTCAGCCATTTATTTACTCTGAGTTTGAAGTATGACAAGGATGTGCCCTTAGGTAAAACTGTCCCCTGCTTGGACCAGCATCAGTCTTAGCTCCTTTAGCTTCACAGTGGTGTCACTTAAACTAGAGCATTCAACTGGAGAACAAATTCTTCCTATTTCTGCTCTTATCTGTTGCGTGATTTTCAGCAAGGTACTGAGTATCTCCGGACCAGTTTCATTAGATATAAAATGAGGTACAGAACTAGAATTAAACCAAAAGTATAAAAGAACATTGTCCAAATCACTGTTATTATTTCCCACGTATTTTAGTGACTCTTGGAAGCTATCTCACTCTAAGGCAGACTCTGCCTCAATTCAATTTAGATCATAATAAAATGAGTCCAGTAAAAGATGGTATGGCCAGAGAACTGTGGTTGTCTCTCCAGATTACGAAGAAAAAGGTTTGCCTTCATTGTGCAATCTCTTCCTTTGTATTTGAAAAACATATTCCATATAAATGAAAGGTCAGAGGTGAATGGACTGTGCTTCAAGTAAGTTTTGAACATAGATGCCATCTAGTCTTTGCATTCTGCAAAATTCTTCTTTAAGTGAATAAATGTGTAGGGTAACTCTCCATTACCTTGATCAGCATCTAATACCAACCTGACACTTAGAATTAAATTAGAGAAAACAAAATTGGATACTTTGAGACTTGAGGGCTTATTACACTACAAGAGCTAAGACTGGACTTAAACTCTTTCCTTATCCCATTTAAATCTAACAAGATATAAACTCTCCTTTACTGAGGAATAGAGGTGTGTCTACAGAGGTGGAGGTTTCCCCTTGATGTTCTTGGACAAGGAAACCTAATCCTTTCTTCTGACACACATGGTTGCAATAGAAAGCCTTCCCCAACTGCCAGTCTGGTTTTAATCTATTGTTTCAAGCAAGATGGGATTTGCGGGGAATGTTAAGGAAAGAGCAAAATTACCAGAACTTACTATAAAAGTGTTGATGAGAAATCAAATTTTAAACAAGCATTCAAAAGTGTAAGCATGAACATATGTAGACGTACAGTGCACGCTACAAGTGTTAGACAATAAAAGGTTTTAATTGTAAGTATATCTAAAGTCTGCTTTTAATACATTTATATCTCATTTTACTAAAGCTCTTTGGCTTACCAAACGATAACCATGGTAAAATAATGCCAATAAATACAGTGGCACCTCATTTAAAAAACACTGTTGTACAATGAAATACTCTGTAAGAGAACTTCCCATGTAATCAAACTAACCCTGCCTTATACAAACCTTTAAAATGTTAACCATTTTACAGAGAAACTTGTCCAAAAGTTACAAATTTTTTTTTAAAAGAGACACTGAATAACAAATCTTTCCCTGAAGATTCAGGATTAAGGTTTAAAATACTTATTAAAATATGCTGAATATACTGCACTTCTTAGAAGAGCAGAAGATGGTGAGCTTTCTGGTGATACTTTCACCAACACCAAAAGGTTTCAGAATGTCATTGTGAAAAAGTGTAAAAGCAGACAAAATTAGCTTGCTTTCAATAGTGTCTTTTCTGCTGTCAGTTGTCCCTTCTGTATAAAAGTGTATCAACCTATCAATTATTTGCTTGCCTCCTTTGTCAAACTAAAATTTATATTTAAAATGTGTGCCTACTCTGTGCAAGGTATTACATACTAGATGCTAAGGAAATTTAAGAAATACAAAAGGAATCACCATGCTGGTTGAGTGACCTGAGTTACCAGATCACCACTCTGGTGGGAAACACAATTTATTCTATGTTTGAAAAGAACTTTTATTTTTTGAGGTATAGCTGATTTATGTTAATTTCAGGAGTACAGCAAAATGGTTGGGATATATATATGTGTGTATATATTCTATGCACATGCATATATGATATATATATATATATATATATATATATATATATATATATGTATATGTATACTAGTTGCTCAGTTGTGTCTGACTCATTGCAACCCCATGGACTGTAGTCTGCTAGGCTTCTCTGTCCATGGAATTCTCCAGGCAAGAATAACTGGAGTGGGTTGCCATTCCCTTCTCCAAGGGATCTTCCCAACTCAGGGATTGAAGCCAGGTCTCCTGCATTGCAGGCAGATTCTTTACCATCTGAGCTACCTGGGAAGCCCCTATACACACACACACACACACACACACACACACACACACACACATTTTTTAGAAGATTTTTTCCCCCTTGTAGTTATTACAAAAGATTCAGCACCCTGTGCTATACAGTAGGTCTTTAAGAAAAGAACTTACTTTTAAAAAATATATACTGAAGTGATTACACTGCTGCTGTCCTGACAGACCTTCTTCAATGGAAGCATGTCTTGGAAATATGTCCCATGAAAATATCATCAGTCATGTTGAGTCTCCAGAGATAAAGACTAAACTTAACTGTTGGAGGAAGTAGAGTGGGCAGATCCTGTGACAGCTTTCTGCCAAAACCCTCCTCTTCAACTGTTAGGCTTTATCTTATAAGCCAGATGGCTGAGGATGTTAGAAGTTCAATTTTACTAATTCCTAGGGTCATTAAATCTAATTAATAATATACCAGTAAAAAAAAAAAACATGTTTTATAATGTTAATGCTTTACTGTACACATGAGTATAAAACAAAGGCATTTATAAAACTGCATGTTTATAAGTTCACATCTTTATAAAGATCAATCATCACTTCTGCTGGCAAGGTCTCTTTCCTGGGTTTCAGTAATATCACATTTGGGGGATTTTTAAACATATTTTGGCAACCCCCTTCAATTTCTATCATCTGACTACTTTTATTCTACAAACTCTACCTCCTAGTCTCAAAGGTTTTCTTGGATTCAATTACCATCTGTTTTGTAGCTCAGACCTCTTTCCTGAGGTCCAGACCTATCTATCTAATTGGTGCCATATTTTCAAGTACTACAAGCACCTCATATTTAACAGAGACAACCAAACAGATTAGTTCTGTCGAAGAATGAGACTTGATTTCCTTAGTGTTTTTGTTTGTTCTTTTTGCCCTCATTCCTATGATTCCTTCTCTGCTTACTTCTGAATTACATCAATTATGCTTGAACTTCACCAGTACTCTGTACCTCTCTTACGAAATTTTTATTGAAGGGTTTTAGTTGAATAGTTTTGTCTTTGTTAATTTCAGTTCCATTAAGTGTATCGGTATCTTTTTATGTCCTGCATTTATCTCCTACCTCTCCCTAATGAATAAATACAATAAAACACATAAATGAATTCTAACGAATCTTTCCCAATATTTTTACTGACAGATTTTTGGGTACATTAAGAGGTAGGAGTACCCTGTTAACCCTTCTCATAATTTAAGCTAAAACTCAAAACCCTTTCTTCTATCAAGTATCTCCTTCCTTCTGAAGTCTTCTTTAGGGGAGGCTGAAGCACCACAGTCTTTACCATCCCACTTTCCCAATGTTGGCATTTACTTCTTTAACACCTAAAACAGTGCATCATTTATCTGCTACCCCATACACTACTTGAAGGCAAGATGTGTCTTTGCACTTTCAATACCTAGCAGACGGCCGGGTTCAGCAAACGTTTGCAGATCACCTGCATTAACGAGGCCACATAGCTCTCAAAAAACCACCTGCTGCCCTCTAAGAGGATTAGGGAGGTCCCACTGCAAGAGAAACTTCTTAAATGCTTGCCTCAGGACGGTTAGGATCCGAAAGGCTTTTTGACTTTCTTCCAGTTTAAAACTGTTACTAATATCCCGTCCTTCAAGAAACCTGCGCAAATACTAGGTCTCCATGGCATATACTAAAGTCAAGACACATCCGGATCCTAATCCACAGCTGCTCTGCGAATGCCGGACTCCCACCACACACCAGCTCAAAGGACCGCCCCGAGAGCAAGGGCGCATGCGCAGCAAGTAATCGCGCTGAGAATCTGGGATTTCCTCTGACCAGATGTCACTCAAGACAAGACGGCTCCGCCCTTTTCAAGATGGCGCTGCGCTCAATGCGGAAAGCGCGTGAGTGCTGGAACTTCATCCGGGCACTTCATCAAGGACCCGACGCTGCTCCCGTTCCCCAGGTAACCAATGCTCGCCCTTCTTCCGCCGGTTTCCCATCTCGCTAGGTCCTTCTCGCCCCTTTCCTCCCTCCTTTTGCTTCACCCTCCCAGTTTTCTCTGGAGAGTACCGAGCTCTTCCGTTCCTAAGGTTGATTCACCTAAGAGTGCCTTCCTACTCGGAGCGTGAGGACGTTGCAAGGATACGCGTGACGTAACGCGCCCCTGGTGGGTGGTGCGCGCCGCCGCTTGCCCACTTGGCCTTAGTACCTTAGTTTCTGGGCGCCGTAGCTCCACTGTTGCCGGGCAACCCGGGAAGCTCTTCCCTGTGTGAAGTTGTCAGACACCAGAGAGCGAGTCCATCCGGCACTGCCCTCGTCCTGATGTTGCTGTTTTTACTTTCCTTTCCCTAACAGTAAGCCAAGGGACCTGGAGGAGAAATTGGAGAAGACACCTCATTAGTAATTAGAATGTTTAAAGAGGTGCACCCTCATGGCATCCTCTCTCTGGCAGTGCGATACTTGAACAATGTCAGTGTACCTTCCACTCTATTTCTCCCCATTGTCCGGAAGCAGACCTGTATCTAGAAGGTTCTATGAAGGAATTTAAGCAAGCTTTCCAAAGGTGTGGTCCTGTCTGGTAGCACTGCTGTTACCAGGCTCCTCTGTCCATGGAATTCTCTAGGCAAGAATATTGGAGTGGGTTGCCATGCCCTCCTCCAGGGTATCTTCACAACCTAGGAACTGAACCCAAGGCTCCCGCATTGCAGGCGGATTCTTTACCATCTGAGCCACCAAGGAAGTGTGACATGACAAATCATTTTCTCTCTCTGGACTTCCTTTCTTCAGCAAAATGGGTGGAAGAAGGGTTAGACTGATGACAGTGTTACTTCACGCTTTGAAAAATGAGTGGCTCCACGATAACGAAGCCAAAGCAAAGCAGTGATATTAATTATCAAAACCCAGATATAAATTCAACTTGGTTTTCTAATCATCCCATAATTACTTAACTTTCTGTGCTTAAGTGTTCTTCATAGATATTGGCCTAACCAGATTCTTCTAAGAACAGAGGATATTACACTGGAAAGTTATTTATCAAAACAGTTATTTAAATGTTGTTTTAAATTTCAGGTGGCATAGTTAAGTAAGAATTGATTGCTACTTAGATAAATACAGCAAATATCCCTCTCTTTGAAGTTTGGAGATTTGATTCTGTAGTACCAGAATTGGTTGATTTCTGGGAATTCTTGGCGGTCCAGTGGTTAGGACTCTGAGGTTTCACTGCTGAGGGTGTGGGTTCAATCCCTGGTGGGAGAACTAAGATCCCACAAGCTGAGTGGGCGGGGAGATTTGGTTGATTACTATAGTTATATACTATATTTCTAGGTAATAGCATAATAAAACCTGTGAATCCAAAGTTACTAAATCTTAGACTCAAATTCCCTCTCATAACAAACTCAAGAGTTGTGAATGTCATGAGAAACAGAATCAAAGAGAAAAGGAAATCAAACTACAGTCTGCTAATGCTTGTCCCAGGAAGTTTAGGGCATTAAATCATTATAAACGCTAAAGAATAGAATTTGAAATCTCTACTATTGCTTCAGTGGCATTTATGAATACAGTTATCTTAATCAACTGTTAATTTAGATTGTTTCAAGATGTAGATTCTCCAAAATAGTGTTCTCAAACCTTTAATTTAGCTTTTGGTAGAATACAAATTAAATATACAAAAGAGCACTTCTTAAAGCATAATTCTACATGTAAATTTTAAAATTCTTTTTCAGATTCTTTTCCATTATGGCTTATTGCTGCATATGGGATGTAGTTCCCTGTGCTATACAGTAGGACCGTGTTGTTTATGTGTTTTATATATAGTAGTCTGTATTTGCTAATTCCAAATTCCTAATTTAGTCCTCCACTGCCTCCTGTAATTTTCAGTCATTAAAAATGATGGTTTGAAGGACTAGTGCAGTCTTTTGAAAGACCAATTGAGAAAAGGTACAAAATTACATTCACAGTGTCATAATATTATATTTGCAAATAAATATTTATGTAAGTATCTATGTACAGGAAAAAGGACTAGAAGGAAACAACTGTTCTTAACTTTTTTTGCTTTCTCTTTGGTCTTCCTAAGTAATGGATTAAAAGTGATTTAAGTGTTCTTCTTTAAGCTTTCTGTAGTTTTCACATGTTCTAAGTTGAAGAGATACCACTCTCAGACCCAGAAAAAAGCCTTAAAACATAAATCTTCAGATGAATGCGTAGCCATTATATCATCTGTGCTGTTGTAGATCTCTGAGGGAGAGTTTGTGGGACAGCACTTGTCCCACAGTGCTGTTATTTAAAATGGCCTTAGAAAAGTTATTAAAATGGCTTTTAGAAAATGAAAAATTTATGGCTATTTTTCCCGTATGTATCTTCTTTTTCACTTGAAAAGCTTCCTTTGAAGTCAAAGAGATTTTGTGAACAGATGCAGAAATATGTGAAGGAAGAATTGGATTCTTAAACCAGATGCATTAGACACTTTTATGATATCTCATAACCTTTGTAGAAAACAAAAATTATTTTGCAGGGCTATAATATAATGGAAAGAAACATGTATTTATCACATGAATGATTCTATCAACAAGTAAGAAATAGCAATTTGCTTCTTATTAGTTTTGGCTGTACAGTTACTTCCTGCGGTGAGAAGCAAAAGTGGATGAACCATGGCAGTACTTTGCCAGAGTATTGAGATTCGTAGGTTGTTTTAATGATTTCCTATGAAAGCAAAATCTTGGTTAATAACCCTGGCATTGGGGACCTTCAGTTATCTCAAGAGGAGGCTTTTGCCCTTCAAGGCTAAATGTAGAATCAAGTTTAAAATGAAAGCTAGAGAGAAAACAGAAATAATAGTGTATCAAGCCTTACTCATTATGAATGTCTACAATTTATATGAAAGCGGTTTATTTTGCCAGGTGTTACCTGACAGGAAACCATTGAAGTCTGACAAGATGAGAGTAGTCACAGAGTCAGAGGAATGAAGATCTGACATTTTATGTTTAAACACTGATGGCATTAGGTAAATTTAAGCCTGTCATCTTTGACCAAACCAAGAATCCACACTTACTTAAGCACTAACTTATGATTGTATTGTGCAAAGAGTGAAATATTGATGGTTAGTAGACTTTTGCAAGAATATTTGTGATCATTCAGGTGAAGTATAAAATGTCCACATTTTATCACTGTTGAACAACACACTTCTTATTAGCTGTCCCATCCTGGATTTGGCCCAGTATTAAAATACTGTTTCTACTATTTATGGTCACTATATGTGACCTATGGTTATTCAATGAAGGAATCATGCCTGCCAAAAAATAGGCAATGTATTAGATTTTTGATCTTGTGTTTAGTTCTTACAACAAGTCTTTTTTTAAAATCGCTCTTTTTTAAAAAGCATTAAAAAAATCATTTGGGATAAAGAGTCGCAAATTGAGTACAGAGCATTCCTGTATATGCTTCACCAAGCAGCTTCATCTTGCATTATACTTACCAAAGCCAAGAAATTAACATGGGACAATTTCAGATTTCACCGATTTTTCCACTAGTCTCCTGGCTTAGGATCAAATCCGGGATCCCATATTGCATTTAGTTGTCATGCCTCCCCCAGTCAGTGGCACTTCCTCAGTCTTTCATGACCTTGGCCTTTTTGAAGAGAATTGGTTAATTATTTTGTAGAATGTCTCTCAGTTTGAGTTTGTCTGATATTTTTCTCATTAGACTGAGGTTAGACAAGAATCCTCTAGAATACTTCATAACAAGGCTTTAAGATAGGTATTAACACCTTATTTTAAGCATCCAGAAGTAGACTTTAGTTAAGTAACTTACCTAATGTCACAAAGCTAATTACTTATGGAATTAGGATGGTAAAATTGACTGTTAGCATTTCATTCCATATTTTGCAATTAGTATTTGTTGTTAGAGATTTCTGTGATCTTAATGGCATTAAATTGGGATAGTGTTCCCAGTGACTCTTCCCTTTAGCTTTTCTCTGCCTTGTCCATTGTCCAACCGGCAACATGAACTAATCAGCCTGGAAAGCTGTCAGGACTGCTACGACCCTCTGGAAATTGTGCTGGCTGCTCACTGTGCCAGTTTGATTTAGCTACCTCCTCTCTGTGCTTTTCTTAAATAAGGATGTTGTGTGGATGCACTCTAAAGTTCCTTTTAAGCTCAGTCTATGAGTCCATTTGGTTTTTTTTTTTTTGGCTGTGGTGGGTCTTCATTAACTACACGTGGGCTTTTCTTTAGCTGCGGTGAGCAGAGGCTCCTCTTCTCTGTGCTGCCCGTGGCTTCTCTTGATGCAGAGGACGGGGCTCTGGATGCATGGGTTTAGTTACCCTGCACCATGTGGAATCCTCCTGGACCAAGGATCAAACCTGTATCCCCTGCATTGGCAGGCAGATTCTTAACCACTGGACTGCCAGGGAAGTTCCGAGTCCATTTGTTTAAAATGCTATCTAGGTTAATTTTCCACGTGAACTGACTTAGCTTATTCAAAACAATAGTATTTTAAAATCTTTAAAAATCTCTTTGTGTAGCTGATGAAAACTGAGGGTAACTGCTGAAAATACAGAGAGAAAGTATGAATCAATGCTGAGCATTTATGCTAGCAGCCACAGTCAGGAAATGCTGAAGAGGGTGAGGCTGCTGACTGCCAGAATCTTTCTCAGTATACCTATTGCATGTCTACAGGTTACAGAACTGTCTGTGGAGGCTTATACAAATGTGTGTGTGTGTGAGAACACGTGCATGCTAAGTTGCTTCAGTGGTGTCCAACTCTTTGCAACCCTATGGATCGTAGCCCATGAGGCTCCTCTGTCCATTGGATTCTCCAGGCAAGAGTACTGGAATGGGTTGCCATGCCCTCCTCCAGGGGATCTTCTCAACCCAGGGACCAACCTGCATCTCTTACATCTCCTGCATTGGCAGGCAGGTTCTTTACCACTAACGCCAACTGGGAAGTCTCTTTCTTTATATATCTATACACACACACACACACACACACACACACACACACACACACATATAATATATCTATTTGTATATTTAAGCATGTATGTATGCATATCCTTCTATCTTTCAGAGAGGGAACTAACATTTAGCTAAGGCTTGTTATGTGCTAAGCCTTCTTGCTATGTACTATACAGCTTTATCTTATTTACTTCTCACAAAAATCCTGTAAATATTATTCTATCCATTTTGTAAAACTGGAAACTAAGGTTTAAAGAGGTTAGGAAATATTCCCATCAGACAGCTGGTAAATGGCAGTGCCAGGATTCCCACTCAGCCTTTCCTGAGCTCTTCCCACTTGACCAGTGATCTCTTATCAAATAAAATCCTATATGAATCCCTCTTAGATAAAGCAGATAAAAGTAGAGCATTTTTCTCAGAATGGGTGAAAATAATTGCAAATGAAGCAATTGACAAAGGACTAATCTCCAAAATATATTACTACAAGCAGCTCATGCAGCTCAATATCAGAAAAACAACGCAATCAAAAATGGGAGAAGACCTAAACAGACATTTCTCCAAAGAAGACATTCAGATGGCCAATAAACACAAACAATGCTCAACATTGCTCATTATTAGAGAAATGCAAATCAAAACTACAATGAGGTATCACCTCCTACCAGTCAGAACAGACATCATCAAAAAATGTACAAGCAATAAATGCTGAAGAGGATGTGGAGAAGAGGGAACCGTCTTGCACAGTTGGTGGAAATGTAAACTGATAAAACCACAGTGGAGAATAGTATGGAGATTTCTTTAAAAAATATAGGAATAAAACTACCATATGACCCAGCAGTCCCACAACTTGGCATATACCCAGAGAAAGCCATAATTCAAAAAGACACATGTACCACAGTGTTCATTGCAGCACTACTTACTATTTGCAGCAGCTAGGACATGCAAGCAATCTAGGTACCCATCAACAAATGAATGGATAAAGAAATTGGGGTACATATGTACAATGGAATATTACTCAGACATAAAAAGGGATGAATTAGAGTCAGTTCCAGTGAGGTGGATGAACCTAGAGCCTGTTATACAGAGTGACGTGAATCAGAAAGAGAAAAATACTGTCTTAGTGAATATATACGGAATCTAGGGAAAATGGTAATGATGAACCTGTCTAAAGGGCAGAAATAAAGACAGAGAGCAGAGGACACAGAGGGTTGGACAAATTGAGATAGTAGCTTTGGAACATATACATTACCATGTGTGAAATAGATAGCCAGTGGGAAGTTGCTCTTATAACACAGGGAACTCAACCCAGTGCTCTGTGACAACCTAGGAGAGTAGGAAGAAGATTCAAGAGGGAGGGTACATATGTATACTTATGACTGAGTCATGTTGTCATATGGCAAAAACTAGCAAAACATTGTAAAGCAATTATGCTCCAATTAAAAATGAAAAGAACTTTTCTGACTTAAGAAATACTAAAGTAGCTATGGCCCCACTTGCTTGGCCCCTCCTTCCCTCCACACACAACCAGGGACTGCTAAGACGGTGCCACGGTGTCTTGGATTTCTTAAGATAAAGTTTGAAAAATACTTCATCTTCCTTAAATATCCAAGTGGGTTTGTTGGCTTAGGACCACATATGATGGATGGATTTTTAAGGGGCTGCTCTATAAATGAGTTTATATGTATGTATTTTATTAATAAAATGCAACCTTTTTCCATTTATCTTAAGCTAGAGTATTTGAGATAATAGCAGTCAGTTTTCTTTCCTTTCTTCTTTCTTTTCTAGCTTCTTTCATCCAAACACAGTTTGCTTCTGCATAATATGCAGGTGCTTATGCACAGCCTAGCCTCTGTGCATGCGTGCTACGTTGCTTCAGCTGTGTCTGACTCTTTGTGAGCCTATGGATTGTAGCCCGCCAGGCTCCTCTGTCCATGGGATTCTCCAGGCAAGAATACTGGAGTGGGTTGCCATGCCTTCCTCCAGGGGATCTTCCCCACCCAGGAATCGAGCCCAGATCTCTTATGTCTCCTGCACTGGCAGGCAAGTTGTTCACCACTCACCTGGCCTCTAGCCACCTCCCAAAGAGTACTTTCTTCAGCTCTGCTCTTGATCCTGTTTTACCACCACTTATCAGGGGTTCAGGAATCTCTCTTCTATCAGCATGAGGCCTAAGCCTTCCTCCTGAATTTCCACAGGATAAATGTACAGGCTTACGATAGAAGCTGCTCTGCCCATGTGAGGCACTAGATGCAGAAAGATAATTTATAGGCACAGAGGTGATACACTGACTCCAGCATGACTGACTTTAACCCTGCTCAGGCATTAACAGTTTTCTGTCTGTATCATTTCTTAGCAGTGAAAGTGAAGTGTCCGACTCTTTGCAACTCCATGAACTGTAGCCTACCAGGCTCCTCTGTCCACGGAATTTTCTAGGCAAGAGTACTGGAGTGGGTTGCCATTTCCTTCTCCAGGGGATCTTCCCAATCCAGGGATCAAACCCAGGTCTCCCGCATTATAGGCAGATGCTTTACCGTCTCAGCCACCAGGGAAGTCATACCCTACCTCTTATTCCCAGTCAGAAGCTTACACTTTTTCTTAACTACCCTGCTTACTGAGCAAAGCAGGGTCATATCTAGGTTCATCCCACCCCATCATCTGACTGTTTATGGTCTTGTAATCATTTACCAAAATTCATCTACAGCTCTGTTTTTTCTTTGGCACAGTCTTCCTCGCATTGAGCCTACTTCTGGTTGGCTAAGAACTGCATTGTCGACTTTGCTTTTGTCTCTTCAAAAGCACAGTTGACCACCCTGATTTCTAACCCACAGAGGTTCTCTCAATTTCCACTTTTACATTCCCTGCCCTCTAGGCTGGGACACCAACCAGTGGACAGACAGAGATGTCAGTTTCTCCTTTGCATTCCTGTCCTGGTGTTCTAGTGAAATTCTTCAGTCCCAGGTAACTCCACTGTGGATGGAGCCCCTAATGACCTTGGTTACACTGCTTCTCGTTTAAGGTTCTTGGGATAATGATCGTAGATTTTTCATCAGTGCTTTCAGAAACATAATATAACATAGCATATCACAAATAACAATTTTCAAATGGAATCTGTTGTTTTCATTAATAATATTCTGCTCTAATATAACACTTTGTAGTTTTCAGAATGCTTCCCATATTCTCCTTTAATCTTGAGGACAACATGCAATGTTTTGTTATTTAGTTATCTAAAATTTTTACTTATTGATTAAATTTTCATTGTATCTTCCTATTTTTTTATTATCATCATTTATTGTTAGAAGAATCCACTGTATATTTATTTGCCTTTCTGTAAAAAATAAGACAAAAAATTAGCTTCTATGGAACAACACATGGCCTTTTTAAACAGTCAGTTCTACATGTATTTCAGCAGGTAGGAAAACTTTTTAAAACAAAAGTATCCATGTTCTTTCAGTTATCCAAAATCTTGGAATTGTGGAGGCAAGCTTCAAGTGTGTTTCCTTGTAATATATATCCAAAGGAGGGTATGACTTTACAAATGCATTCTTTAGTAACTAATAGTACATATATTAGTATGTACTAATATATTGAGCATAATAAATTGAGCATCAGTGCATGCTCAATTTAGGATGATAAAAATAACTGGAACCAAATCAGCACAATATGAAGCTGTCCTGAGGTTGAATGTAACAATTCCCAGAAAAGAAGCCTGGTGATATTGACAGTTTCAATGATGAAATTTTCACTTCCCAGCAGCGGGGGTTTCTTGGAACTGTTTGCATATTCAGTATTAGGACATTGCTAAAAAAGATAAACTGAGACACAGGATGGAGTCACCTTTGACCTGAGGCTCAGGCTGAGGACACAGAGGGGACCTGGCCATTCTCTGGAGCTCTCAACCAGCCGGGCCCGACTTTGAGCTGAAGCACAGGGAACTCCTGAGCAGTAGGCTATTAAAAGCCACACAGCTCTTCTATGCTTGTCCTTTGTTTCTTCTTGGAAAGACTTTGTTCACTCTAGATATACATGTTTCTAGAGCAAAGAATGTTCAGAATTGTGCTTGGCCCTCGAAGAATTTTATTTATTTTTTACCAGTTCTGTAACTATGATGAATTAAATAAGTAAATGTCAGTATCCTTTAAAGGTTTAGTTCAAGAGGTATTATTTTCTTATTTGTACTAAAATTAATTCAATGTTTAATTCATTTTGGGACCCTGGTCTGATGGGACTGTGACCATTTCAGTTATTATGGAATATGATGAGAAGGGAAATGATACCAGCACACTTTTATTGAGTGTTTACCATGTACCATACATTGTTTGAAGCACTTGACACGCATTAGCTTGTTTAATCCTAACAATGCAATGAGGTCATTGTTAATATTAGCCCCATTTTACAGATGAAGCTACTGAGAGGTTAAGTAGCTCGCCCAAGGTCACATAGCAAGTATCAGACCCAAGATGGCAACCCTAGGCAGTACTGATTCCAAATTCTGTGTACTAAATGTATTAAGCGACGTTAAATTCTGAAGCAAATTACCCGTGTTAATACGCTGATAACTGCCATGCAAACTTTTAAATCTGTTCTGTGAAAGTCACTTATATATCTTGCCATGATAACATGCAGAGTAGAAATTATAAATCATCCTCTGTTGTTGCTGAACTTACAGTCTTGTTTGGCTCAATGAGTTATGAGAAAGGAGCAAAGCTGTCTTATAAATTTATCTCCGTGTCTCTCTTTGGCTACTGCCACTAGGATTACCCTGTGTAAAATAAGGGCTTTTAACACATAAGTCCCTAGGTGCATGTAGGAAGTTGTGTTTATACACAGTCTATAGCTGCAAGGTCAACCTGTGCACAGCCCTGCAGGCAGAGGGGAGGTGGTGAGTGCTGAAGCTTATGGATGGCCAGGGGACCACTATCTAGGGTCTAGTTGGGATTTATGGCTAGAATACTTTCTTCAAAAATAACAGAGGTGCAAAGTGAGAAGATGGGAAAGATTAAAGTAATTAGTGTTGTGGGGCATTTCTACAAGGAATGAGTAAGAATTTGATTCTAAAAGATTCTCATTCCAAAAAGTTCTTAGAGTCTATTATAAGTTGAAGTGTTATTACTAATTAGTATATTAGTTGGGATGCTGTTGAGGCTTCACAATTAGCAACATTGAATAGAATTTATTTTACACACCAGACAAAGGGCTTCTCATGAACCTTTCCTTATAACTCCCACAAACAGAGACTTTGCATGGACCGTTCTATTTTATATTCATTCAGCCTCACTCTTTACTCTAATAGTTTGAGCCCCTTTTGGGGAGCAGGAGAATGTAATTGTGAAGGGAAATGGAGCTGTTTACTTAAATCCCTGATTTGGATTCCTGTCCTCCCAGGGGGAGAATGGTCTGAGCAGCCAGTTCATAAATTTACTGGAAGAGAAAAGAGCCTCTTGGGTTGGGGGTAAGTGTGCAGCGTGAAGGTGGAGTCCCAAGGGAGATGTTAAGGGCCAGATGATGTGGAGCCCTTGCCAATTCTGGGGAGAGAGCCAGGTTGGCCCTCCGTGGATACTGGTTACCTGGCCATCTTGGTTGGGAAGGAAATTCCTTCTGTGCAGGCAATATTGGCTTCTCCCATGGCTGGCAAGTTTCCAGGCACCCCCATGCTGCCAAGCTGTGAAACTCAGTAACCCAGAGAAGCCAGTGTCTAGAGACTCAACAGCCATACAAACATTACACTTGTCATCTTAAACTTGACTGACCTCTCACGAAGAGGAAGTGTGGTAAAGCAGAAGGGACACGACTTTCAGGATCAGTCAGATTACATGCTAACTGTGTGATGTCAGGCAAGTTATGCAACCTCACTATACCTCAGTTTCCTCATCTGCAAAGTATTAATAGTAATACTCACATGGTAAAACTTTTATGTGGATTCAAAATTCTATCATATGTGTAAAGTCCCTTGGCCAATGCACAGCACCTGGTGGGTCCTCTGTGCTTTATGATGGTTATGTCTTCAATAATATATAATTCTTCTCACCTACTTTGCTCTCCTTTACCTCTTACCAATCTTAAGAACCTTGTGATTCTTCTCATTTCCACACTATCCTTCCCCTTCATTTCAGTTCAGTTCAGTCGCTCAGTCGTGTCCAACTCTTTGCGACCCCATGAATCGCAGCACGCCAGGCCTCCCTGTCCATCACCAACTCGCGGAGTTCACCCAGACTCACGTCCATCGAGTCGGTGATGCCATCCAGCCATCTCATCCTCTGTCGTCCCCTTCTCCTCCTGCCCCCAATCCCTCCCAGCATCAGAGTCTTTTCCAATGAGTCAACTCTTCGCATGAGGTGGCCAAAGTATTGGAGTTTCAGCTTTAGCATCATTCCTTCCAAAGAACATCCAGGGCTGATCTCCTTTAGAATGGACTGGTTGGATCTGCTTGCAGTCCAAGGGACTCTCAAGAGTCTTCTCAAACACCACAGTTCAAAAGCATCAATTCTTCGGCGCTCAGCCTTCTTCACAGTCCAACTCTCACATCCATACATGACCACTGGAAAAACCATAGCCTTGACTAGACAGACCTTTGTTGGCAAAGTAATGTCTCTGCTTTTGAATGTGCTATCTAGGTTGGTCATAACTTTCCTTCCAAGGAGTAAGCATCTTTTAATTTCATGGCTGCAATCACCATCTGCAGTGATTTTGGAGCCCCAGAAAATAAAGTCTGACACTGTTTCCAATGTTTCCCCATCTATTTCCCATGAAGTGATGGGACCAGATGCCATGATCTTCGTTTTCTGAATGTTGAGCTTTAAGCCAACTTTTTCACTCTCCTCTTTCACCTTCATCAAGAGTCTTTTTAGTTCCTCTTCACTTTCTGCCATAAGGGTCAATCTGACTAGATTAACCTCCCCAAAGCAGTGTGCTAATGATGTTGTTCCCTTGTTCAGAAATCTTTGAGGGCTTCTCATAAAGTTTAGACTCCTTATAACCCCTCATTCCGACCTTCCTTTCACAGTCCAGATCCAAAACACTTCTCTAGGTCATTGCTGTCCTACCTACATGGATCCTCTGCCCTGGAGTTAATAGAATTTCCAAGTTTGCTCAGAGCTATTTCCTTTGACTTCTTTGTTAATGTTACTATCTCTCCTTGTAAAAACCTTTCTTCCCATTTAAATTTGTATGTACCATCAAAGAGTGGTGATTCTTTAAAATAAAAAACAAGCAAACAACAAAAACATAACTCATGTATGGAAAACTGTCCTTTAGCTGGAAATGATTGCTCCCATTTTGAAATTTTATAGGACTTTGTACCTTTCTTATAGAAATTAACAAATCCTTCCTTATATACTCTCTCTTCTTATGGACATTTGCTTTAAGACAGATGGAAAGCTTGATTTGGAGAAGGGGTTGTTTTTTATTCAGACTTTTTTGTGAACACTCCACCAGGAAACAGTTTATGATATATACATTGTTTCACAGGTGCAGCTTCCGTTTTTCATAACTGTATCTAATTATACTGGGGTTTGCTACCTCTGTAAATTATACTAAAGTTTGTTACCTTTGTATATAGAAAAGCATAGACAAACTGAGAATTAAGATGAGAAGGTTTAAAAAAAAAAAAAAGATGAGAAGGTTTTATTTTGAGTGTAGTTTTGCCTCAAGAGACTGTCTAGTTCAATAAACATGCATATTATCTATACAACAAATGACATCACGCTTTGTAGTATTAAAAGTATGCTTTCAACTCCTGAAGGAAGTATAATGTTCATTTATTATGTCAGCATTGATACAATACAATTTTTCTTAATCGTTCATTGTAAGTTCCTTTAAAGCAACCTGTGAAGGCATGCCTTAGGACCTTTGCTCTACAGATCTTGGTACGCTCTGCAGAGATATAGAAAACAGCCCTAAGTTTCATTGTACTGTTACACTGTGTAGACAATAAGGCCATTTGTAAGTGTCCCACCTGGAGGAGGAAATGGCAGCCCACACCAGGAATCTTGCTGGGAAATCCCATGGATAGAGGAGTGCAGGTTACAGTCCATGGGGTTGCAAAAAGCAGGCATGACTTAAGTGACTAAACAACAGTAACAAGCTTCCCATCCAGTGCTACTCCATTTTCCTTTGGACCATGATAGAGTACAGTGGGGCTTCCCAGGTGGCTCAGTGG